>NC_135668.1:26176171-26481500 GCF_964188315.1 Podarcis muralis
CACAGCGTTTACATCACAACCACATCAGACTCCCAATTCGGATTGTGCAACTGGAACTTTTTAACCATAACATTGAAAGTTCAGGGGCGTTCCACGGGCGCTGCTTGCTCAGGTCAGACTGCAGGAATGGCGCACGGCACGTCCAATGGAAAAATGCAGCTGCCATGGCGCCACCTCTGTGTTTCAAAGGCAACACTGAACAGAATGGCTTGGCCATTCCCAATAATGTCTTTCCCCTCCTCTTTATCCTCCCTCCCCTTACCTCTTCATTTATATTAAAGCGCGAGGGCTCCTGCCTGCTTCGGTTCGACCTCCTCACCCCATAAACATCTGGATATTCTTCCCACATCTGCAAAATAAATCATAATCACATTTGTACTGCATCCTTCATCCATGGATTCAGGGCAGTCGACAGATGTTCCCTCTTTCTTATGCTCCCAAGAACTCTGCAAGGCTAGAAGCGAGAATGGCAAGACACCAATGGTTTCTTCTTGTCACTTACAACCAGGGATCAGTACTCAAAAGAACTTTATTATTATTATTATTATTTACTGAATTTATATACCGCCCTCTACCCACAGGTCTCAGGGCAGTTCACAGGATGAAATCAGAATATAAAATCACAAAGTACATAATCAAAATAAAAACAACAACATGGAGGTTCAACTCCACTATCACGGCCAGTAACAGCTAACATACCAAGGCTTTGTGATTTTGCCCAATCTGCTTTTAAAGCCATGTTGTTGTCACCTGCCATCACTCATATGCTAAATAAATAATGAGTAAACAAAATTATCTTGTGGCAGTGAGTTCCACAGGCTGATTACAAGCTCCTTGCCTCTGCCCCTATATTGGTGCAACGCCGGCACTCAAGGATGGCGTGTGGCTTCCAAAAGTGGCAAATGCTTGGCTGCTGTCAGAAGAGGATGCTGGATTAGATAGGCCTTTCGCCTGATCCAGCAAAGAAACCCTTAAATTCTTATCTAACAAACGTAGGAATAGCATGGAGTGTGTGGATTTTGCAAGCCCACCTCTCCTTCAAGACAGAATTTCCTACAAACCCTTTCTAATTCTGCAGACCTTTAATACATTCCTCATTCTATGTCTTTTCCCTGACACTTTTTAAATTTTATTTTAACACATCATGACTAGCTCTTTGCAAACCTTCCAATCAAACTGTCCCTTCTTTTCAGAATTTCCTTCAGTGGTTCAAAGTACCGAAGAGGCAACTCAGCCAAATTCCAACGACACACAAAAGAATCCAGAAGGGTACACAATTCAGGCTTTGCCAAGTCATTGCCCTCCAGACCTTTTGGACTACAACTCCCATCAGCCACAGCCAGCAGGTTGGCAAAGGCAGATGAATATCAGGATATCATACCAAAACCTGAAACCCCGGAAACAGAAGACCTTGTAGTAGATGGCAAGAGACCAGGCTGTGCTTTGCTACCTCCGCCAAAGGCCACTCAGCTGAGTTAGGCATACCCACCAGCAAGGGAACAACATACTTTTTTGACATCGGCGAGCCTTTCTTTCTTGGATGTTGGTTTCTCCTTGGCTTCCAGAGGCGTCTGCTGAGATTTTGAGCCCGTCGAGCCGCTTTCGGATTCAGACTGGCTTTCGGAAGTCTCCGAGCTGCTGTTGGATTCGCTCCCATGCTCGCTTCCTTGCTCGCTGTCGGACTGGCTGGCCGAGTCAGACCCCGAGGCCTCTTCTGATGCTGAGTGACTTGTGGAGGAAGAAGAGAGGGTTTCATCAGTGTCAACCATCTTGCAAGTTCACACACTTATGATCTGTTGAAGCTGCCCAGAGTGGTTGGGGCAAACCGGTCATATGGGCAGGGTATAAATAATAAAGTTACTGTTGTTACAGTGGTACCTTGGGTTACAGACGCTTCAGGTTACATACGCTTCAGGTTACAGACTCCGCTAACCCAGAAATAGTACCTCAGGTTAAGAACTTTGCTTCAGGATGAGAACAGAAATTGTGCTCCGGCGGCGCGGCAGCAGCAGGAGGCCCCATTAGCTAAAGTGGTGCTTCAGGTTAAAAACAGTTTCAGGTTAAGAACGGCCCGCCGGAATGAATTAAGTACTTAACCCGAGGTACCACTGTATTATTCTTAAGCAGGTGTGAGTCACCTAGTGCGCTTCAGATGCTGTTGGACTGCCATAAAATATCAATGACTTCCCTTCTTCTCTTTCCATGGTTCATTTTGCGTAACATAAATCCCTGCATATTTTATATAAACTAAACCATTCAGTATTCCATTATTACATCCATCAAAACTTATTTACACTGTTGAATTTATCTTAATGTTGCCAACGTTTTCGAATGTACACAATTTCCCCCCATATAGTCAATAAACATTTTCCAATCTTCTTTAAACATGTTCTTCTTGTTCTCTTATTCTATGAGTTAGGTCCGCAAGCTGCGCATATTAACATCAGTTTAAGTTGCCATTCTTCCTTGGTTGGGACCTCGCTCGTTTTCCATGGGAAAGGCAGTTTTAGATTGTAAACCTGAACTTCTCTAGTTGGCTTTATTTTTGTTTCGCTAAAGTGGGTACGTGATAGTATAGCATCAAAATATAGTTTTTATTTGCAGAATACGGATAGATATCTTTTCAAAATCCAACACTGCTATGAGTTGTTTCTTTCCAATATATTTCTCATCAATAAAAATTTGTTGTGGCAAATTTTTTTCTCCTGAAAGTGTGGCTCAAAGAGAAAGAACGTTCAAGAACTACTGCTTTGTGCCAACTGCGTTTTTTTTTTGTTTTTTGTTTTAAGAAAGGGGGATGGGGAGGTTATAAACTAAGAAATACTTCAAATCCAAAGATTTGTGGCTAAAATACGAAATGGCTTTAAACTGATATCTGGCACAGAGGTTGGAATGTTATTCCAGCAAGGTTTAATACAATATTTAAAAAATAAAAGTTGAATTCTTTTAATATGAGAGGGAAAAGGTCAAAAACACAAAATGCATTTCTTTGGGAAGCTGGCAGAGGGCAATATAGAGGTACTCAGGCAGAGAGGTGGTGGGGAGAACAGACACAAACAGCTCCAGAGGCAGAGAGCCAGAAGCCATTTTAAAAGATTCCCTGTTCCTCTCTCCACCATCTTACAGATCTCCCTGCGTTGTTTTCTTCACCGATAACCCAAAGGGAAGAGGTGTGTTGTCAAAAGCACAAGCAGAAGGGCCTTTGAAAAACACTTGAGAGGACAGAAGGCAAATTTAAGAAGAGATTGGACTCCAGAAAAATGTGCAGAGGATTCAGGCAACTGCCTGCATAACAATAGTTGCTGAACTGGACAGCAGCTACGTATTCACTGCCTGTTTCGGAGCATGGAACAAGGAAGCTGCCTCATACTTTGTCCATCTAGCTCAGGGTTGTCTACACTGACCAACAGAGGCTCTTCAGAGTGCCAGGAGTCCTGACTCCAGCTGTTTAAACAGAGGGTGGGTGGGTGGGAGTTTTTCCTAGTCTACCTGGAGATGCTGAGAATTGGACCTGCAACTTTCTGCACTCAGAGCAGATGCCCCACCAGTGAACTGCAGCCCTTTCCTAGACAGAGGAAGCTGCCTTATATCGAGTCAGATCATTGGTCCATCAACTCAATATTGCCCACACAGACTGGCAGCAGCTCTCCAGGGTTTCAGACAAGAGGGTGTGCAAGCCTGGGCTTCGGCATGCAGAGCAGCTGCTCTACCAATGAACTATGGTCCTTCCCTCTGCTACCTCTTTGGGGGACCTAGAGAAGGGGATATTTAAACTGCAACAAATATATGTTCACGAGCCCTCCTCCCAAAGAGTAAAAGGAATAAAATCCCATTTCCTGGCTTTATTGTGATCATCAAGTGTTCTGAACTAACCAGGGGAGTCGCTCCCATGTTTAGTTGCTTAATCCTCAGCGTCTTGACTGATTCAGTTGAGACAGAGAATCACAGAATTGTAGAGGGACCATGGGGGTCATCTAGTCCAACCCTCTGTAATGCAGGAATCTTTTGCCCAATGGGGCTCTCATGCTCTTTCCACTGAGCTACCCCAGGTCCCCCAAACTCTCCATATGTAAGGCTGCTGAGTTTGACATGAAGACTCTAGGTCTTCGGAAGGAAAGAGTAAAAGAAACAATGTGGTTGAGCAATGTAGAACAAGGAGCAAAGCGAGCCATGTTCAAATTCTCCAAAAAGACCCATGGGTAACACTTACATCTAACCTACTTCACAGGGTTACTGTGAGGATGAAACAGGAGCAGGAGTCATGGACGCAGGCAGCGAGGCTAAAGGATGTTACATATCAAAACTGGCAGCAAATAAAACTAGGTCAGGGGCAGCCCATACAGTGAGCGCCAGAATGTTAGCACTTAAATAGAGAAGAAAACCTGATAACTGAGGAAAATGAACAAAACAGTACAATCCGAGGAGAAAGGAATAAGAGATTTTCTTTCTTAGTTCAGGTATTTTACATAGAAGGAAAGTACTCAACCAAATGTACAGAGGTAAAACTCCCTCAAAGCTATACAACCAATCAGGGCACATGCTACCACAGTGAAGCTCATGCAACTCTACCTGGTTGCTAAGCAACACCTCTGCTGCCACCCCTTGGCTAGTTGACAAATTAACAGAAGTCACCCTTTAAGGTGCACACTGAATGATCCCGGACTGCTATTGGACTTCCATGTCCAGATACTATAGGACTCCATCTTCCACCAACCCTGGGCAGCATGGCCAATTGCCAGGGATGATGGACACTGAAGTCCTGCAGCATCTAAAAGTCACCACATTAGCTATGCCACACCTTAAAAGCCTATCAAAACACAACTGTTCAGTTTCACAAGGGAGAACAGGCTAAGCCTAAATTTTGAAAAGTATAATGTGCCCAATCATTGTTTGTTTACTTACAACAGGAGTGGGACAACTGTTTTCAGCCCAAGGGCCATATTACCTTCTGGGCAACCTTTCAGGGGCCACACGCCAGTGGTGGGTTGGGCAGAGGCTGGTTTCTACACAAAGACATCCCTCTTTGTCTTCCATCCAGACAAGCAAGAGGCATTATCAGTGTTCAAACACATTTTCCAACCAGACAGAAGCAGTCACCAAGAGCGTGAAAAAATGGGCCGGTGCTGGGTGCCGCCTGGTGAAAGTTCTGAGGGCCACATAGAGCACCCTGGAGCTTGAATTTCATCCTCAGGACTTTCTTCCTAATCCTAGCTGCAATGCAGGAAGCTGTGGTTGCTCAAGTGCGAGGGAAATGCACTTTGCATGTGCCTAGAGGCACTTTTCTGGTGATTATTTTTCTTCAGCACATCTGCGACGTTAACAATTGGGACGGGAGGGCGCGCCAGAATCCCAGTGCCCGAACCACATTTCGCACCAGCGCCCTGCAGGCCTACGTCACTTTTTCAAGCAGCTCAAAGCCTGCAGGGAGGCGACGGGCAGACGTAAGCCCCATGCCACCCGAGCCACCGCATCACTCCCAGGAAAAACGTCCGGCTCGGGTGCGCTGCAGGCCCCGCGGTAAGCCCCACCCCTCCGCGGTGTGGCACCCAGTGCCCCCTGCCTCCCCTAGCTATGCCTCTGCTGAAGAGGGTCTGGGAATGCTAGCTCAGAGATCAGTTGGTGCTGCAAAGCAAAAAGTAGAGTAACCAAAGTTTCAGCTGGCCCCCTCCTATGCCTTTAGCTGTGAACTGATCTGTAAGAATTACCAGGACTTTTTCATGGCACAGACATTAATATCCTCATTTCCCAATTTCTACAAATCAATCTGATACTAAAGGCATAAGAGCAGACCAGAGTGTGTGCTTTCTGGGTCAGTGGCAACCCGTGTTAGGGAGAAGTGGGGTAAACGTAATTAGAATATACATGGACTATTTTGTGGTAGATAAGTATCTCAATGGGCTATCTAAAATAAATAATCTAGGGCTGGATAGGTCTGGATTTTTCCGCACATTAACAGGATTTCAAAGGCGAAATTGACGTCTGGGGGGAATTTCCGAAAGGTGGTGCTACAAAATTTTGGGGGGTTTCCAACAACTTTCAGAATGCCCTGGTTTTTAATTTTTGAAATAGGGCAACCCTAAATAAGCCAAAATAGTTATTAGGGCAATACCTTTATTAGACCAACCAAAAATGTCACAAAAATAGTGTGCAAATATTTTGAGTATTTTGTGATCATTTGGTTGATCTAATAAAGATATTGCACTAATAAATGTTTTAGAATTTTTCTTAAGGACCAACACATTTTTAAAGTAAATACAGGAAAATAGACAGCATTTGAAAAGGCTCAGCCTCTGCCAAACACAAGAGCCACAGGCAAGATTTAAATGGGACAATGAAGCTACTTTTCCTCCCCAGAGAAATCTAAAGGGTTTTCAGCTTCCTAACACAAACCACATACCGGGTAGTCAAAGGACCTGCAAAATTAACCACACAACAAGTTCTGTGATGCATCTTTTGGTAGAAAAGGGGATTTCCCCTTCAACTGCAGGAAGCTGCTATTAACAAACTTAAAAGTGGTGGGGCACATGCCTGATCTTTGAGTGCATTTCATAAACACGTCTCTCGAGCAATTTCATCCACAATAAAGTTGCTCTGTTTATGTATACTCATCTGAAAATGTGGTAAAGTACCAAACTCAAACTTTGGTTGGTTGGAGTAGCCAAAGTGCAAAGTGATGCCCTCCAGATTTTGTTTGACACTCATCAGCCTCAGCCAGCTTGAACGATGAGGATTATTATGATTATGATTATCATCATCATTATTTTTCTTATTAAGGAGGCCAGGGCTGCAGATCCATAACTGATGAAACAAAAACATAAAACGTACTAATGACAATTCCAAAGCAGATGTAGACTGGGATAAACATCTCCACTTAAAACAGGGGTAGGCATCCTAAGGCCTGTGGGCAGGATGCGGCCCAATCACCTTCTCAATCCAACCCGTGGACGGTCTGGGAATCACCGTGTTTTTATATGAGTAGAATGTGTGCTTTTATTTAAAATGCATCTCTGGGTTATTTGTGGGGTCTGCCTGGTGTTTTCACATGAGTAGAATGTGCGCTTTTATTTAAAATACATCTCTGGGTTATTTGTGGGGCATAGGAATTTGTTCATATTTTTTTTCAAAATATAGTGTGGTCTGAGGGACGGTGGACCGGCCCATGGCTGAAAAAGGTTGCTGACCCCTGACTTAAAAGGTTTGTCTTCAGAAGGTACAGAAAAGGTAACAGATACAGCTTCCGTCTGATAATTAACCTGAGGGAATTTCCAAGGGTCAGGTGCCACAAAGCTCAAGGCCTGGTTCCTATATTGTGTGAATCGACCTCCTGCTAAGCTGATATCTACAGAGGACAGTGATGATGGCCCTTCTCTCCTCCGAGGACACCTGAAGGCTCTCTCAAAATGGGCCATCTTATTCCACAGATTATCCCTTCCAGTGAGATGGGCTTCCAAAGAGTTGGAGCCTGGCTTCTTCAAAAGACCTTTCCTTTGCCATATTGCCCCCATCTAGTCCAGTCCTACCGGCAGAAGGGCACATTCACTCCATACATTTAAAGCACCGTGATGCGACTTTAAACAGCCATGGGTTCCCCCAAAGAATTCTGGAAACTGTGTATCATGAAGGGTGTAGATCAGAGAGCTATGATTCCCAGAGTACCCCAGGAAAAGCAACTGGCTGCTCAAAGCGGTATCACGGTGCTTTAAATGTATGAATGTGGCCTTAGCGTCATGCAGCAAAAACAAGAGATTTCTTGCAGAACCCTGAAGACTAAAAAACTTACTATAGCATAACCTTTCAGGAAGTTCCTTTTCTTCCCCATGCGACACACTGTCACAGCACTCTTTCTCATGGTTTGCATTGCTTTTAGGAAACTTTCTCATAACTGTTTTCCTCTTTGTGCCCGCCCACCCCCAAAAAACCCTCTAGGATCTCATATTCACCCTCTTTTTCAGTTTCCTAATACATCACACAGGCCTGTTCCCAGACAGCCACTGAATGCAAACTGGAGGGGCCTGACTCCCGAGCATACGCCCCCACAGGCCGCTTTTGCTGCAAGGCCACAAGATTTCCGTTGTTCTGTGACATCTGGTGTTTCAACATCCAGAGGGGGAGTTGCTTGGATTTAACCCTGTGAATGTGGCCTCCATCAGGGAATAATAGGTTGCCAGGGATACGGATGTTTTACTGAGTGAACAAAAAGTGCAGCAAAGAAAGAGATCAAGCATAATGGCCCATCACCACCACCCATGATTAAAGAGCATCTCTGACAACTTCAATAGGAAGCTTCTTCCCAGTTCACACTCAAGGAAGAGAGAGGATAAACCAAAGGCTCCTTTAGACTCAAAAGATGAAGTAATTCTCCCAGCAATGTGATGGGGGGTGGGGAGCATCCCAACAGATGAGAGCTTACTTTCAAGTTACACAATACTTTTTTCAGGCATAAGCATGGGGAGGGGGAGATACAGGGTTGCATCCAATTGAAATTAACGGCCATTGTTAACTTAGGCCCATTTATTTCAGCGGGCCTACTTTTGAGTATAACGTAACTGAATGCAACCGATTTCTGGGTGTGACATAAATTGGGTACACACGACACTTTTAAAACACACTCTTTTTCCTCAAAGAATTCTGGGCACCGTGGTTTGTTTAAGGGCTGCTAGGAATCGTAAAAGCCATGGTTTTCCCAGTAGTGATGTATGGAAGTGAGAGCTGGACCATAAAGAAGGCTGATTGCCGAAGAATTGATGCTTTTGAATTATGGTGCTGAAGAAGACTCTTGAGAGTCCCATGGACTGCAAGATCAAACCTCTCCATTCTTAAGGAAATCAGCCCTGGGTGCTCACTGGAAGGACAGATCCTGAAGCTGAGGCTCCAGTACTTTGGCCACCTCATGAGAAGAGAAGACTCCCTGGAGAAGACACTGATGCTGGGAAATATGGAGGGCACAAGGAGAAGGGGGCGACAGAGGACGAGATGGTTGGATAGTGTTTTCGAGGTTACCAGCATGAGTTTGACCAAACTGCGGGAGGTAGTGGAGGACAGAGGTGCCTGGCATGCTCTGGTCCATGGGGTCACGAAGAGTCGGACACGACTAAACGACTAAACAACAACAGGAATCGTAACTCTGTGAGGGGTGAACTACATTGCCCAGAATTCTTTGAGGGTGAAAATTTGCTTTGAATGCACGTTGAAGGTGGATAAAACCCAGGCTCAAAGTTGCACACGCTCAAATTCATGGAAAATGTTAACTTGGTAGAACTTTGTGTTCTTCGAACCCGAACCAAGGAAATTCAGCTTTTAAAATAAATTAATAATAATAATAATCTTGCTTTCAATGACTGCAGAAACTCACGGCCAAAATCTTGAGCAACTATAATCCTAATTAAAGAAGTCGTATCACATCTTCAAGTTTTTGGTCTGTGGCATCACTGGCCCTGTTAAGACTCTGACCTACCCGCAAACCACAACGCTTCACAAGAATCTTGCAAACTCTTGCCTTCTTGAACAGGAAGGGAAACCAAATTGAGTAGGGTTAAGCATAATCTCTGAAATGTGAGCCATCTCTACACACACACACACACACACCCACACACACACACCCACAAACACACCTCTCACCACCTTTAGGAAGCAACACTGGTGTGGGTCACAGCCCACAATCAAGCACTTCTACTGGAAGCAGGGTCAGGTAGTATGGAATGGGCGGGGGGGGGGGGAGAGAATCATTTCACAAGTTAATTAGTGACAAAAAAAGGCAAATCCATCTCAAAGAAGCTGAAGAGTAATACTTTTTATGAATGTCCACTAATAAAAAGCATTGCTATTCAGCATCCTTGAGACAGATCTGCCTTTTTTGCCATTTTCATTGGTTGCTTCCTGTTTTCATGCATGTGGTGCAAGTATGTTTTTAGGAACAATAAATGCACAGTGATTGCAAATACAACACTAAACAAACTTGCAAGTTTTGCCAAACACAAATAAAGCTGCTAAATTGGATCACTTTCTGAAGCATCAAAAATGTTTCCAATATAAGCTGGAAAATTCCCGACGCAACGTAGCCTAATCAAATTAGACTAATCTGCATAGGACAATTTTCCAATTCATAATTTTCCATTAAACCCACATCACCAGGTTCGCTGTAGAATTAAGCCTAACCCTAAACCATTGCCCATAAACCTGGGAAAGGGTTGTAGCTCAGCGGTAGAACACCTGCTCTGAATGCAGAAGGTCCCAGGTTCAATTCCCAGCATCTCCCAGATAGGGCTGGGAGAGACCGCAGCCTGGAATGCCAGAGAGCTGCTACCAATCATTCTACGCCCTATGATCAGAGTGAACAATACTAAACTAGAGGAACCAAAGTCAATATAGAGCAGCTCCCTATGTTCCCAGGCTGCCCGCTGTGCAGATGCCACAAGGGTCTCCCTGAAGTGAAAACAAGCTAGCTCACTACCCATACCCAATGTACTGTTGCATGCCAACCCAATCTCTGGGTAGTGGGTGATTTCAGGTGCCTACCCAGGGTTCAGTTTCCCCAGAATGAGGATCAGAGGAGACTGTGGTGTATTTAGGACAGGCATAGGCCAACTCGGCCCTCCAGATGTTTTGAGACTACAATCCCCATCATCCCTGACCACTGGTCCTGTTAGCTAGGGATGGTGGGAGTTGTAGTTCCAAAACACCTGGAGGGCTGAGTTTGCCTATGCCTGATTTAGGATATATGGCTTATTTACACACATATACCACCTAAGCCTATGATAATAATAATAATCTATTACGATCAAAGACCAGACCCTAAACCTTTGTTAGAAGTGCTCACAGCATTAACACCCCAATGTGGTCTTGCTTCTCCCATAGCCACAGTATTGGATTCAAGCAGAAATCAAGCATGTCTCTTAGGCTTCGGCCTGCTTCTAGCTTCTACTCTGGACTTTGTATTTCTAACTACCAGCCAGTTGAGGGGGGGGCACCCATTTTTCCTCAGGCACAGAGCCACTTCCTTTGTTACCTTAATGATCCATACTTAGGGAGCCATTACAGGGAAGCTGGCCTGGCTATTCCAACAAATTAATCCTTGCTTAGATTTTAACCCTTGCTGGATCCGGGGATTAGAAGGGACTCGGGCATATAGCCTATCTTCCCTCCAAATTGACAATATCTTACCTGAATTCAGACTGAACTCTTCTGTGCTCCCCTGGAGTTCAGCAATACCAGCACTGGAATTGGGAGTTTGGTTAGGTAATCTTTTTGTTTTCACTGCTGTTTTTGATCTTGCTTTTGCACTTCATTAAAAGTTTAAAAGTGGCATCTTAAAGGCTTAACATATTTATTGTGGCACAAGCTTTCACAACTAGAGTCCATCAGATGCAAATTCCCTTTGAAATTTGCATTTTCTCTCTATTCACTGTAGTGTTGAAGTTGACTTTTTGACTCTGTCCTATTTGAAACTGTCAGCATGCCTGGTGATTAATTGTTGATTCTTAAAAAAATATTTATTGTGAGCCGCTGTGGACATGGTCTGCTGAAGATAATTAAACCTCAAAAAGATGGAAACTACCCAGGTGCCTAGGCAAATGTGCCTGGAAAGCAATGTATCATTTGTAGACGAGCAGCCTACCGGATTTAAGGTGCACATGTACCAATACATCAAAATAGTTCTGATAAGAGTAGACAAACCTACTGAATATCAGCCACTGGCATTTACCATTTCATGTGCGAAGTGCCCACAAGACGGATGAAAATTCACAGAGCAATTAAAAACTCGGATCCATATTTTGCCATTTTGGGTTGGTAATAGTTTTGATGACCAAACAATTACAAATTGAGGCAGGGTTACAGGGCACCCAAGTTGAAAATCTGCCAGCCTGCAATCAGGTTATTTGTGTACACAGAGCAAGGGCTTTTTTGTTTCCCTGTACTTGTGTTCATTGGCATAAGAGACAATGGCACTTTAAAGTTATGCAGAATGAGGCCATTCCTCTTCTCTTCATTAAACCAGATCCAGTTACTTGGGCTGCTTCTACATTAATTAGCAGCAATTGCTAGCTTGCAAACAGCAAGAATGAGGCCATCTGTGACTCACATCTCAAACAATGGGGAAGTCAGAGGAAGGCAGAAGACAAACACTAGTCTTGTGACATTCCAGATCTCTTACATCTTTAACTGCATTAAATATGTTCTTTACAGGCACTCTTCTGACCTATACTCTTCACAAGGTAAACCTCTGGTGTAGAGATCAGGGTGAGTTTTGCAATGGAGCACCAGACAGGATCCAAAACAAAAGAGTTTGGGATTAAGTAGCAAGAGTTCACAGTACAGGAAGCACAAACTTTTCAGTTCAAAGGTTGCCAAAGCACTGCTTGAATTGTTAAGGGAACATCACCTATTTTGAGGAAATGTGTGTAAAATATATAGAATGCGTTTCCCTAAACACCTGAGGGAACACCTCCAAAATTATGAGCTTTCCTGAATAGGCAATGTGGCTTTTCAGCAGCTGTGAATGCAGACACTTTTGTCATTATTAAATCTCAATTTGAAACATTTCAGCACATGTTTGTAAAAGTGCTTCACCTGAATTATTCCACACCTGGCCAGGTGCCGGGGATTATAGGGTATTAACATAACCTTCCTGTTGTGAAATCCCTGTTTAAATTTGATCTAATGTGTGAGGCTGCCCCAAAGAGCAGTCTTCTTCCAGTATAAAGGACTGTGTTCTCCTTTGTTAAATTGCAGCCCGATTAGACATAGTTAAACACACACACACACGTTCTGTACCCATTAAAGCAAAATAGTGTAGGGAGAAATAGTTGGGTTCTCCCCAATATCTGACGAGACTGCCGACGAAGTGTGCTCTAGCCTGAAAAAAAGCTCGTTCCTCAAAAAATATGTTGCCTGAAAAGCTGTTCTCTTGCTATTCTTCCAAAAATGGTTTGAGCATAAGGGGAAGTAGATTACTCAAGGGAAAACCCAGTGTTTTTTAGCGGCATATTCTGGTTTATTGGTCATGTTGCCACTGGCTATGAAGACACACATCCTTTTTTTATTTTGCCATCACACAGTTTTTGTTTCGTTTTCTAAAAAAGCTTCATGCTTTTTAAGCGCTGCATTGCTCTCAGCCTCTTGCTTTCCAGCACCGCGGAAGAAGTGAGCACGCTGCATGCAAAAGCCTTCTTTCTAATCCGCCCTGGTTGGCTGGAGCAGGCAGAAAGCTGTCTGGCTGTGAGAAATGAGAGGACTGTGATGTCACCAGGAAGGCAGGGCTCCGGCTGACACAGAGCTCTGCCGTTGTTGACCCTCCTGTTTCCAAGTGAGCCGGCAGCCAACCAGAGCTCTTGTCCAGCCCAAGATGGCCTTTGAACTATCCACCAGCAACTTCCTGCTGTGCTTAAAAAAAAAAAAAGAGTACACAGTGCAATGCAGTATGTCTGTCAGCTATGCGGCACAAAGGAACAGCCATTTTGTGACAGACCTGCAGTAAAATGCTTAGCGTTTTCCTATTTTGCTCCGATCCACCTAGCCCACTTATTCTCCCACAAAATAAATGCTTCGTGCCTCACACCACAAGAGATATCAAAGCCCCCCCTCCCCCACCAGTAATTCTCTCCCTCTCTCCCCTCCACCCTCATTGCTCATTGTCCCCAGCTAAAAATCCTCATTTTAAATACGAGTGGTGCTTCATAAAATGGCCGCCACTAGCTGAATGTGCTTGTTAACAGAAATCTGCATGATGCAGCTTACAGTTACTGCTTACAGCTTTAATGAGAAATTGCTCTGGAAATAAAGCCCCCAGCTTGCAGGGAGAGCGTTAGCGGGCGCAACAAAAATGCTATATTAACTCTGTGTAGTCTTAACTAGTTTATAGATTGTGGTGCACGGAGGCAAATATAAATGTTGACATACTGAAGGATTTGCGATGTGAGCATGCATTTCGAACAGCACAAAAGACAAGTCTCAAACAGCTATTTGTAAGAAATCGTAACGTTATGCAGACTCCTCTCATGTGTTATTGAATACCCCAATCTTGTGTACTGTTTACCAGGACTCCATTGGGTACAGCGGAGCTTACTTCCAAGTAACAGCCCAATCCCAACTATGTTTACTTGGAAGCAAGTCTTGTTTAACTTATGCTTAGGGTCAGGTTGTGCAGCCTCATGGAACTTCTTATGTATAGGGGGCTCCCGAATATATGTAGGATTTGTTGCAGGTGCTCCCATCTTGAATATGGCGTAGCTAAGGATCTTACAGGAGGTGCAACTAACCTGTGACCATCCAGAAATTGTTGGGACTCCCAACTCACAGCAGCCCCGCTAGCATGACCAAGGATCAAAGATGATGGAAAGTACAGAACAGCAACAGCTGGAGAGGCACTGGTGGCCCATCCCAATCAACAGCCTACTTGGGGGTGGCACCCCAGTTAGCAAATTCCCTTGCTAGGAAGATTAACCTGGTATCTTCCTTCCCTAGCTTTCAGGCAGCAACAGGAAACATTTTCATCGCTGAAAAGTGCTTTTCATTAACACAAGACGCCCAACTGTGTTCAACAGGACTTAGTTCCGCATAACATGCATCAGACTGTGACTTAAGCCAGGTTTTAAGAGGGAGTGTGTTTCTCTATTCTTTTTAAAATATTGCATTGTGTTTTGATTTTCTGTGTTTATTGTAAGCATTGCAGAACATTTTGACATGAAGTGGTATGGGAATTTAAAATTATTGGTTCATGAGCATATTGGGAATAACATGGTTCCATGACAAACCTTGTGTGAAGTTCTTAATAGCTTGGGCTTTGAACGAAATCTTTTTCCAAATGACTGGAAGTGTTCCAAGCTATTTATAATCTAAATCAAAGGTGGGCAACGTGTGGTCCTCCAGATGTTGGACTAAAAAATCCCTTTGGCCCAGTCAATGTGGCCCATTGTCAGGGATAATGGCAACTGTAGGTCAACAGCATGTGGAAAGCCACAGGTTCTCCACCCAACTTAAACCATAACAGGTTTTGTTGCAGAATATGCCACCACAGCTTTTTCATTCAACATACTTGCCCATAACCACATGAGAATATTCATTGTTCACTCACAGCATCCACTTGTTAGCTAAGAAGTGTGAAACATTATAATTATGAATAGGATTAAAGGTTATAAAACCAGAGAAACTATAGTAGGCAACCATTGTGCAATTACAAGCTGCATCAGAACATGGACTTGAGTTGTATATTATTTGGGAGTTTTATCCCATCCAATATAACGGCATATGGAAGAAGAAGAGACCTAGGGTCACCTACAAGTGACCCTAAAGATCATGAGCCACATAGAATCCCTATTCCAAAACTGTGGAGCAAGTATTAAAAAGCAAAACTTCCTGCAAGAATAAAATGTGTTCTCAAAACATTTCCCAGTAGGAATTGTGTTCTCTGCACAATGTATTCTTGTAGACCAAAGCATAGGAAACACTTAGGGAAAAGAAATCTTGAGCCAATTTTTGCAGGGTGGGGGAAGCAAAGGAAGGTAAGTTACTTCTTTCTCCTAAAAACAATATAAGGAGCATGGGACTAGTCCCATCTCTCTGTCTCATATACACATTTACCCACCCTTCAACCAGCACCCCAATCTTATCACTTATCTCCCAATCAAGAGAGGCCTTGATGTAAACCATCTATGACACGTTTCTCCACCCCAATCAGATACAGAAAGGAAGTTGCAAGTAGGATGTGTGTGTACAATTTTGAGGTGGCCTTCATAAAAGTACTTTCCCCACAGATACACCTTCTACAACATTGAGACAACCAACAGCTCAGAAAATAAACTCCAAGGAGGAATTGTTTACAGTAAATATTGTTTTTTCCATTAGTCCCCGTGAGAAAGTATTGCTAGTAGTAAATATCTTCCTTTGAAGAACTGCAAGGGGAGGAGGGAGAATAGGGATCTTTATTTCAATACAAAAGGTGTTAACATAATGCTTACCAGGAAAGCAAAAGTTCATGTGTGGAGGCTATGCAAATAATATACCCATGGGGAAGAAAAAAAGGGGGGGATGTCAAAGGGGTGGTTAATCTAATTTTCTAATTCAATTCACATTTCACAGCTTTTTAAAGGTTTAGTTTGCTGCCCCTCACGATACTAAACCCCTTTGTTCAGTTTATCACATTTATTTATTCCTAAAATGCAGTGGGTTTCTATCAACGTGGATTAACCGATTAACCAGCTAATTTCAAAAACAATGTTGTTACCAAGTCAGCAATTTGACTTTCACAAGTACATGTCTGAATTGTGAGTTTCATAGAGTTGAAAATTATGAATTCCTAAAAAGAGATCCATGCTTTCTTGTACCTAGGTGTGGGAATCAAATGGCTTTTTCACCCCCATCAAAAATTGCAGCTGCCTTCAGTTTTAATCTTCAATTAAATATATCCACATCCACTGAAATATTTTACATTGCTTAAACTTTGAATCTCTTAGTGCATAACATACTGTAGGAAAACACCCACAACCCCTAGGGTTTTTCTACCACATGGTATTAATTCAAATTCTAATAATCTATTGAATTAAAATCTAAACATCACAATAGATCATTCATACACTTAAAACAAGGAACAGGTTGGTACACAAATTATTTTCAGGATTATAAACACAAAAAAGCTGAAAATGGGATTTTAAGTAACAAAACAAGCTAGGGTCAGTAAATATGTTGCAGAAAATTATTATCAGAATTATCAGGGACACACAGCTAGAATTCCCTTGCTACAGGGCTAAGCAAAAAAGTGACAGATTCAAATTAAAAATATTTTTATTAGACTTGCCATCCCAACACCTGCAAAAAAAATACACAAAAAATCCCAAACATTAAAATTTACTCCAAGTTAAAAAGAAAATAGACAAGATTCCAAGGTGTCCCACTTAGTAGATTCTTCCATTTAAAAGAGAAATGAACTATCAATGGGGAAATCTGGTTAAAGTGTATCAAAATATATTAAAATACCTAAAACAGTATCAAAGTTCTGTAAAGCCAAATTGAATATGAAGCAAAGGGTGTCAACCACACACACGCGTTCTGGTTTTTATTATAAAATGATTTTTTTTTCATTCATAAAACTTTGTGTAGTTTCTAATTTACAATACTATCAGGCTTCTGTCTGGCCTTCAACTAAAGTTTAGACTTCACAAATTCTTCAAAGGAAACAAAATCCCTTATATGTAAAATGGTGCAATGCAGCAGTGGCTATATAGGCAAGGTCATTTTTCACAGCACAAAACCCCTCAAAAACACAAAATTCAGAAGCTAAAACTTGCATAATATACAGGAAAAGGTTCCATCTGTAGAAAGGTGCTTTACCTTTTAACTATGGCATGGGGCCTTTCAATCACACAACTTCCAGAAATTGCAACCAAAAAAAAAAAGAAAATCAGGGTGTGGCATATTAGCAAGCTCAAGGTCACTCCTTAGGAAAAAAAATCAAAAGCATTGAAATATATATTTTGTTTCTCTCCTGCTGGTAACCCAAGGGTGTCAAAAGGTAAACAATGAAATCAGGTTAATAAAAAAATAATAAAGTTGAGAGATCATACCTCGAAGCATTGCTGTGGACTGAACCCTCCTCTCCTTGGCTTTTATCCGTATCTCTCATCATCTTTTTATTCTTAAATATTTAAGGGAAAGGTAGAGAGGTGGCTGTGTTTGCTTTGAAGTCCTGTGCCCAGGTATTTACTGTCAAAAGTTGAAAGAAAGGTAAGGTCCCAGTTTGTGCCTATGGCTTTCAATACCAAGAACAAAGTCCTGACGCTGCAATGGTATTTGTTACAATAATGCAGAACGCTGATCAACACGGGGAAAACGGAGAATATTATACATTTAAAAAAAAAAAATACCACGAGGGTACACAGCCCTGGGGAGCATCCTACAAACTTTCCTAAAGTAACCCTGGAAGCAAGTATTCTCGGTATTTTATTGCGTCATTCCAGGGTCGTTCAAACCGGTCGAGGAGAAAAAAATCAAAAGTATTCAAAAAGGACAAAAAACCTTCAAAATGGTAATTAATAATCGCCCACCTACCTGATTCAGGCACCGGCGCCAGGTCCAACCCGATATTAGTTTCGGGTCGTGGGAAAACATTAGCTCCAAAATATCTCAACGGCAACACGGAGAACGAAAGAAAAAAGCCCGATTTCTTTTGAAAAACAATAAAATAAGGCGTTTAATCCCAAACGATCTGCATTCGTTCAATTGCCAGAGGCGATAATTAGAGCCAAAAGATGGGGTAAAAAAGATCCGGAGAAAAAAGCTCATTAAGAGAGCGCACAAAAATGGAGGTACGCCATGGCTTCCAAGCTAGGAAAAACAACGACCTGGGCTGCCTCCACGGCTGCTTCTTTCCAACAAGGCGAAGGGAGAGCGCCCCAAAAAGCTGCTTTTCTGCCCGAAAAACGCTCGATGCCCCCTACGACAGTCCCCGCGAGAGGCTAGGGGCCTCAGGAGCCCCCTGAGGTAGCCAAAAAGTTGGGCAAAGTTGCGCAAAAGTGGCGGAGGAGGGGGAAAAAAAGCAGGGAGGCTCAATGCGCTCTCCAAGGCACAGCCGCCATCTAGAGCTTTCTTCCCAGCTCTGAGCTCTGCCTTTGATTGACACTCTCTACATTTACCCCACAACTCAGGTGATGTACCATAGACCCACCCCTTCATTTCCACCCAAAAAGAGAGGGGGAGCCTCCACCTCAAGGGTGCATACCCCCCATCACTGGCATCTTCATACCCAACTCCAATCTGTGGAGGAGGCAACTTAACCCCATCTGGTTCAGACACCCTTTCCAAGCCAAAAGAGATATTATTGGTTGCTTTTGTTGGAGAGGATTGCCTTAGATCACTGTCCTTGGGCTAAAATTACTTCCTCCTTGGACAGGAAGTTGTGGTGTAGCAAGCCATTTTGAAGGAATGGAAGCAAGACTGGTATCCAGTGGGTTGGCACCAGTGGTTAACATGGGAAGGCTAATACCCCCAAAGGGTAATTTTTAAAGCAATTCATCAAGTAGCTTATTTCTGATAGTGCCTATCAGACACAAATAGCCCAAAGCCATTAATCGTATAAAAGTAATTCCAATGGGCACAAAAATAATTATCTATTAGCCCTTTTGACTCAATAGCGCCACCCTAGTGGTTCTATTTGAAAAGGACAAAATTATTGTGCTGGAATTCCAATTTGCTGGTTACCAAGAGGGTGTAAAATAATTCTAACATAGCCATGGTTCTATGACCCATTTCCTGAGCTCTTCATTTCAGCCACACTCCAATGACAAAAGCTTACGTCTCAAACATCAACAATTAACAAATCTATTTGGAACTCCTATGGAAAAGGTGGCACAAGAGTTGCTTGTCCAGTGACCATTCCCTTCCTGATTGGGATATTGGGTATTTCTCATAACCCCAAACATATGGAAAGCATGTTATACCATTGAAAAATACCATGGATGGACAAATGTCTATCCTCCAGTGACAGAGCAGAAGGTCCAAGCAAATGACAAGTTCCATCACTAGAACCAATCTGTTGCCACTTCCCCACATTATTTCAGCCCAACAAAGCTAGTATACAATACACAATTTCAAGCGAGCAATTTGAAGAATTTAGTTGAGAATTCTCTACAATGGAAGAAGGCTATTCTTGAAGGTAGGTTCCAAGTCTTCAGATTGATGAACACCTTTGGGTCAAAGTTAGTGGCCACCTGAGATTCTGACTAATACCTCAAGCAGAATTAAATATCCAAGGAATCACACTAGTCAGAATCTCAGGTGTCTTGCCTAAACCCAAACCACCACTAGGCAAGCCATACAGAATACACATTAAGAATGGGTAATTGCGCAACTCCCATCTTTACAACATTAATATCAGAAACATGAACATCATACCCATCAATAAGACTCTTCAACAGCAATCTGGCAGTTTAGATCCAGTTTCCCCTTAATAATTATTCACAGCAGTATGTCAGAAAGAAAATGGACCTTCTAACCCCAAAATTATGTATCAAGTTACTAAGCTACCAGATCTGAGTTACTTGGTAGACATGAAGTGGCAATAGGTATTCAGTAATACAATAAAATGCATACGGTTAACTTTAATGGTGTGCATAGGCAATTATTCAACCTAACTTCTTTATCTAGCTAGGGTTGATTAACCAACATGGTAGAATCAAAACATTACAGATTTGTACAAACAGCAATCCATTTAAAATACTGTTAAGTATGATCAAGAAAATCAGACCCACATACCACACCATAAGGAAATAAAACTATAATTAAATGTTTAGAAAAAGTGTTGGTTTTTCAATATGTGTATATTATCCAACTCTAGAGCTGTCATAGGAAACTCTAGGTCATAGTGTGATGGTGAGGTGACTACACATATTTGTGCCATTCTAAGATAGTTGCACTGTTCTGAAAATGTCTTGCTGACATCTACCATCATTTATCCTAGATCAGGCAGACATAAAACCCATAGGAGGATAGAACCTTTTCCACCTAGCCAGAAAACACAGAATATAAAGCCCCAACCAAGAATAAGATCCTACTAAAAACAGACAGCAATCTGAAAAGTTAGCAAGTATTTGAAATATCATTTCACAAAATAATAAATTCTTTCTGTAATCAAACAGTTCTTGTCAACACAACCAGTGACAGGAAAGATCAATACATTAAGAACCTTTAAGCCTGAAAGACGACAAACAAGATAAAAATGTAAAAAAACCACTTTTATTTAAGCCATTTAAAGTAGCACAGCACTTCTGCCAACAGGGGAGAAAAGTATGCATACATTCCTGGTTTGAAAATTCAGTCAGCCCATTCCATCCCCAATGCCAAATAAGTTATATTGGAAGGGTCAGAAATCATTTGATTTTTTTAAAAATCCATTTATCAGATGATCATTAGCCCAAATCTTCTCTGGTTTAGATTACACTGAAGTTCATCCTAAAGTGCCCCTCTTGGTTCGACATAATCAGCAATCATGCAATAGTTCATTCCTCAACCTCTCAATCTGTGGAACTGCCATCTTGATTTGGAACTCGTTGTCTCCCTTTGAGATTCTTCCTTTGTCTGGACTCTTTATAAAAAAAATTAAAAGAAAAATTCTGTTGGAATACAGGTAATTTTATCCTTAAACTAAACAACCAACATTGAATTATCATATCTGAACACATTTTAATGTATTTTCAAACAACAAAAAATTTGAAAATTAGTGATGTCAGAGGAGCATTTAAAAGGTATTGAGAAAATACCGGCCATTTTTCAAGATTGCTATAGAGAAGGACGTAGGCAGAATTTTTTACTTTAAACCACTAAAACAAGAAAGGAAATGTACTGGTTCAAGACACAGTCTTTATGATCATGAGATTCACAACAAACATACTATAGGGAATATATTATTTTTTTAAAAAAATCTATGAAAGAAGAAACATTTTGTTCTGAATTCATAAAGTTTTGTTCAATTTCGTACAATTCTGTGTGGTTACACATTTAATTCATAAGGTGCACAGCTGGTGAATACATCACTTCCCAAACTTTTAAGACTATGGGTTATGCTACATGCCAGTCAGGGGGAAAACTGAGTAGACCCATGGCTATCTTATTTTTATCCATTTCAATGTGCCTGCTCTGAGTAGAACTAGCATGGGACACAGCCCTAAATATTATTTAATTTGTTGAATTTGTGTGCTGCCCTTCATCTGAAGATCACAGAGCAGTTCACAACATAAAAATACAAATTTAGAACACAAAATACATAATATCCTCCCATGAACACATTTAAAAGGCCATAAAATGTTAATCAGCCAAAGGCCTGGTTATATGTAGTTCAGTCTAGTGAACTCCCACACCAATGGGCACTACACCTGGGTGTTATATAGGCTGTAATAGATGCAACAAAATGAAGATTTCAAATAGCTTAAAACGTAAGCAATACAGTACTACTAGGGGACTAAACAAGTTCTGCTGTCCTTACAGATTTAATAAGGACTGAAGAAGTCATGGGAAGGTGGGGGCAGAGAACATGGCTAGAAGGTAGGACTGGCTAAATACTAATTTATCTCAGCTTAGTCTTTGGTTATATGACTGGCCCCAAGATCCAAATGAAAAATGGATTTGTTTCATCTTGATCCCTATGAACATAGAATAAACAGAACAGCAAAAATTTATAATCCTGCTACAAATTCCAAGAGGAGTAAGTATTCCCTTCAAATTAATTCTCCTGATTTAAGAATGATTATTCACTAGGTTCAATTCTATATTGACACCCAAGGGCAACCGGGTGTTCTGGATGGTCTGGTTTTGTAGCCCTTTCACATTTGCCACCTCCTTCCTGTGCAGTTCTTAACTGTACCCATCTGTTACACTGGGTGTGACTGTAGTCTCAAGTAATAGCATTTAATGAATGAGACAGCACCAATTATGGTGGAGAGATCTTCAGGGTTTAAACCGCTTTGAAGTATGTGGGGTTTTTACCATCAAGCAGTGTATAAATTTTATGAAATAAAATAAAAAAGGATGATTTTAAACTTGCAGCAGATTTGTCAATACAACAGAATGTTGTAATAATATTTTGGCTCTCGGGCAACACATTTTCTTGAAATTACAAATTCAGTTTTGAAGAAAACTTCAAATTTAAGCTAATTCATGAAATCATGTTGGCACTTCTCACAAAATCATTGTCCAAATATTATTAATGTACAAACGGTAAAATTATCAAGACCAGAGATTTCCTTACTTCAGGTTATAGCATAGAAACCCTGCTGCAGCCAAACCTGAAACATGGAACTATTCAAAATTTAACGAGGAAAAAATCTAATAATAAAAGTGAGTAGTGAAGCTAGGACTCACGGAACACTTGACTGGTTTGCCCAGATATAAAAACATTTCAAGTGTTTTTCAGCCCCAGAAAAATTATTTTGATCTACCATTACCACAATGTTCTGTAGATGCATCAGCATAGTAGAAGACCATAGCCAGACTTATGGTACATCCACAAAAACTCAGGGCAGCACTTGTCTCAAAATAGGTTATAGGAAAGCTATCTCCATTTCTAGACACTACTATCTGCTTTCTTCATTTAGTGATCCTATCCTCCAATATACTCTACAATTATGGCATACAGAGCAGCTTACCAATCCTTTGTATCCATTTTTCATTGGGTCATTGCAACAAAAAACTGGTCAAATATAAATTCAGCCAAGTCAAGTCATAACCAAGTATTTAGTAATTAATGACCTACACTAGGAGAGCAGAGATGAAGAACCTATGGCCTTCCAGATGTTGTGGACTACCAACTCCTATCAGCCCTAAACAGCATGGCCATAGGTCAGGGATGATGCAAGCTGCAAGTCCCAACAAGAGCAAGGCCATAGGTTCCCTGTCTTAAGAGAAAACTAAAAAAAGTGTTTTGGATCAAGGTACTCTAATATTGAAGTATTGACCTTCTTCCACATTTTATTATTTAGTACTTTCAGAAGGATATACCTCTACAAAGGTGCTCTTAAAATCAGCAACATTGTAAACTGAAGTAAAGGATGCAAAATAAGCTCAGCAGCTTTTTAAGTGTGTGCACAGATATTTTAGGAAGCTATGCAGAATATTCAATACTTTGCTTCCTATAAGAAGACTGACAGTTGAAAGTAGCATGTAGAGGTCAAGAGAACTAATTAGCAGTGTTTAACAAACATTTACATTTTGGTCTAAATATAATGTTAAGCTTCAGGTTTGACTCGCATGTTGATACTTTGCGAAGTGCCAAGATAAACACACATTTGGGTTATTACTAATTGCTACTGGCAATCCATGGTAGATACAGAACATGGAAAAGGAGAAGAGTAAAGAGACCGATGGTGAACAGAAATCTCTAAGAAACACTTTTGAACTTGTTAGCAACAGAAACTCGTGGGGTGAATAATGTAAAGAACAGTCAGCAGGAGATCACAAATTAAAGGCTGACTTAGAGCAATGTTCCAAGGAATCCTGTGTTTCCTCAGAAGCATAACAAGATCCAAAATGGTGGGCAAGCTAATTGAAAGGAGGACTGCTAGGTGAAGAAAGATAGCAAATTATGGATATCATATACCAATATTTTTACGGGGGGGTGTCACCTCTGGATTTTCTAAGACACCAAAATGTCTTGGACTGCCTCACTCTGGATGCCAATACCAAACTCCCTCCAATGCAACAGGCATAGAGGAATGTTGGGCAGGTTCTAATACATAGATCTCTGTGTCATTCAGGCTTCATCATTGTCCATGTTTGGTGTTTGTCTACCCTAGAACATGCTCAGAATCCTATGCAACTTCTTGGTTGCTCAGCAGGCATGATGTGGAAAGCCTCCCCTGAAGACAGAAGGTTTGAAGGCACTGGTCTTGACAGAAGTTTATTGAAATATGGCACTCAATTCAAAGCAACCAATTCCAGATAAATGTTATAGTTTTGGAGTTAAGAATAGCTTGATAGCATAAAAAATGCTGAATAATAGTACTTTAGTACAGGAAGCACTTTCACCCAATGACTTATAGTTTCCAATTATGAATCTAAAATCTACTGCTAAAGTGGAATTTCAAATATACCTATTTGAAGAATACTGCAGTATGCTTAAGAATAAGGCAATATGCTGAGAGTTATGCTTAGGAATTAGGAACCTAATAGATGCAAGAGTCAACACAAGGAAGTACCAAACAAACTTGAATGTCCTAAAAAGTCCCTAAGTGGCATGAGCAAATGAAACTTAAGTTCTGGTGGGGTGGTTAATCTGCAGCCCTCCAAATGCTGTTGGAATACAGCTCCCATAGTTCCTGACCAGTGGTATAGTGATAAGAGTTGAAGTCCAACAACATCTGGAGGGTCACAGGTTCCCAATCTCTGCTCTGAGCAAAGCCACACAACACCTCATACCTTAACAGCTATTTTAAATCAAACCACATAAGTGGCGTCTGTGAAGCAACCACTCCATAGCAGAGCTACCATATACTGATCTAACACTAGCCTTCTCTATATATAGTGGGTCACTTTAGAAGAATGGCTATCCATATGAAGGCAACGTCCACTGCATGCTATTTAAAGTGGCTCTCCCGCACAAGTGCTACTTGTGTTCAGTATGAGAGCATTTCTTTTCTTTTAAGCAAAATAAAAATTTTCTTCTCCAAAGACAAAGGTTTCCCACCACTCTCAAATTAATTTAACAAGTTGGTACCCTGGGACAGTAGTATACATTTTGGATCACCAATCTTTGTGACTAGAGGAACAATAAGGGAAATAAAGCCTGGTCTTCCTAAACTTAAAGGAGTGTCTAGCATACCCTTCTTTCTGCTTACTGCACAAAAAGATGACTGAAAAAATCTTAAGACGTATACAAGCCAGTATGCACATTCAAAAGGTTCAATTTAGCAGACAGAAAGTATTCTAGAATGCTTACAGTATTGCAAATATCATAGCATACTTTAAAATTAAGAAATTTGTGTACTATATCTCTCACTAAGACTCACTTTCAGTCCCATAAGGTAGAGTGGCTAACTGATTTAACCACACAATCCAGAGTAGTCTGGAACAGGCAACAATTTTAGTACTCTACATGCACAACGGATTTGAACTTGCATATCAACACACATGTTAATCATATAAACCAGCCCACAAAACTGAACATTGACAGAATTAAGAAGAGTAAAGCTTTTCGTGGAGTAAACTAATTTGGGCTGCAAGTAGGGGAATCTTGCATTTGAACATCTCCCATGTAAAAAACACCAGCACATATTACAGACTAGCCCAGAGTGCTAGGTTGTCCTTAGTAATTTCTATATAAGTGTACAAATGTGTAATTTCTCTCCCTGCAGCCTACAGTGGTTCACCCCAGAACAGGAATAGCCTATGTAGTACCCTCCAGATGTTGCTGGACTACAGAATCCGTCAGTCCCAGCCAGCATAGCTGATGGGAAGGGAAGATGGAAGTTTTAGTTCAAGAACAGTTCAACACATGGGAGGTGTGCTGTCTTCTAGGTACAAAGATTCACAATGTGACAGAAAAGTTGCTGAGTCTTATAAAGCCCACTGACCACAACTCCTTCCTTCTGATTCATGTGGGTACAAACATTACTGCCAAACACAGCCTTTGATGTATAACAAGGGACTATGACACTCTGAGCAGTAACTAAAAGGTGAGCAAAGGTGTTTTTTTCATCACTCCTTCCAGTTGAAGAGAGGAAAATACTGGGAGAAAACCAATGGCTGCGTAGGTGGTGTCATCAGGAAAAGTTTGGCTCTAGGACCATGGCCTCTGCTTCCTTGAGGAAGGACTTCTGGCAAGAGATAAATTGCACCTCACAGTGGTTGGCAAGACTGTGTTTGCTAAGAATCTCGCAAACCTGATCAGGAGAGCTTTAAACTAAATCCTGAAAGAGTGGGAAACAATATTACATATGTCAGGGGAACACCTGGTACTGGGGATAATTAGTGTCATTGATGCACAGGAACCTGAGGTGGTACTACAGAAGCCTGCTAAAGGGAATGAAACAACAAGAAGGAAGCAGCTGGAGGGAACGGTTTCAGTTGTCTGTATACTAATGCACAGAGGATGGGAAACAAGGAAGATGATTTTGAGCTCTATACAGAATGGCAAATATGACTCAATAGGCATTACTGAAGCCCAGTGGATGAGACTCATGACTGGAATGTAGAAATTGAGGGGTGTAACTAGTTTAAAAGGAACAGATTAAACAGGAAGGGTGAATAGCATTATATATAAATAATGTGTACACCAGTGAAGAAATCCACAACCTGGAGCATGGAAGACAAGATTGAAAGTAAATGGGCAAAGACTGTAGGAGAGGGAAACAATAGTGACCTTACTGTGGGTGTCTGCCACCTCCAAGGTAGCCTGAAGACTTGGATGTCTTTCTAAAGCAGATTACCAAACATTCAAAAAGGAGAGCTATATAGTAGTCATGGGAGACTTCTACTACCCTAATATCTGTTGGAACTCGAACTCTACCAAGAATTTAAGGTCTCACTGACAAATCCCCTTCCCAGATGGTGGAAGAAGCAACAAGGGGCTCATCTATCTTGGACCTGATCCTCAATAACTGCTCGATGAGGTGGAAATTGTGGAAACCTTGGGGGGAAAGTGACCATGTCCTTGTGGGTTTCATGATGAAGAGACAAGGGAAAGTTGAGTGTAGTCCAAAATGTACTGTGGGCTTCTAAGAAGGCTTATTTCAAAAAGCTTAAGGAACTACTTGATGAGATATAGTCCAGTGTTTCCCAACCTTGGGCCTCCAGCTGTTTTTGGACTACAACTCCCATCATCCCTAGCTAGCAGGACCAGTGGTCAGGGATGATGAGAATTGTAGTTCAAAAACAGCTGGAGGCCCAAGGTTGGGAAACACTGATATAGTCAACTACTCAATGGGAAGTCCAAGATGGACTTGAGTTTCTTAAAGGTGAAATACTGAGGGCACAAGTGCAGACAATTCCAACAAGAAACAAAAATGGGAGGTACAAAAGAAGCCAGTGTGGTTGCATAAGGAGCTAACAGATGAGCTGAGATTTAAGGAGGACATGTATAATAAATGGAAGGATAAATATCAAAGGAAGAGTATAAATGAATAGCCAACACTTGCAAGGAGAAGGACGGGTGGACTAAAGCTCAGGCTTGCAAGAGAGGTTAAAAATAATAACTAAGTTTTCTTTGGCTATGTTTGAAGAGGAAAAACAGGTGGTAGGTCCTTTGCGTGGAAAAGACGGGGAAATGCTATTAGGTAACAGAAAGGCGGAACCACTCAGCAGCTATTTTGCCTCAGTTTTCACCAAAAAGGAAAGCAGTGCTCAATCTGGTGATAAAAGATGCAAGAGGGAGTTGCAGCCCAAGATAGGAATAGGTAGTAAGGGAACACCTAGCTACTTTAATGAATTCAAATCTCCAGGGCCTGATAAACTGCATCCAAGGGTACTAAAGGATCTTGTAGATGTAATCTCAGAGCCTCTGTCTATACTATTTGAGAATCCTTGGAGAACAGGTAAGGTCCCTTCAGATTGGAGGCAGACAAATGTTGTCCCCATCTTCAAAAAGAGGAAAAAAGAAGACCCAGATAACTACTGACCAGTCAGCTTGACGTAGATACCAGGAAAGATCCTAGAACAGATAATTCAACATTTGGTCTGCGAGCTCTTGGAAAAAGATGCTGTGATTACCAAGACCCAGCACGGGTATCTCAAAAACTAGTTATGCCAGATGAATCTTTCTTTGATAGGAGTTACAAGCTTGGTGGATCAGGAGAATACTGTGGATGTAGTGAATCTTGATTTTAGTAAGGCTTTTGACAAAGTCCTTCACAATATTCTTGCGAGAAAGCTGGTAAAATGTGGGTTGAATGAGGAAACTTAGGTAGAATCGTAGCTGGTTGACTGACAAACCCAGAGTGCTAACTAATGATTCCTCTTCATCCTGGAAAAAAAGTAACGAGTGGGGTGCCACAGAGTTCTGTCCTGGGCCTGCTGTTCAACATCTTTATAAACGACTTGGATGAAGGAATTGAAGGGATGCTCATCAAGTTTGCAGATAAAATCAAATTAGGAAAGATAGCTAGTGCCACAGAATATAGAATTGGGAGAACTGGGCCAAAACTAGCAAAATAAATTTCAATAGGAACAAATGTAAGGTTCTACACTTAAGCAGTAATAACCAGCTACACAAATATAAGATGGGCAACACCTGGCTTACCAGTAGCACATATGAAAAGGATTGAGCATGAAACCACAAGGATATCATGAGTTAAAATGTGATGCAGCAGCAA
The DNA here is from genome assembly GCF_964188315.1 of Podarcis muralis. Lineage (NCBI taxonomy): Eukaryota > Metazoa > Chordata > Lepidosauria > Squamata > Lacertidae > Podarcis > Podarcis muralis. Next base: position 26,204,956 of record NC_135668.1, read on the forward strand.
AAAAAGCTAATGCTCTTCTAGGCTGCATTAACAGAAGTATAGTGTCCAGATCAAAGGAAGCAATAATACCACTCTATCCTGTCTTCAGTTCTGGATGCCACTGTTTAGAAACAATGTTGGCAGGCTGCAACATGTGCAGAGGAGGGCAACCAAGATGATCAAGAGTCTGGAAACTAAGCTTTATGAGAAACGGTTGAGGAAGTTGGGTGTGATGTTTAGCCTGGTAGAGAGAAGACTTGAGAAGAAATGACAGCCATCTTCAAATATCTAAAGGGCTGTTACACGGAAGATGGAGCAACCTCATTTTCTCCTGCTTTGGAGGATAGGACCTGAACCAATGGATTCAAATTAAAAGAAGAAAAGGAGATTCCGGCGAAACAACAGGAAGAACTTTCTGACATTAAGAACTGTCCAACAGTGGAACTGACTCCCTCAGGTGGTTTGACTCTCCTTCCTTGGAGGTTTTTAAGCAGAAGTGGGATGGCCATCTGTCATGGATGCTTTAGTTGAGATTCCTGCATTGAAGTGAGTTGAACAAATGACCATCTGGGTCCCTTCCAACTCTACAATTCTATGATTCTGTGAACATCTGAAGAGCACCGTGTTGGTTGCTGTAGCTCTATAAGTTTTACCAGTTGATTCTACTAATTATCATTGTTGAATGGCTATTTTAATCAAGATTAAAATTATAGATCCAGAGATCCATAATTTAAGACATTTCCATAAAAATATCCAACATATATGATTAAAAAAACTTTTTAAATCACAAGAAAGCGACTTACCAGTGCTTCAATCAGCATCAGATATTTTACACATCCAGATCTTCAACATACCTGGAAAGACATGTTTTAACACACTAGATTCATTGAATGGATTTTAAATACGTCAGCAACATGATTCTGTCAACATCTACAAAGAAGTCAAGCTATTTGTTTAGTGAGTGTTCTTTCCCTTTAAATGAAGTTCAAAACTGAACCCAAAGCTAAATCCTATCATCTGTCCCCCAAAATTGTACACCCCAGTATGTATCAGGTTTTGAATAGCAGCCTACAATTTTCACATCATGATAAGCTTCATCTGTCAAAAATTATCATCAAATTGACACCACCACAATATAAAATTTATCCTGCAAGCTTATTTCCCTGTCCTATTGTTCCATAGCCAAACCTGAAGCATAATACAACAGAATGAAGCTGAAGAATTTCTGGAAGCAAAACAGAGGAACCACCACTGTACTATTATGACGTGCAGCAGCACTAGAGTTAGGGTGATACGGACAGTTCCCTTGCACAGGACACTGAGCCAAAGGGCATAATAATAATAATAATAATAATAATAATAATAATACCACCTCCATTAAAAACAGCTGTACCAAAGGGAATTGTTGTAAAAAGAAATATTTTGTGGGACAGCAAATTTTGCCCTCGCTCAGGGTACAACATTACCAGAATTTGCCCTGTGTGCAGAACTGCTTAAGATACAAAGTGACCTTGTGATTGCATTGCCTTTACAGCCAGTCTCCCCCCCCCTTTTTTTTTTTTTTAGGAGGAAGAGGTGAAGCAATTTCAAGTTGCAAATTTGCCCTCCAGAAGTTGCTGGGACTCCAGCTTCTATCACTCCTGACCACTGACCATGCTAGCTCGAGCTGAGGGGATTTGGAAGCCAACAATATTTGGAGGGCCAAGAGGTTCCCTATCACTCTTAAAACCTCATTTCAAAGGTGAAATATACTATAGTTTGTCATCTGTTTTCTAAACAGTCAAAGTTGTTGGTAATTAAAATATTCAGCACTTGACTCACGTTCTTCCTTCATGGGATCTCATTCCACAATCTATTCTGACTATATTATACACACAGAGACTCTCTCTCACACACACAAACACATTTAACCAAGATTTGGGCCAGATAAACTGTTTCCAACATACAATACTGTTAAAACATCTTTACCCAAATGTAAATCTAAAAACAGTATGGGAATTAGCACAGGTTTTGTAAGTATGTTGCCAATTTGTAGCTAAAATATAATACAGCAGAATCCATTTGTTTTGCTGTGCGCCAAAGAAAACACCAGGCTTCTTAGCGAGTTGAGTTCAGTTAGAAATCAACCTCAAGTACGAGTGTCCTGTCCCAGAGTACTTTTTCAACACAAGTCCCACAAATTCACAGAACTCATTTTCAGACAGCTGTGCTTAAAAAACAATTTTGGCATATACATTATTAAGTCACTTGACGCTTTAGGTTTTTCTCTTATCTGCCATTGTTGAAAAGGCTTTAGTTTTAGAGATTGGAACAGGAATAAGAAGAATGAGCAAGAAGTTCAAGACATCATAAAAAATTAATAGTATGATCTCACCATGTAGCAGACCACAATGAGATCCCCTGGCAAACCTTAATTTCAATATATAAAAGTAGAACATTTCCAAAAATATACATTAGAGGTTTGGCTGTGCTGGGGATTTTTAATTTCTGGAGAAGTTATTGTATTCAGACCAAACAAGCTACTAAGATTATTTCATTCACAAATTCGGGAATAAAGTGTGGTATAAAACACATGACACTAAATACATTCAAAGGACAAGATAACTTAAGGTAACATAATTTTAATATTTTCTGATGTTAATAACTTGCTACTTCATTCAGAACTATTTAATTACCACAGCCAGGTAATTTCCAACAAGAAAAACTATAAAACTTAGAAATGGGGGGAGCCCCTGCTTTGGACCAGGTATTTAAATATCCAAATAGCTCCTCAACTCAATCTCTGAATTACATATACAAGCACTTATCTTCCAGTTGCACCACAGCTCAAGAGAGCACAGGTGTTTTTCAATGTCCTGTCACATGCCATGGGAATTAATCTAGAATACTAAAGGGATTTATGTAAGGTTTTTGCAGTTGAATCCAGAGCACGGACTCAATCAAATAAACTTTGTGCATTTCCCTCTGAACTTTCAACACTAAAATATCATGGTCTGTGTTCTATGATATTCACCAGAGTGGCACAGGAAATATAAATTTATCTTTTAATTAAAAGCAGATTTGTGAGTGAGTTTTACATCAAAGAATGTTTTTAGGTATTCTGTAAGCCGCCCAGAGTGGCTGAGGAAACCCAGTCTGATGGGCAGGGTATAAATAATAAAATTATTATTGTTGTTTTTAAAAGGTGGAATTCCTGTATTACTATTAAAACTACTATTTAGTTTACAGTATATCATTCCAGTCAGGTGTACTGGACATAGTACAGTACCGACTTAAAAACCTTGGAGACCTGGGTCACAAAGCTTACTAGGTCACCTTGGGCCAGTTACCATTTTACTTTACAGGGCAACTATGAGGATGAGAGGTGGATACTGACACCAAATTGAGCTCTGCAGGGGAAATTAGAAGAAAAAATATGGGACTTCTATAAAGTAAATAATATTTATGATCAAACTGTTCAGTTGAATGTAAGTCACATACGTACCGGGAAGAACTCTTCTACAAAAGATGTGACAGTTTTCAGCTAAGGGTTCCCAATTTAAGTCCATTTTATTTAATTACGATTGCAATCCTATGCACATTCAAGAGTCCAAGTCACGACTGAACTCAGTAGAAATTACTTACGTGCAAACATGCATCCAATTCCATTGTGTGTTTTACATTAGCATTATATGTTTATTTAATTCAATTTGGTGCCCTTCAGATGTTTTGACCCTAACTCCCATCAGTCTCTGGCAACACAGGCAATGCTAAGTAAGAGATGAGAACTATACTCCAGCAACATCTGTAAGGCACCACGTTGGGGAAGACTGCATTACAGGTTTAAATTGCACTAAGGATGTTGGTGCATTTTAATAAGAAATATTTTTGAATATTAAATAATTATTTCTAAACAAAGCAGCACTGCTTTTTGCTATTGTTCAGTCAAAACATTAAATGCCTTTAAAGAAATAAATTTAGTTTGAAAATTGTGTCAACCATCAGACTTGGGATTCCAAATTTGTCTTGCATTTGATTTATAGCGTTTTACTGTGCTCTTCAGTTGAAAAGGCTCCACAGTAGCTTACAAATATGTACATTTACTTAATATATTAACTACCTTAAAACAACGCATTCAAAAATCAGTGACTGAGCAAGACAGAACATAGTTGAGATTACCAAAGTGCAGATATCCAAAAGTGCAGTAACAGGATGTACTTTACTGTGGTGGTCTTCAGTTCTGTATATGACGCAATGCATTAAGAAATGGGATTACTGGAAATCAGCATCAGAAAATGGGATCATGTCATGGCTTAAAGTATAGGCTGGGGTGTCTGGTTAAAATCTCTGCTCAACCTTAACACGTTACGGGGGGCATTAGGCCCCATAATCTGTCCTATGACTTGTTGAATGATTGAGCTAATATATGCCAGTCATTTTGAGCACTTAAGTGCTATATAAAGCTACGCATTTATTCCAAGCTACTTTCATTTGTAATGCTAAAACAATATTCGTATTTTCTAGTACCTCAGTTGTTTAAAAAGAGGTATGTATGGTTGATGCCTTGTTTAGAAGATGACATGGGCAATACTACCCAGGGCCTTTGAAGTTGTAAGTATTTAATTTAAAGAGAAGCAAGAACTCTGTAAAAAAAAAACTTGCAAGCTGCAAACCGCAGGAGATACAAAATAGCTATTATTAGAAGTTGGGTAAACTAACATACCTGAAGGGCATAACATGTTTTCTTCTGATGCCATCTGAATCTTCCCAGTTACCAGAATCCTGATGCGATCTTTAAGGAAACATACAAATTTGTGTTAAAATAGGAACACACAACACAGCCAACTGCGCTGTTGAGCATGAGTGTTTTGTTCCAAAGAATAACAAAATTTAAAAACTTTTTAAACAGTTACAGATAGGTCCTACATTCCAATAACATTCTACTGAGGTGTTTATTGGAATATACTTTAAGTAAATATATGTTGTCTTCTCTAAAGTTAGATTGGGTATTCAAGGTCGCCCATCCTTTTCTTCTCAATGTTGAGATTCATTTTCTTGCCCACTGCATATTCACTTCCTAAAGTTGCAATCTAATTCCAAATATGTCTAAATTTAGAAGTAAATGCCACTTATTTATCACTGGCTTCCTGAAGCATATCCTATTGCTACCTTCGATAAGCCACTTACTTAGAAAAAGTCCTGTTGATTTTTCAATTGAAAATATTTCCAATTAGGTATTCTCACTATTCGTTTTATTAGTCAGAAATCTTAGATTTATTCTTTATTCAATTAAAAATGAAGAAGATAAATAGAAACAACCACACTGCATTCAATTTTAACAGAATTCATTATTTCATTCTTATTAGGGGAAATTATATACAACTAATCAGTATACTGAAAACAGTGTACAGAACAAAAAATGAAGTTCAAAACCATTCTTACCTTAACAAACAGTAAGTCTGTACAGGTCATCTGAAACACAGTTGTTACAGAAGTAGTAAACATTCACGAATACCTAAACAAGGAAAAGCATGTTTAGGTTTATCTAAAAGTGTTTCATATTTGTCGTAACGGCATATTATGTATTGGAAGGGTTGTCTGTGCTAGGTGCATTTCTAAAGCTAAGCAATTTTCTAACTTAGCATAACATAACTAATAAAGGCATAGCGGGCTTTTTGTTCAATTTGTACTTTCATATACAAAATAGTAACAGCATCGTTATGGATGTTTATCCCTAAACGACTGTTCAAGCTAGTGTGAGTATATCTGAAGGTAAAAGTATTAGTCAAAAGTGCTTACCCTTTGCATTTACTCTCAAAAATGTTTACCCTTTATACAGTATTTAATCTCAAAATTCTGAGTAGTTACATCAAACAGCAACACACTTAATATTTTACCACCACTTTGAAACTCCAAAGTAGACAACCTAAACTGATAATCTTCTAAGTGTTGTTTTTGGGTCTCTGTGAAGTTTTCATCTTTATTAGTCCCGTGAAGTATCTAAATTCTACAACCTTCATGTTTGCACTTGAATTCATCTGTTTTCTTGCATTGATGTAGAAGTCTTTATGTAACTTGGTCACACTTAACTTTATTCATAAGAGCACACTATAAATTTCCTCTTTTTTAGAAGATCACAATTTCAGAAGATACATTAAATTAACCACTGATATTGATTATTTAATATATATACATACCTAAAAAATAAAATGAGTTATCTGCATGGCAAACAGTGGTTCTATCATCAGTTTAAACTAATAAGCCTCAAAAATATAAAATAAATTTGCTAACATGCTAATGATATACCAACTACTCATTTCATTGGTAGAACTTTATTCTCTGATAAATTTCTTATGTCACACAGTGTCCAAGCCACCTAAATGGTAAGCCTGAACAGGAAGATTCTAGAACAAGGACAAAGTAGTTAACACAACACCTGAACAAAATATAATTGCAGTTCTTCTACAAACAGAAACCCCAAATTTTAAGGCATAGAATCCAAGTATTAAAAGACTCCAGGAAGCTAAGGAAAAGCAATTGCTCAATATTCCATTTTAAGCATTTACTATTAATTCAGGTAAAAGGAAATGGATTTTAAAATTAAATTTACTCCATTAAGAACAACAAGAAAATGTGATGCTTCTGAGACATATTGACATACTTAAAATAAAAAAACCCCTCTATGACTTTTAAACTCCTAATTTTTTATTTTTATCCTACTGCATCCCATTTTACCAAGCTGTACTTTCCACTTATGTTTTCCAGTTCTAATTTAGAAGTTCACTCAACTGTACAATTGGCACATACCAAAAATCCTTATGCATTTAAATAAGCTCACTAAATATTTCATCTTAAGCCCAAAGCATAAAAAGGCATCACTGGCACTTTCAGGTTAAAACACACACACAAATAAATTGTCTGTGTATATATATTTTCAACATATCATTTCAAAGTAAAGTTTTTTCCACAGCCGGTTTTTCTACTGGTAGTTTAGAAAGAGTTAAAAGCCAACACCCTACATACAGAAAAACAAGTTTTATATTTGAGAGAAAGAACAGACATGGCGCCTTTTGTTCTTACCAAAATAGAAATGGATTGTTTCCCCTTTTCAGAAGCAATGGTGAACAACAGCTCCCTTTCAAAGTACTTAGGAGTTTGCAGAAGACACATAAGGCACCTTTGATTTCCCTCCTCCAAATACTGTAAAGGGGTGCAGTCTACATTTGCGGCAGACCCCCACCCTATGATGCCCTACACAAATGCTGCATTGGGGCAACAACAAGCTGCATTACAAAATATCTGCCCTTCAGGATTAATTATAGCAAGAAAATAGTTTGCAAAAAAACCCCCACACAGACCTTTTTCAATCAATATTAAGGGGAAAGTGCATCAAGTCCTTAATGTTGAGGATTAATTAGCCCCCCCCCCCCGCAAAAAAAAGAAATGGTGCATAAGATGGGGGGAGGCAACAGAGAAGAGAGAAGAAAAACTCTGGCTCAAATGGCGGCTCTGGTTTGACACCAACATCCTTGAAGATCAGATTCTGCGCCTAGATCGGGAGTCTATAGAGACAGAACCCCTAATTCAATTTAGGAACTCCTTCAAAATGGAGAAGGGGTACTTTAACACCCCTTTAAATTACAAACAAGAACATGCTCAGTAAATAAAGCGAGAAAGAAGTCAGGGTGTTGGCTTCTTTCCACCCCAGCCTTGATTATCAGGTTTTGCCCTTGCCCCCAGAAGCCCCTCCTGGGCACCCCTAATTCCAATTAAGAAACCACACATCAAAGTGTGAGTTTTAATACATACCCAAGACTTGACAGGTAAAGGGCGAGGAACCGGGTCTTTTTCCTTCCTCTGCCGCTCTTTTTACGTGACACCCCCCTCGCCCAACTCCAGCTGCCAAGATGCCCCGAAATGGGGAAAATTAGGAAGGGGGGGTTAGGTCTTTCCCTTTTCCTTCCCATAATCATAAAAAATCCCAGGCGAAGGAGTGAATTGTGTCTTTCTTGCCTCGGTTCTCATGTCCTGTCCCAGGAAGCCTTAACCCTCAGCACCTTCCCCCCCACCGATTTTAATTGGGAGGTGGGGAGACAGGACCCCCAACTGGAAAGAGAGGACCCTAAATCCGCCTTTGCTCCGAGTGAAAAAAAGGCGTCGAGGGGCGGCTAAAAGTGATGGCCGGCGGTTCTTTCCCGACAAACCACCACCTGCCTCTCCCAGGCGGCTCTCCTTTCTCAAGGACAAAGAGACAATGGCGGAGAAAGAGGATATGGAGGGCTGAAAGGGCGGACGATACTTACCTCCCAAAGCGGGAGAGACGAGGCGGGCAAACCGAAAGGGGCTCGCCGGGCGCAGCCGCCGCCGCCCCGAGGACAAGCCGAGCCAGCCCTGCCGCATAGGCGCCTCTCTTTGCGGTTGTTTTTTCTGAGGGGTTGGGGGTCGGACAGGCCACCCCCCATTTCAGGAGCCTGGGCCCAGCCGGAGAGCCTCCCCACTCCTCAAGCGAGCGGCCGCCTCGGGCCAGGGGGGTGGCCGGAGGAACAGGCGCCCGGGACAGGGAGGGAAACGGCAGCAGCGACCAGCGGAGGCTCCTGTCTCCCCGGCCATCTTGTGCCGTATGTGCGTGTGTGTGAGGGAGCGAGGGAAGTGAAGTCTGTGCCCGTCTTCATTGCCTCTCAGCGAAGCCTTCCTCTCCTCCCCCTCCCCCACCCGCGCCCCTACCCAGCATCACAAAATGGCCGCCCTCCGCTCCCTCAGCAACGGCTCTGCGGCAGGGGGAGGGGGGAGAAGGGAGGGAGGCGGGGCCCGCGCACGACGCAGCTCTCCACCCGCCTCCCCTCCATCCAGCTGCGCATGCGGGCAAGCCGCTTTTCTATTGGCCTTCATTCCTCCTCACGCCCATTGGTCGCTCTGCTTTGGCATTCGCCTGTCACGGGGCTGTGGGATTCCTATTGCTTGGTTTTTTCGCCACCGCCTTGTTGTCATCTGCTCTCCGACAGCTGCTGCTCCCGCCTCCTCCTCACCACCCTCCACGAACTATAACTGGCTGAGACGCGAGTCCCTCAGCTGCCTCTTCTTCTTGATTGGCGGGTATAGGGTTGCTCCCGCGCCGCCCCCCTGCCCCTCGCTCTTTCCTTGCTACTTTGCAACGGTTTTCTCTGTACCCTTCGCTCGGCCCCTTCGATGGCGAAACACCTCACCGTCCCCCCCCCCCCCGCCCCTCTCACGCTTCTTGCAGAGCTACAGAAAATACGCGAAGGGAGGGAAAGCTGCCGAAGCTGCTGATGGGGTGGGGGGAGGGGGTTGGCGCGGTTATTGCGCGTGCGCGCAGGGTCATCACTCGCCCTTCCCCCACGCTCCCTCCATCTGTCAAGCGCGGTGTATGTCGCTCCCACAGATGCCGCATCACAATGTAAATTCGACTAAATAAACAATTTATGCATTGCTTCACATGAATTTTTGTGTGTGTTTGGTGGGACGATAAAATCCCTGTACAATCAAAGTTAATATCCGAAAGTAGGAATCAATGGAAAGTATTCCGAATGGAGAGTTTTATTTATCTGTAGTATTTATATGCCGCTTTTCAGGTGGACCTCATAAAGCGGTTTACATGAGATTGTTACAATGAACATAGATTTATAATTTTAAAAAGTGAGAACAGAATGGAAAAGACAAGTTGTTTAGAAAAGCACTCCCCCTCCGGGCAAGGTCGTCCCAATGGGGGCAGCTGAGGGGAGGCCCACTATGGGCACTGGATGGTAACAGTCCCTCAAGCTCCTTCCTTCAGACCCGTCAGGGCAAGATGAGGTGCAAAGTGAAACTATTGGCGCCTGTGCTATTTAACTTGTTCACAAATAAGCTAGAGTTAGTTGGGAGCCAGTGACTAGGTGGCCAATTTTGCTTATGATACTTCGGTTGATTCTATCAACACCCTATGTGGGGGTTTTGGGGGGGGGGTTAATTCTATATTTTGTGGTTTTATATTTTGATTCTTTTCCGTGAACTGCCCTGAGACCTCCGGGTACAAGGCGGTATATAAATTCAATAAAATAATTAAAAACAAAACGGGATCGTGAAGAGCTCCAAAAATAACCTCTCAAACGGAGTGAATGGGCAGTAAAATGGCAAATGATATTCAGTGTAAACAAGTGTAAAGTGATGCATCTTCGCCCAAACCTCCCCCCTCCACCTTAATTTCACATATATGATCATGGTTTCTGAAATGGTGGTGTCCAAATGCCTTGGGGATATAGATGTCAAATGACAATGCCAACTTGCCAGTGAGGGCATTGCACAATTGGGGAGGGGGCAATGGAGAACCAGAGACTGTGATTTTATAAATCATTACTATTCTTCACAGAAAGTCGCTACTTAACCAAGGTTTCTTCAGCGCTTTAACTTAGTTGCTGCAAAGCCTCATGAGCTCCTGATGATCTTGCCTTAAGCCTTTGCAACAAAGATGGTGAACTAACAGTAGACAGCAGCACGATCATCTTGTTGACGTTTCACGCCCAGCCAGCTGAAAAAGTTTATTCTCTCTAATAATGGAGCTGCCCTGTGACCCAAGGAGGAAGTTAAGAACAAACACCAGGGGATGATGAGGAAACCAAATGTGAAAGTTCAGCTTCTCTGATTCTAAATATTAGTTTGCCAGTAAAATTTTGATTAGTTTGTCCATTGAACCAATAGCTGACAGTAGATCACTTAGAAGCCCACAGACTGGGTGCTTTCTGAATTTGGACTTTGATAAATACAGTATCTGCAAGTTTAGACACATAGAAAAAGCTTCAAGAAAATGACATGGTTTCTGGTAACTTCCTCAACCAAAGAACCTAAGGCACTAACTACATCAGAGTTATTGAATCCTCCTTCCATCAAGCACTGGTGGGCGGTAAGGAAATTTTACCATCAAGAAAGAAGCATTAGTGGGCAGTAGGTATAAAATGGTTGACTACCCCTGCTTTAGATAAAGAAGGATGGTCACATAGGACTCCTCCAGATGACCTGTTTATTCATCCTGATTTGCATACATAAAGCTTACAACATAGATAGGCTATGTCTGGTCTTTATTGAGCATTTATTTATGGTGAGGTTATATGACAATGAGCATTCATTTGATTTTCTTGTGAAGTGTTTACATGTCTTCCACGTAATCATTCATTCACCCCACACTTTTCAATGCATTTTGCATTTACTTTCCAAACTGAAAAAGTCTGTTATTTTAAAAAGTGGATTTGTTGTGCTAGGATTAGAGTGCAATCCCAAAGTTTGGGTATGCACTTGAATCTCTCTCACAAGATGCTGATGGTCTGGAGGCACCCATAGTACTGTAGAAAACTGGTAGTTGGCTATTATACTTTCTCCTCAACATTTTCTTTGTAATGTATTGGTAGACGAATCTATGGAGTTTTTACATTCACATTGTTTCTCTGGAGTTCTTCCCTTGTCATTCTAGTCCCCTGATCCTTTCAGGTGTAACTATTTTGCTTCTGTTTTCTCTATAAGCTACAATTACCCAAAGTGTAATTATGCACCATTTACACCGATTCTCCTTTGTTATTCTGACTTGGCTCTGATACTCTTCTGACAACAACTCTGATAATAACCTCAAACCAGGATCATCTGCCCATGAGGTCTCACACCCATAGAATGTACTGAACCAAGCACGTAATGGAAAACCTATTAGGAAAGGCCATAGATCAGTGGTAGAGCATTTGCTTTGCATGCAGAAGCTCCCAGCTTAAATCCCCAGCATTTATAGATGGGCCTGGGAAAGTTCCTTGCCTGAATCTCTGGAAAGCCACTGCCAGTAGTTGTAGACATGAGGTGGAGAAATATCCTCTGTCCTCTTTATCCTCCATCCAGGCAAGCAAGAGGTATTATCAGCATTCAAGGGTGCAGTCCAGCCCAGCAAAAACAGTAAAGGAGAGTGTAAAGCAGGGCAGGGATGCAGTCTGGGAAAGGCGTGTGGTCTGAGGATAGTCCGAAGCCCTAGACAAACAGACCTGAAGGGGCACATTTAGCACCCAGGCCTGAGCTTTCCCATCCCTGTTGTGGAAAATACTGAGCTAGATGGACCAATTCCTCATACCTCACATCTCACATATAAATTTGCACATGCATTACCCATACCACTCTTCAAAACCTCTCCAGATTATTGTTCATTTGCATGGTCAATGTGGTGTTTCTGCAGCTTTCAGTCTTAAAAGCACAACAAAAGTAGTACAGTGGTACCTCGGGTTAAGTACTTAATTCGTTCCGGAGGTCCGTTCTTAAACTGAAACTATTCTTAACCTGAAGCACCACTTTAGCTAATAGGGCCTCCTGCTGCCACCGCGCCACCGGAGCACGATTTCTGTTATCATCCTGAAGCAAAGTTCTTAACCTGAGGTACTATTTCTGGGTTAGCGGAGTCTGTAACCTGAAGCGTATGTAACCCAAAATACCACTGTATTCTTATTTGCACTGACTTCAGTGTCCTTATTTTCATATTGAAATTGAAACAGGAAGCCCCCGAACTACAGCGTGCTGAATAGAGAACTGAAAAAATTATGTGCTGCTGAGTGCTGTCTACATTATTAGCCGCCTGGCCTTTCCCACATCACTCATACTGTACAGGGTGTCAGCTGTCAACTGCAGACTTCCACACCCACTAGTTTTTCACATAATTTAATCAAGGGCATGCATGGGGCTGTTGTGCAATGCATAGGGATGTTAAAAAAAATAATCTTATCCTCTAGTTCTGAGATATAAAAGGACCTGCATGTGCGCTAAATATTGTGCCATGATGCTACTTAAATGTTCTAGCTGCACTGCGTCACAAAGTATTCAGTTTCTCAACAGAGGATATGTATTTGCAAGGATGGGGGATGGGAAAGGAAGTAGCTCTTGTGTCAATAATCTGTCTCAGAAGACTGGAGCTCTGCAGGGACAAGTTTGTATTTGATTTAACTATTCAGCTTCTGGAAAGCTTGGATTTTGAACATGGAATCAAAGAAGACAGTAATAAATAAAGACACAATAAAAACACTTACTGAGATCTGAAATAAGATGGATGAAGCACTGGAAAACCAAAGGAAGAGAACAACTTGATAAAGATGTAATGTATATCCTCATATAAAGTGAATTAACAAAGCATGGCTATCTCACAATAAACAAGTAGGGTGCTACCAGCCAACTTCATTATTGAGGATTCATTCTGATTTGCTTGTAGAGAGGTTATATTATGTTGCATCAAAGCACACGTTGATCTACACTTTCTAGTCCCATTTTCCCTATTGCGAAAAGTCTGATATTTATGGAGAAGCAGGTTCATCGTGCAATATGTCCCAATCAACTAAATGTGAAAACTTAATTAGCAAGTATGTGACAGCAACAGCCTGGAAGCATCCCCTAGAATGCTTCCAGACAAGGGCTTAATATTGTAAAATGGGTCATTGAGGTATCATAAATGGGTTGTTGACAACAGGGTGTTGTTGTTTTTTAACTTATTGGATTTCAACCTTGTAAAGGATAAATCTGGATTAAACTTGGGGGTGGGCAAAGAGTAGCACCCATCACACAACTGTCAGAAAGCACCCCTAGTGTGGAAGCACCCCACATCATGAAGATGCCCTGTAAAAACTGAGTGAACAAACCATGCTGATATTATGAAACCAAATACAGAAGCCAGTTTCTCTGCATTACTCCACACTCTTACCCAATTGCCATAAACCAGTCAAACCGGGACGTCACACCCAGAATGGGGAAAAACCAAGTAATAGCTGGCTCCTTTGGCAAAGCTTAGGTTAGCAGCTAGACTAGCCTTCTGCAACAATCATCTTTAAGAGCATCTTTGGTTGCCTCTTGAGCCCAGGATGTTTTGCTGCTTCATGCAGAAAATGCCACCCTGCCTCCTTTGCACCTGCTTCCTTGCTACTGCCACATCCGCCTCCTCTGTGGCCTCCTACACCACACCCATCTGTAGCCTCTCACCACCACTGTCCCCAAGTAAATGCCTTGGTTGGGCCCAATTAATCACCTTGCCCTATTGCATCTGTGCACCCCATCCATGCCTATTTAGGATCACTGCTGGAGCATCTTTACAGCAAACATGTATCCGTACAAGTTTTTAGTTCCCTGCAACAGGGGTCACCAATGCGGTGTCTGTGGGTGTATTTGTGCACTTGGGTTCTTCTCCTGGTGCCCACAAAGCTTCTGAAGGCCCCTTTCACCTCACTGCCCCATTGGCCATGAAATGGTAGCTACTGTTTTCTTCCTTGAAAATTATAGAGATGGAGGAAGAAGTTGGAAGTGTAGAACTCTTTCCCATCTCTTCATGATGGGCTTTTCAAGGCTCTCTTTAACTTTACTGGAACTGACTTTTACCCAGTGAAATCAATAAAAAGGGGGGGGGGATTGTGGGTGCACATGCTCTCTCACTTTCTGCCTCTCCAGATGTTGCTGGACCCCAACTTCCATTGTCTAGGCTGTGGCTGCTGTGAGTTGAGAATAGAACAGTATCTGGAAGGTTCCCCATTCCTAGTATAAAGAGAGTTAATGGGATAGAGTGACTGGTTAATATTCCTTAATGGGCAAGTGATGTCTCTCTATGGGAACTTTAGGAAAATGGTTTCTTGATGCAGAAATCATAGAGAGCTGCCTTAAACCAAGTCAGAATGTTTAGTTCAGTATTATCTGCATTGACTGATGGCAGTTCTGCAGGGCTGGGGATTGAATCTGGGACCTTCTGCATGCAAAGCAGATGCTCTGCTACTTTGCTAGGGACCTGCTCCAAGAAAGAGAAAGAAGTCTGAGCTATGAGAAAGAGGCATCCTGGGTTGCCAATACCTCTATAAATCTAATGTAGGACAGTGAATCTACCACCTTCAAGGAATGCAACACTGTTTGCCACCATGTCCATTTTACTTGTATCCAGTGCTTTTTTCCTGGGGGGATGCAGGGGTACACATAAACATTTTGTGCATCTTTGTACTTTTGTCCATTTACTGTATTTATTTTTCCAGAATTGAACTATAAAATGGTGATTTTCTGAAGTCAAAATGAGAATACCCCAGTGCCGGATTTACATTAAGCTAAACAAGCTATAGCTTAGGGCCCCACAAAAAATTAAAGAAACCCCCCCCCCCCCCCGTGGATGTACATTTCCAAAATATGAGATAAAAAACAAATAAAATAAAAACCTACGTACAGCAACAGTGTTTTGTGTTGTGTAGGCATTACTTCTATGATGTAAGTAATGGGCCCCACCTGCTAGTCTGCTCCCTAAAATATCACTGGTTTGCTCATTTCTATATATAGGGTGCCTACATTCTGCATGTGCTTTAGATACCTATTAGGTCCATAAATTACCATATAGCATATATTTAACACACACAAAACAGCGACAATTTGTTGTTGACAAGGACAGCTGGACATATAAAGGGCCCCATTACCTTCAGTAGTTTAGGGCCTCATCAAATCTAAATCCAGCCCTGAGCACCCCTAAACATTTTTTAAGAAAAAAAGCAGTGCTTGTATCTTTCTTAAAGATAAAAAAAAAACAAGACCACCACAAATCTTCAAGAGAGTACTGTCCCTGGAATGCCTCGCTTAAGGACGTGAGGACCTCCTAACAATAAATTTCTGAGATCCATAAGAAGTTCCACTAGTATCAAGCTGCAACTTTAAGTTCACCCACCTCCACGCACCCAAAAAATGGGGGAGGGTGCGCTAGGGCAGACAACCCAGTATTACAGGAAGAAACTGAACCACTCCCTTTCGGAGCAATAGAAAGCTCTACAGACCAAATAACAAGCACCTTCTTGTTTCCGCTGCTGCTGCCTTCACTAAATATAGCCTGTGTAAAAGAGCCACGAGTTTCTCTCTGCCCTTTTCCCTAGCCAATAAAGTCTTTGCAAACAGCGTCCTCCCTCCACCCACTCTCTAAGGAGAGAACTGCTACCGTGCCCTAGTTACAGAGGCGAAAAGCGAACAGCCTCCTCTTAAGAAACATGGATCCATCAGAACCAAGTGAAAATGTATTCTGCATAGATTCCATGCACAGCACAAGGGGGGAATGCTCCCTTCTGCCACACATTCAGCAGCAGCACAAATTGGGACGTGGTTATTAATTGTTATTTATTGCCTTTTTATTTTATTTTGAGAATTTATCTATGCTCAATTACTAGTGTCTCGAAGACTGGTACAAGTAGCGCAATACAATTTGTTGAACAGCTTCTACAAATAATTATGATGTATAATTATTGAAATTTTATACTGCCCTTCCTCCCTGAGGAACCCAGGGTGGCAAACAGATACACAATTTAAAAAGCAAAAGCAGTATAAACCAGGTCACAGCATTCTAGAAACAATTACAATTCAAAACATTTAAAAGCAGCTACAGTTAAAAACATCCTTCCACCCAACAATCTTGGGATTGCCAGGCGTAGTCTTGGCTGAGACTACAAAGTGGTTTCAAGGCATTGTACAAGTGATAAAAAACAGAGAATCTAAAAACGTAACAAAAGGAAACAACAATTTTAAGCATACAAAAAAAGCACACCATCCCATTAAAATACCAAACAGCACAAGCCTAACCATGGCTACTCAGAAGGAAGCCTTATAGAATTCAACGGAGCTAGGTAAATGGGGTTAGGATTACAGCATAAATCAGTGGTTCCCAATTATGGGTCCGTGGTTCCCATGGGGGTTCACAGCCTCACCCCCAACTAATTTTTTGTCATTTTTGCATGTTAATACCTCAAATTTTATGGTCTTTTTTTAGCACTCTGTAAAATATATTGGCCAAAATCAGTTTTGAAATCACACCGCGGTAATGATTTTGACCTGAAAATAAGCAGCAATATATTGCTCCTCACGCGAGGGAGAACAGAGCGGATGATTTCAAGGCACCCCCTATATCGCACGATGATCTCAGCCAATACTGCTGCTTCACCCCACCCGTGAGATCTCCATGACTGTTCCTTCCCTCATCCCCACACCTGATCTCCAATTTCAGACATTGTGATATATCGGAATATTGCAGTGTTTAGCTCCTAATACAGCATGATATTGAAAACCAGTTATCGCTCAGCCCGTGTCTGGTTTTTTAGTATACCTAAAATCCTTTGCTTATTAGGGGCTACCCCACATTTTGTTCAAAAAATTGCTTTGCAGAGGTAACCAACGTAGAGTTATCAAAATTGTCAAAACTAGGGGGTACGTGGCTTGGCTTTTGACAAATAGGGGGTCCTCAATAATTAGCTAATTGAGAACCACTGGCCTAAATTATTACCAGCACAGCTGTCAATTAATAGAAGGTGATCAATAGTTCACAGCTCATCAGATACAAAGGAATGCCTTAGCATAAAGGAAACACTTAAAAGCTGGAGCTAAATAGATAGCATAGGTTGGTGGTGACAAGCAGGACTTATTGGGAACGACCCCCCAAAAATGCTCCTTTTGCCACCATCCAAACATCTCTTGCAGGAGGACCTTGGATGAAGACCTCAAAGTCTAGGTAGCTTTGTGTTAGAAGAAGCATTCCATCAAGTCTTGGGGTTCTGAGCCACGTAAGGCTTTAAGAACACAAGACGAGCCTGCTGGATCAGGCCAATGACCCATTTAGTCCAGCATCCTGTTCTCACAGTGGCCAAGCAGATGCCAGTGGAAAGCCCACAAGCAGGACATGAGCACAAGAGCCCTCTTCCCTCCTGTTGCTTCCAGCCACTGGTATTCAGAAGCATTACTGTCTCTAAGAGGGGAGGAAGAAAATAGCTATCAGTGTTAGTAGCTATTGACAGCCTTCCCCATGAATCTGCCCCTGGAATCATATTTCAAAGACATCCAAGTTGGTTGCCATCGCTGTTTCTTGTGACACTGAGCTCCATAGTACATAGTACGCACTGTGTAAAGAAGTACTTGTTTTTATCTGACCTGAATCTTAATCTGAAGAGGTTCTCTTGATTCTAAGGGATGTGATTTCAGTGATTTGAGAAGTTGGAACAGTCTGGGTCTCACCACTAGCTACCAGCTGTAGAGCTAAATGACAAGGCATTTTTAAATAACAGGGGTGGAGGTTGTATAGTTACTCTTCTTGGCTGGGGGGGGGGGTTGGCATAACTCCATACCCTCCATCATTTATCTCAGGCTTCCTCAACCTTAGCCCTCCATATGTTTTTGGCCTACAACTCCCATGATCCCTAGCTAGCAGGACCAGTGGTCAGGGATGATGGGAATTGTAGTCTCAAAACATCTGGAGGGCTGAGGTTGAGGAAGCCTGATTTATCTGATGAAAATAGGCTTTCCTATAACAGGGGTCAGCAAACTTTTTCAGCAGGGGGCCGGTCCACTGTCCCTCAGTCCTTGTGGGGGGCTGGACTATATATTTTTTGGGGGGGAATGAACGAGTTACTATACCCCACAAATAACCCAGATGCATTTTAAATAAAAGCACACATTCTACTCATGTAAAAACACTCTGATTCCCGGACCATCTGTGGGCCAGATTTAGAAGGTGATTGGGCTGGATCCGGCCCCTGGGACTTAGTTTGCCTACCCATGTCCTAAGGAAAAGTGGGGCATTCCGGGATTAAATCAGATGGGATGGCTTCTGTAAATCTGGGACTGTCTTTGGAAAATAGGGACACTTGGAGGGTATGTCACATGGGCACCTGATTTTGATGTAATAGGGAAGGGCTGTAGCAATCCTAAGACACCATAAAAGAGTAATAAAGAAGAAGAACTTAATTCAGGTTGGTTTTCCTGTGACCCTTTTGGAAGGAAAGCTGTTGATCTTCTGTTCCTCCCGGAAGCCAGAACAAAAGCTCTACTTCGATCTTGTCCTCCTGTCTGCTTCACTCAATGAACGGGTTTGGCTGCTGCATAGCAAAATGATCTTCAAGACTACTATGTCCGGCATTTGACTGCAGCTGTTACTGTTGAACTAAATAAAGTGTGCTCATATGTTCTACACAGCCCTATTCAAGCTTCCTTAACTGGGAGCATGGAAGTGCTATCATGAAACTTGCATGATCTGCAGAGGACAAATGTGCAGCAATCAATGGCTGGCCTAGCTGCGCAGGAAAAGAGCTGCTTTTCTTCTTGTTGAAAAAATACTGCCAGCTGAGCTCTAAGAAAATACAGCTTCCCAGCAATAAAGACTGATGAACTTGTTTCTGGGCTGCAGGAGAAGTTAATGCTAATGCTTCACACCAAAATAAAATAAAAACCTTCCAATTAGAAATTGAGTGTTTCAGGGGAAAGGCTGCCCTGATAACTAATTTTCTATGTGCAGGGAATTATCCATGCACTAAATCATATCTGAAGTAATCCAGCTAAGAGCCAAACTCCACAAAATTGGTCTCAGAACGTACTCCCTAATCCGAATCACACAAATCTACTCTGTCGAGAAGAGATTATATATACTGTTGACAAACCTAGACAGCATCTTAAAAAGCAGATACATCACCTTGCCAACAAAGGTCCGTATAGTTAAAGCTATGGTTTTTCCCAGTAGTGATGTATGGAAATGAGAGCTGGACCATCAAGAAGGCTGATTGCCTAAGAATTGATGCTTTTGAATTATGGTGCTGGAGGAGACTCTTGAGAGTCCCATGGACTGAAGATCAAACCTATCCATTCTTAAGGAAATCAGCCCTGAGTGCTCACTGGAAGGACAGATCCTGAAGCTGAGGCTCCAATACTTTGGCCACCTCATGAGAAGAGAAGACTCCCTGGAAAAGACCCTGATGTTGGGAAAGATGGAGGGCACAAGGAGAAGGGGATAGCAGAGGACGAGATGGTTGGACAGTGTTCTTGAAGCTACCAGCATGAGTTTGACCAAACTGCGGGAGGCGGTGGAAAACAGGAGTGCCTGGCGTGCTCTGGTCCATGGGGTCACGAAGAGTCGGACATGACTAAATGACTAAACAACAACAACATCTTGTTTTCATGCATTTTGCAAACAGGACAAATATTAGCTTGGGGGGGGATCTTTATTGAGGAAAAATACATTTGCATGTCTCCCTGGTAGTGAAAGGTATGGTGGGTTCCAGAGATGCTCCCACGCAGGCTGTGAGAGCTTCCACCCTCTCCATTATAGAGCCCACAGGTTTCAGAGACACAGGGGCTCTCTTGCCTTCAGAAACTACCTGGTGAGCCTCTGCCCTTCTGAGATCTGTTTACTTAAGCAGCCTTGCTCCCCCATTAATCCCTCTATCATCCCATAAATCGCTCCCTTCCTCCAGTTAATCCGTTCTCTCACTGGGGTAGCTAGCCTCAGGAGGGCTGCCTTTTCCTTCCTCCTACAATGAATTCTAAAACACGGTGGAAAGGATTGGTGTGTAGTAGTCCGGAGTTGCAGGGTGCCAAAGACCCATAACTATTTCTGCAGCAGTGTCCCTGTCTCCAGTGTCCTACAGCCGCCTGAAAAGGCAGCTTTTTAGCCACATTATGCCCTGAAGTAAAGCATCTAGGAGAACTGAAAACACAAGGGGCTTCAGTTTCAAGAGAACAGTGTGCAAGTTCTGCTATGTGCAAAGGAACTTCATTTAAATCAATCTGAAAAAGGATGCCGGAGCACTCCAAATCATTTCCCAGGTGCGTGCACAGAAAACAATAGCTTGGCTAAAAGGAAACACATGGAGATCTGCATTTTGCAAGATATCCTTATTTATTATTACTGCATAATGATAAGATTACAGTGGTACCTCGGGTTACATATGCTTCAGGTTACTTACGCTTCAGGTTTCAGACTCCGCTAACCCAGAAATAGTGCTTCAGGTTAAGAACTTTGCTTCAGGATGAGAACAGAAATCGTGCTCCGGCGGCGCGGCAGCAGCAGGAGGCCCCATTAGCTAAAATGGTGCTTCAGGTTAAGAACAGTTTCAGGTTAAGTACAGACCTCCGGAACGAATTAAGTACTTAACCTGAGGTACCATTTGGTGCTCGGATTTGCTTGTTTTCCTCTCCCCTCCCTCTCCCTGTTGCCTTTTATGCCATGTCTATTAGTTTGTGAACCCAAGAGCAAGAACTATGCTGGAAGGGTTTGATTGATCTGTGAGCTACTCTGTGTGCCTCTCCAGCAGAACAGTGGAATAGAAACACTTTACATGAATGAATGATCCAAGTGAGATGGAAAAATGCCAAGGAAACGGCAGGCCACACAATTCTCACAACTGTTGGGCTGCATTGGTCTTAGCAGGCCCCAGGGCCTTTTCAAACATTTCAGAAACTTTGTAACTAAGCAAACTTACATGTGGGCTCCTTGCCCTTCCTCATTTCCCCCCTTACGTCTAATTTTTAGATTTCTAGTGCCTTGGACGGAGGGACCTGTCAAACTTGTTCTTTCTAAAGCACATTACACACTCAGGGGCAGGCAGATCAGGACCTCTGGGAAATTTGCAGATCAGAGTTTTTGAAGAAAGCCTGCCTAAGGACCATCTGATTTCTTGTGTACCAACTTGATCACCAAGGTCCTTTGCTGGGGCACTTCTTGTGCTTTTCTCCACACCCCTGAGGTTCAGTCGGCGTCTGCTAGGAGAGTGTGGCAGGCCCTGCCTTGTGCAACTCCTTGCCAGAAGAGACTCAGCATGAACCGTCTCCGCCTTCCTTTAGAAGTCTCCTAAAAATTGTGTTGCTCAGACAAACATTTGTGCCAGCTACCATTTATTCATGATTCTACTGTAATTGTGTGTGATGCACAATAGTTCCTTTCTGTGGTGGATTTTTGGTGGGGTTTTTTTTTTAATGAAAGTGTGATTTATAAATATTTAGTAAGCATTAAAAAAGTAAGGTAAAGGACCCTTGACAAGTCCAGTCGCGAACGACTCTGGGGTTGCGGCGCTCATCTCACTTTACTGGCTGAGGGAGCTGACGTTTGTCCGCAGACAATTTTTCCGGGTCATGTGGCCAGCATGACTAAGCCGCTTCTGATGAACCAGAGCAGCGCACGGAAACGCCGTTTACCTTCCCACTAGAGCGATATCTACTTACACTTTGACGTGCTTTTGAACTGCTAGGTTGGCAGGAGCTGGGACTGAGCAACGGGAGCTCACCCCATCGTGGGGATTCGAACCGTCGACCTTCTGATCGGCAAGCCCTAGGCTCAGTGGTTTAGACCACGGCGCCACCTGCGTCTCTAAGCATTAGGACCAATTAAAAAACCAAGTAGAGAACAAGCTTTTTGAGTTCTCCCAAAGTCTCCCCCATGTTGAATGTTGGAATTGGGGTGGGCTTGGGGCAGAATAGTGTGAACTCCATTGTGGTTCAGTGGCTAGGTTGTCTTAATTCAGGTTGCAAAACCACAGCGAATTGGGCAATCTTGCACAACAAATCTGATTACAAAACTCCTAGGTGGTTTGCTGGAAGGAAAGTATCTAGGAAGAGTGGGATAATTTCCTGGTTGCCATGTCCTACAACCTCTCTATAAAGAAAGAATTGTCAATAAACAGTGGACATTTTAATATACCTTGCAGGGTTGTTTTGGAGAGATAGTGGAAGGGGGGAAGTGTTATACAGTGGTACCTCAGGTTAAGTACTTAATTTGTTCCGGAGGTCCGTACTTAACCTGAAACTGTTCTTAACCTGAAGCACCACTTTAGCTAATGGGGCCTCCTGCTGCTGCTGTGCCGCCGGAGCACAATTTCTGTTCTTATCCTGAAGCAAAGTTCTTAACCTGAAGCACTATTTCTGAGTTAGTGGAGTCTGTAACCTGAAGCTTATGCAACCCGAGGTACCACTGTACTTCTGTGGGCTTCTTTACAAGAAGGGGTGCAGGTATTTAATTAATAAATGCAGTGCCTCAGTCCCCAAAGCCTAGAGTTTGCAATAAGGTGTTAGGGAACTGTAGTTTACCAAGGATGATGGGAATTGTAGCATTGTGGATGGTTAATTAGTTCCCAGAATCCTTGGGGGGGAGTCATGTGCTTTAAATGTATGGTGTGCACACAGTCATAATCTTTCTCCCTTTCTTTCTTTCTTTCTTTCTTTCTTTCTTTCTTTCTTTCTTTCTTTCTTTTTCTTTCTGTCTTTCCCAAGCATAGATTTCCTCGACTTTGTGACATTTTAGGGGCATTTATTTAGTGACATTTATTTAGTGCCTAATGAAGACACTCCGTTGCTGCAGCTAAGGAGTTCACACAGGTTTCATGGCAGCCTTCCCTTTTTCCAAGCTTAAGAATGTTATCTGGAAAGAGCTCTCTATCATGGATTTCTTTTTTGCTGTTTTCCTTGCCCACACCAGACGCCAGGAGCACCTCCCAGGAGGAACCTGGCACGCAGCCTGCATACCAAAAGGCGTTGCTAGGCAACTGGCGAAAGGGGACCTGGGCCTGGGCCCCTCCCATCATGCACTGCAGCATGCCTTGCAAATGATTCCTGCCACGTAGGCAAGAGAGTGGAAATTTACTACAGACTTTTTCCTTAAAGGGCCAGCATCACCCTTATTCAAGTTTCCTAACACGGAAAAACATTTTGCATACACTGTTCTGCAAGAAAACCCATGCATCTTTTCCTTTGGGTGCATGGCAAACTTTGCGTAGCTGAACAGAGGCTCCCTTGATGATCCCCACAATACATTTGGGCTGTTTCTTTTGCTACAATAAAAATGTGAAACACAACTGCAAGATCAGCAAAGGGCTTAATAAACAGGAGGCCCTCCAGAATAGTGCATTATTGCAGATGTATTCTGCTGCATGTTCTTGATGCAATAATAGTGCAATAGTGGTGAATTTATTCTACTTTCCTTTGTTCTGCCTTGCTACCATGTTACTGCTGCTAATGCAACAATCCACCCACCCCCAAACATTTAGAACCCATCCAGATGGACCTTTATTAAGAACATAAGAGCTTGCTGCATCAGGCCAATGACCCGTTTAGTCCTGCATCCTGTTCTCACAGTGGCCAACCAGATGCCTGCTGGAAACTTGCAAGCGGGACCTGAGCACAAGAGCATTCTCCCATTCCAGCAACTGGTACAGTGGTACCTCGGGTTAAGTACTTAATTCGTTCCGGAGGTCCGTTCTTAACCTGAAACTGTTCTTAACCTGAGGCACCACTTTAGCTAATGGGGCCTCCTGCTGCTGCTGCGCCGCTGGAGCACGATTTCTGTTCTCATCCTGAAGCAAAGTTCTTAACCCGAGGTACTATTTCTGGGTTAGCGGAGTCTGTAACCTGAAGCGTCTGTAACCCAAGGTACCGCTGTATTCAGAAGCTCCTGTGGGAGCAAGTTCCAGAGATTATGTACTGCATGAAGCAAGTTCATTTGTGCGCCATGGGGTCTGTAGGGCGGCACAGGAGTCTTTCGTGCATCACGGTGGCTGCTGAGCATCGGAAGTTGGGATTCTGGGTGGCAGTGGAGTTTCTGGGCGGCACATCAGCTCCTTGCCTTTTCGGCATCTGCCCTAAACAACTTTTATTTCTCTAAAGAAGCTAATGAGGCTACCGTACTGAAGTGGTCAAGCAGGACATCCATTTCATCAATATCCTCTTTTAAAGCCATTCAAGTTGGTGGTCATCAGCACCTCATGTGGGAGTGAGTTCCACAGTCTAACGATACTCTGCAGGAAGAATGTTCTTTTCTCTGTCCTGAATCTTCCAACAATCAGTTTCACTGGATGTCCCCAAATTCTAGCATTATGAGAGAGGGAGAAAAACATCTCTCTCCCTGAATGTTAGAAGGATGCTGGAAAGAAGTTATATGGCTTTAGCAGAAATGTCATAAAGAATTAAGTAAAAATAGATTGTTAATGGGTCAAAGTGTAAAATTGCGTTAGATAAATTACGGAACAAAATTTGAGAAAGAGGGAAAAGACTTGCTGAAACAACTAATTGAATTAGAATACAAAAAAGGGAGGTGTGAGGAAGTCAAGGAAATAAGTAAATGAAAGATAAAGATATGAAAATACTGGATGGATTTTTAAAAAATGCTTTTGTTTCTAAATGTTTTTCTTTTTTCTTTTTTATTGTTTTGTTGTATTGTTGTTTTTTATTGTATTTTCTTTTATTTTTGAAGTATTGTAACTTTTTATTGTCTGCTTTTCTTTTTTCTGTAATTGTTAAACTTTAATAAATATCATTTAAAAAAAAAGAAAAGAAAAACATCTCTCTCCCCACTCTCTCCATGCCATGCATAATTTTACAAACTTCTGTCATGTCTCCTCTTACGCACATTTCCCCTAAATTAACCCCCTCCCCAATACTGCAACCTTTCCTCATTGGACAGTTGTCATAGGTTTCTACCCCCTCGTCTCTTCCTGCCCGCAGGCAATCTCTCCATCTTCCATCTGGGAATGCAAGAAGCATCACCACACTTCCAAGACACCTCCCACCCAGAAAAAAGCATTTGAGGAGGATGCAGAACAAGGCTGGGGGGGGGGCTGGCCTATGGACAGAGAGGCCTCTATGTCCAAGGTTTCAGGCCCTGATCTTGAAGCAACTGGCAGTGGGTTTCCAGGGTCTCAGACAGAACCCTGTCTCCAAGCCTCTGGCATGGGGACTCCAACTCCCATCAGCTCCTCCAGCCAACATGGTCAGGAATGAGTCAGGAGTTCGAGTCCAGCAGCATATGGAGGTCCACAGCTTCCCTGCTCCTGTGCTTAGAAAACAAACCTTTTTTTAAAAAAAATAAACCTGGGACTTTTGCACACGTTGCTTCCTGGGATTGCTTGCACAGAGTGCCAGATAAGACAGAGCGTGATCAGATCTGGCAAGACATTCCAAACATTCTTAAGCAATTGGGCATGCACACCCAGCTCCAGCTCCATATACAGTGGTACCTTGGGTTACATACTCTTCAGGTTACATATGCTTCAGGTTACAGACTCCGCTAACCCAGAAATAGTACCTATTGCTTCAGGATGAGAACAGAAATTGTGCTCCGGCGGCACGGCAGCAGCAGGAGGCCCCATTAGCTAAAGTGGTGCTTCAGGTTAAGAACAGTTTCGGGTTAAGTACTTAACCCGAGGTACCACTGTACTGGAGTAGCCTGGATTGATAGCAATCAGTCAAACTTCTCCAAGTTTCTAGCATCCTCCCCAGACAACAGCACTGTACTTCTAAACTTCTGAGCATTTGAGCTTATAGGGAAGAATAACACAATATTAATAAAGCATCAATGCAGTGGCATGCCTAAGCGTCATAGCTGAAATATTCACCTGTTTACAGTTTTAAGTCAATTAGCCCTCTTTTTTCCCCATTGCAGAAATGATTGCTGCTGGTTGCACAGCAATCACAAAAACTTGCTCAAAACCAGTCAGTTACGTCTTGTGCCTTTTCTGCTTTCTTGGTGTTACACAATTGGGGCCAAGTTATGCTCTGTGGTTATTCTCCCTTCCTCCCTTTCAAAGGATGCTCAGGCAGGCAGGGCGTTTTTCATTCTGAAGGAAAAGCAGCTGGCAGTCCCTGAACCAGAACATGCACTTGAACCAGATTGAGGGTTCATGTGCGGGGACTGCTTTCCCTTCAAATTAAAGGGACCATCTTAAGCATGATTAACTGGATTCTGGATTTTAAAAAAGCATGAGTAATGAAACATCCAGCCTGGCTCTTGCCATTCCAGACTATAAAGCATTGGCATTTGTTGCCTTTTTCTTCTGACAGAGCTACTGTGCCTTTGGGCTCCTCCAAACTGTTGGCATTCAACTGCATATTGACAAACTCAGATTGCACAACTGAAGCAGACCTGGTGCTCTTGCGGAACAAATCCACACACACCCTTCCAAAATAAAAGATCAAACTGTTTGAGATTAGGAAATTGTTGGGGAAGTGCTTGAAACAATGTTGTCTAATCTTCCTGCAAAAGGAATCAGGATGCCCAGTCAACAAATAGATGATAGCATCTAATGTCTCCGCAAACCTTGGTTGCTTCCAAATGACCTGTTTATTGAGCGTTCATCCTGATTTCCCAGTTTGCTGTTGGTTTGTTGAGCAAGACCTCCCAGTCAACTAAAACTGGGCAACTTGAATATTCTGCTATGCGAGGAATCCCATCCCCTGATAGTGACAGTCTGGAAGTTCCCCAAGACACAAACATTTTGAAAGGAAGAAAGCAAAAACCTGTTTTTAGCTGGTTTTTGGATCAGTCTCAGCAAACTTTGCTTTGAGAGTATGAGAATAGAATCTGGGATGTTTCCTTCCTTAGAGGATGTCTATCACTGGCTTCTTTAAGAGTTAAAAAAAATTAATTATTTAAAAAATAATAATATGATGCCCAATTAATTGATGGGGTTTGGGTTATTGTTGGCATCCATCTATCTCAAGAGACAATGGTGAAGTCAAACAGCTGTTTGGCAGCACCAAAGTGTGCAAAGCAAGCCTGGGCAGTGTTTATGGAGGTCCAGGGCTGCTCAGACAACAAGACCCTCTTCTCGGCCTCACGGATGTGGTCCAGAGAAAAGCAGAGCAATGCTTTTGGCACCAGCTTGGCTGCAGGAATGGCATAAAGGTGTACAAGGTGCCACCCAAACATCTTAAGGTTGTATTTGTGTAGGGTTTACTCCTTAGCCTTTTCTTCTACCGAAGGTATCCCACAAGGCAGCGGTGGTTTAAGATCAGAGTTTTCCTTCTCCTAGATGGGCTATGCTCCCAGGAGCCCCATCTGCCCCAAGATGATGATGCCTGGGAAGTTGATTAAAAAATCCATCTATTAAGGCAGGAGGAGGCAGACTTTGAGCTTCACAGATCTACTTCAGAGGGATATCTCCCAGCTCTACCTAGAGACGCTGGAGATTGAAACGGGGACATGTTGCATGCAAAGCAGATGTCCCACCACTGAAGCTACAAGAAGAAGAAGAGTTTGGATTTGATATCCCGCTTTATCACTACCCGAAGGAGTCTCAAAGCGGCTAACATTCTCCTTTCCCTTCTTCCCCCACAACAAACACTCTGTGAGGTGAGTGGGGCTGAGAGACTTCAGAGAAGTGTGACTAGCCCAAGGTCACCCAGCAGCTGCATGTGGAGGAGCGGAGACGCGAACCCGGTTCCCCAGATTACGAGTCTACAGCTGTTAACCACTACACCACACTGGCTACAGCCCTCCCTGCACCCCAACAGCCTGCAACATTATTTTAACAATGCAGCCTCGTGTTACAGGAAAAATAAAGAGGAGGCTCCTTCGAGGGACCCATTTGATCTGAGTGTTCATCCTGATTTGCTTGCACAAAGTTTTATGCAGAGGTTAGTTTGATGTGGGAGCTTCACATCTTCCTGCTAAGCATTCCTTCATCCTTCAGTGCATCTCTCCACTCCCCCCTCCATTTTATTAACCGCAAAAAGTCCACGGTATGTGTTTGCTTTTTTAAAGTGGATTTGTTGGGTGGGTCAGCTCGACGGATCTCTTTCATCTGCTTTAATTGCACAAACCTAAATGTCTGGTAGGGGACACGGGTGGCGCTGTGGGTAAAACCTCAGCGCCTAGGGCTTGCCGATCAAAAGGTTGGTAGTTCGAATCCCCGTGGCGGGGTGCGCTCCCGCTACTCGGTCCCAGCGCCTGCCAACCTAGCAGTTCGAAAGCACCTCCAGGTGCAAGTAGATAAATAGGGACCGCTTACCAGCGGGAAGGTAAACGGCGTTCCGTGTGCTGCGCTGGCTCGCCAGATGCAGCTTGTCACGCTGGCCACGTGACCCGGAAGTGTCTGCGGACAGTGCTGGCTCCCAGCCTATAGAGTGAGATGAGCGCACAACCCTAGAGTCTGGCAAGACTGGCCCGTACGGGCAGGGGTACCTTTACCTTTACCTTTAAATGTCTGGTGAGCACTTGAGTTCCCCATCCCCCACTGCAAAATTCCGACAGTCTGGAGCTAAAGAGAAGGACGTAACCAGGAGATCGGGTACCGAAAATTAAGAACCGTCTCTCATCAGTAGGGACAACCTAGGAGCACATGTATTCAGTAGGCAGAATAATGCGTTTATGAAGTCCAATCCAGATAAATGACTGCTCCATTCTGCTCCAGCACCCCTTTTGTTGGAGAATGCGGCCCTGCGCTCCTTGCCTTTCCTGCCTTGGAGATGACGTAACCCCCCCAGGCATGTTGCTATAGCAACCATGGCACTGCGGCCTGGGCAGGCATGCTGCAGCAGGGAACGCCCTTCAGGAGAAGGAGGTGCTTCCACCTAGTGGAAAGCAAGGGCAGAGAAATCTCCTCCACCCTCCCAGCAGCAGCTGGGCCACATTTTGCTTGGTGTCTCAGAGAGCAGCCATTTTCGAAAACCTCTCTGGAATGCATGCAGCTCCTTTTCACTGGGGGGGGGGGGAGCGTTGGTGCCGAATCAATTTTAATCGTGCAACTGAATAACAGGTTGAATGACACCTGAATTGGTGGCAGTCTGGAGGCCTGCTAAGGAAGAAGACGATTATAAATTATACTTCATGCATTTATAATTGATATACGATAAAACAAGCCACCTTCTGCTTATAAATAACTTATTTACATTTTTGCCCGGACATTCCTCAACAGTTGATGGCGGTTTTAAATCACCAGCTGTAACTGCCTTGAGGGTGTTTGGCTGTGTTTGTACATAATAATAATTTGTACATAAATAATACGGCTCTAGATTAAAAAAAATAAAAATCAGTAGAACAAAGCTGGCATTTCTTACTGCCTAATGCCTATAAATATATAACAGAGCAGTTAGATTTGTAGGGGCTGCTCTAAAATCGTGAGAGAGGTTTGCTGAGGTGGATTTCAAGGAGATGTTGCAGAAATTTATGTATAGGTTGGGGGGGGGTTGCCCCTCCAGCAGATATCATGCACATGCAGCCCACTACCAAAATCAGCACAATCACTTTTGTGACTTTTGTGATTTGTCCCCAGAAAACACTTCACCACAGTTTCTTCCTATTAAAAGGGCCTTTGCTGCATGATACCAAATGTAACAATTCACTGATAAATGTATCTATGTACTGGCTCACAGGGAAAACTTCAGAAATTCATAGACATGTGAGCTCAGCTACTCAGCAGCCCCTCTGCCTGAGTGATAATTCCTAGCATCCTGATACCTGAGTGCCAGACAGGTAGCCATTCCAGAAATAACAAACCCAGATGAAGACAAAAGGGTGTGATTAACTTGGCTGGGAAACAGGGAAATGTAAATATCTCTTTTGTTACCCTTGATGGGTGTTTGGTGGAGGGCAAGGAGAACCATGGGGCAGGGTCCAGGATGCTCAGATTACTGCCACCAGACCTCCGCTTTCATGATGTAACCATGATGTATGAGTGATGTAGTTGGGGTGTGTGTGTGTAACATGGGGATTAGCAGCTAATAAAAGTTTGGGGGCTCTTTTGTTCAGGACTTCCATCTTGTTCCACCTGTGGCAGGTGGGAGTCCTGTCGCGACAGTCTTCAATAAAGACCAAGCCTACTGGCTGCTGTTTTGCTCTGGTATTCCTGGCTGGTGTCCTTGTTTTTTGTCCAAGGGAGCCCTCAGATTTCTCCATTAACAGAGAGAATGAGTTGTGTATTGCATTACATCTGTATACATGCTATAAAACCCATATCACTTGGGAAGACAGGAGAACTAATGTCCATGTACTGGAAGAAGCACAGATCACCATTGTCGAAGCAATGATTCTTCAACATCAACTTTGTTGGACTGGTCATGTTGTTCAGATTCCTGATTATTGTCTTCCAAAGCAACTACAGTGGTACCTCAGTTTATGAACTTAATCCGTTCTGGAAGTCCGTTCTTAAACTGAAACCATTCTTAAACCGTGGTGCGCTTTCCCTAATGAGCCCTCCTGCCACCGGTACCCTTCCACCGTTCGGATTCCATTCTTAGACTGAGATAAAGTTCTCAAACCGGGACAAAATTTCCAGTTTTGTGGAGTTTGTAAACCAAATCGTTCTTAAACCAGACTGTTCTTAAACCAAGGTACCACTGTACTATATCCCCAACTTAAGAATGGAAAGCGTAATGCTGGTGGATAACAAAAGAGGTTCAAAACGCTCTCAAGGCAAATCTTTAAAAATGTAGTATAAACCCTGACAACTGGGAAACACTGGCCTGCGAGCACTCCAATCGGGGAACAGCTTTTACCAAAGGTGTCATGGGCTTTGAAGATGCTTGAACTCAGGACGAAAGGGAGAAATGTGCTAAGAGGGAGGCACGTTTGGCAAATCCACACCATGATCAGTTCCCACCCGGAAACCTATATCCCCACTGTGGAAGGACGTGTGGATCCAGAATTGGCCTCCACAGTCCCTTACGGACCCACTGTTACGACCAAGGGATCACCAAAGAAGAAGAAGAAGATGTAACCTTCAGGGGACATTCAAAGCACATTCCCCCCCTCAAAGAATTCTGGGCACTGCAGTTTACCCCTCACAGAGCTGCAATTCTCAGCAGCCTTTAAACTGCAGTGCTCACAATTCTTTGAGAAGAAAAATATGCCTCAGGTGTTGCTTCAAAAGCATCTTGCTCAAACAGCCTTTGTGCTCCTCTTTAAACGTGAGCACAGAGCATACCGTTGTCGGTCCTCGGATAGTTCGTAGGTGCTGCTGGGATCATGTTCTTTATTGAAGGATTTCTGCATAATGGAACGACCATAAATGGCTGAAGCAATAGCAATAAAGCACCGCTAAAGAAAAGCCTTAAGCAACTTTGGGAGGAGGTGGAGAAAAAGGAATGGGTAAGCCCCCTGGTGGTTAAAATATGCCATTACAGCTTTGGGTTACACCCACCCACCATTTGTTGTGTGGTTTTGTGGGTATTGTGGTGGCAGTATGGAAGGATTGTGGATGCTCCCTAATGAGAACAGGCAGATCTAGGGCTGGGGAGGAGTGTGTAATTTTGCCCCACCTGTTAATGTAATCTTAACTTGGGAAGAGAGCAGCGGGAATGAGAAGTGTAAGTTTGTATATTTGTAATATATGTGTATTAATGATGAATTATTTTAACAATAAAAACTTATTATTTAAATATTTTAAAAAAAGAGAAAAGAAAAAAAAGAGAAGTTCCAGCTCTACCTTTCCAAACTTTTCATGTCGGTAGCACACTTATTAGACATGCTTAGAACATTGTACAAGAAAAATTATGGAAAACTGATTTAACATTTACAGACTGTTCCCTGTTGAAGGAGAAATATATGAAGATGATGTACAGATGGTACATGACACCAGTGCAGTTAGGGAAAATGTACAAAACTAGTTCAAATATATGTTGGAAGTGTAAGGAAAGGAGGGGACATTTTATCATATGTGGTGCGACTAAGGTAATTAAAAAAAATTGGGAAATGATATACAATGAATTGAAGAAAATGTTCCATCTAACATTTGCTTAAAAACCTGAAACATTTTTGTTAGGGATTGTAGGGAAAGACCTGCCAAAAAAGCTGAAAAACATCTTCATGTATGTGACAATGGCCGCGAGAGTCCGAATAGCACAAGGATGGAAGACTGAAGAAATTCTAACTAAAGAATCATGGCAAGGAAAACTGAAGAGTAGACATTAGAAAATGTTTTGTGACACAGTAATTCAGTTTTCTAGCAAACTGGCACTTAAACCAACCCTTTTCCAGCCCCAGGAGGAGCACAGGGAGTGTTTACGCAACACTGCAGCCAACACACTAATGTGTTACAACACAGAGATGGAAAGCTCTGCTATAAATGCATGCAACACATGTTTGGACTGTGTGTGTGGCCTCTGCTGTATTTCTGTGTTTTGGATCTGCGAGTAGTGGTTAAGGTTCCCATTTGCTAGTTGTTTTAGTTCATCCCGAAGTTTATGGTTAGCTTATCTAAAATTATTATTGTTGCTGTTATTAATTCAATGTCTGTTCCACCCTTTATCAAAAGATCTCAGGGCAGTGTACATTATTAAAAACATATTTTACAGAGCATAATAAAAATAACATAAACAAAGCATAGTGACAGATAGCAAAATAATAAAAATAATCATAATCATTCTGTGCTGCTTTAAAATTTATTTAGTTATTTCATAAAACTTATATACTGATTGATTGTAGAAAAAAACCTCACAGTGGTTTATAAAAAGAGATGAAACAATAAAATTATCACTAAAAGTTTACAACCATAGTTTAAAACATACAGAAGGTTAGAACCGCAATAGAATAGACTGAAACAAATTAAAACTCCTACAAAATTACAAAAAATCTGAGTAGGCTTGTCTAAATGAGAATGTCTTCAGCAGGCGCCAAAAAGAAAACAGTGAAGGCACCTGCCTCTTTTCAAGAGGCAGGGAGTTCCAAAGTGCCAGTGCGGCCACACAATAACGACTGGTGCAGATATTATGTGGCACTTGCAAAAGTGCCAATTCTGCCAATGGAAGCGCTTGAGTGGGCACATATGGGGTAAGGTAATCTTGTAAGTGGGATGCGGGTGGCGCTGAGGGTTAAACCACAGAGCCTAGGACTTGCCGATCAGAAGGTCAGCGGTTTGCATCCCCGTGAAGGGGTGAGCTCCCGTTGCTCAGTCCCTGCTCCTGCCAACCTAGCAGTTCGAAAGCATGTCAAAAGTGCAAGTGGCGGGAAGGTAAACGTCATTTCCATGCGCTGCTCTGGTTCGCCAGAAACAGCCTAGTCATGCTGGTCACATGACCCGGAAGCTGTACGCCAGCTCCCTCAACCAGTAAAGCAAGATGAGCGCTGCAACCCCAGAGTCAGTCATGACTGGACCTAATGGTCAGGGGTCCCTTTACCTTTACCTTGGTCCCAAGTTGTTAAGGGCTTTATATACTAATAGTACCACCTTGAACTTGACCCGGTAATTGGAGTTCCCAGAGTGGTTTAACCATCCAATTCTCTTCCCAGGGAACTCTGGGAATTGTAGCCCTGCAAAGTGAATAAGGGTCTCCTAGCTACTCTCAGCATGCTTAACAAACTACAGTTCCCAGGATGCTTTGGGGAAGGCAACGACTGTTTAAATCGGCATGTCCCTGCTTTGCACAGTGCAGATATTGTCACCATCTGCGTGTCTCGGGAAACAATGGAAGAGAGCGCCTTTGTGGTGAAGTCAAACCGTTGGAGAGTTACAGCACCTGCTGCGACTGCAGAGAACGATACAGGAGAAACATGCTTCATTGCAGCCGGGGCAGATGAGGACGTCTGCTTGCTCTCTTGTTAAGGACTTTGTGCACCAGTGATAACGCCTTAAATTTGGCCCAGTAGCAAACGGGGAACCAATGCAGATCTGTGAGCAGGGGTGCAGTAATTTGGCAGGGTCTCATTCCTGTCAGCAATTGCGCTGCAGCATTCTGCTCTAACTGCAGTCTCCAGATCAAGCGCAAGGGGAGCCCCACACAGAGCGCATTGCAGTAATCCAACCCTGAAGCCACCAGTGAAGAGACCCAGGCTTCTAGTCATGCAAACAATAGTTACAGAAACCTCCTCTTCTATTAAAGCTACAGGAGTCCCCTCCTCATTTGCATTCTGACACCCTAATTCAGTTGCTCGGGGTCGACAAAGGCCCGCCTCCTCAACCCCCTTGAGGTTGCCACCTCGCTCACTGTAAGGGACTGGGAAGAAAACCTCAGATAATTTGATGCAGTTCCGATTCCACCCAGCAGAGTGCAGTGGCTGCTAGTCATTCTACCTTTTGCATCCTGCAACAAAAAAATAATAATCTGGGGAGGGCCTATCAATAATCTTTGAGAATTAAATGTGTTGAGTTAAATGTGCAGAAATAAAGGAACCAACAGATGACTGATCAATTCCGTCATGTTAGGGAGCTGCTATTGTGAAGGGACTCCTCTAGGCTTTTGTCCCTGCAGTTTCCTCCTAAAAGGGCCTGGCGTTGTTCATGGCCAAATGATGGCCGTGGAAGTCACAGTTAACAGCCAGAGTTGTGGAGCTGCAGAGCAAAGTCGCTTTGCAGCTGGGGTCTAGCATAAGAGAAAAGGAAAGAAGAGCTCGCAGGCATTTAGAAGCCGTGAGGCTGCAAGGGTGGGACGTGGTTTTGATGTGAATAGGATCAAAGTGCAAAGAGTCTTTTTCTATCTTTAAAACTGAGGTTTTCCCCTTCTCCCTGCGCCCCCCCTTGTGAATAAAATATATTTTCCTATTCTTTGTGTTATGTACTGAGTTGAATAGGATCCAAAATGCAGCAGTCTGATTGGTCCTAGAACAATAGGACCCAGAATGCAGCAGTCTGATTGCTACACAGGAGCCACCCAATCGAGCTCCAGGTGGAAGTGAATCCGCAACCTGATTGGCCTACAGGAGAATCCTGGAATTAGCCAATCATGTGGGGCCCATTGTGTAAATAATGTATATAAAGCAGACATTCTGGGGGAACTTCCATTCCTCCTCACCACTATGAGCGGAATAAAGAGCATGAAATCCACTCTCGACTCCGAGTATATTTCACTTTGCAAGTTTAACCCCCCCCCCCAAGCTGCAAGCAGACCCTCCAATAATCCCTATATTCCAGGGACAGCCGCGGATTTACAGAAGCCGTCCTGGTTTCTGATTTGATCCTGGAATATCCTGCTTTTCCTTATTTTCATAACAGAAAGGTTGAGGGGGAAGCAAGGCTTCAGGTCTATTGGCAGAGCTACAGGACTTGAGGCAAAACAGAAGAATAGTAACTCACCTGATTCAAAGACAGCTTGATAAGGCGGGCAGGAGGGAATGTAACATTTATATGGGGTAGTAGAATTAGCTAAAGAATGCAGCTTTGATTCAAAGTTCCTTGCTGCCATGGCATGGTTTAATGAAGATAGGCGCATTCAGTGGCGTAGCGTGGGGGGTGCAGAGGGGGCTGGCCGCACCGGGTGCAACATCGGGGGGGGGGGGGGCGCTCGCTCGCACTCGCAGCTCTCTGCCCCTACCTGGCTCACTCACTCTCTCTCACTGCCTTGCTGACAACCACGCTACGCCACTGGGCGCATTGTACACATGTTCTGGTGATGCCTCAGGAAATAATGCCTACTTATAACATGTAGCGCACATGTGACACTTTGTAGAAAAACCTGTAACTATGAGCTTCATGCCTCAGCATGGTGTGCAGACTCAGTGTTTTAACACATCTGTGCCTTCATGCTTATGTCTGAAAATAAACTATTTCTAACTTTTCACCCCTGGCTGTGGTGGTGGTTTTTTGGCCTTTGACCTCACTACAGTTTAGGGAGAACTGATGCCACTTTAAAGGAAATAAGTTATTATTATTTACAAGTACTTGTTGTTTACTTGATGATTATTGCATTATTAATGTAAGCTGATTTTTTCCTGTGTCTTTTTAATGCCCCCATTCTCTCTTTGCCGCTGCTGTTGTTGAACTTATATAAAGTATGACATAACAATAAGAAATACTTGGAGATTATTTTTTTGCGTGCTGTGTTTTTGCTTGTGCATGTTATTTTTTTTTTGCTTCTTCTGGTTTGTAAATCACACACACACACACACACACACACACACACACACTCCTCCTTTAATATTTTAAAGATTTTGAAATGGAAAGCTATGCTGCCCCTCTGACTCCGGTCTGTGCTCAACCGGCCCCCATCCACTGGCTTCCAACCAGCCCAGAGAATGATACTAGCTGCCAGCTTCCTCCTCCTAAGTCTGTTTTGCCCCTTGTGCAACCCAGCTGGGAGGAAGAGGGTGCTGGCAAACCGAGAACGACTTGGTTCTGTCTCACATTTGCTCTGGCGCCACCTACTGTTGGCCTCCTTGCCTTCTGCCCTACCAGTTGCAAAGGGCGCCAGCCACCACTGACATTCCTTCTCTTGGATTATTATTTATCCCCAAGTGAGTAACTGCATGTCTACATATTCCTACCTGGCCTCTTCTTTGCTGCCTCTTCCCTCTTCGCCCCCACCCAGCTGGACTGAATTTAGACTGGGGGCATAGTTGTCAACTTTTCCCTTTTCTTGCGAGGAATCCTATTCGGAATAAGGGAATTTCCCTGAAAAAAAGGGAAACGTTGACAGCTATGCTTGGGGGCAGGGATCCTTCTTTCTTTTTGTTTTTGCTGGTCACTCTGCAAAGCACTGCACACTTTGATGTTGCTGTATCAATACACCCCAAACCCCGCTTTCCTTGCTCCTTTCTGGCCTTTCAAATGAGATGCTATTAAGTTTCACTTGTGTGGGCTAAATCCTCCGCAAATGCAGCTTACAGGGAGATGTTCCTTGTCAGCAGCCGGGAGAGAGAGATATATATACACGCCACCCAACAATAGCAGAGCCCTGTAGCACTTTTGCTATTGGGCAATCCATTAGAAAAAGTACCGCCATCTAGCAATGAATCTTGCATTGTGAAATGCCAGGTGTCACTTAGCCTATTGTCACTTTGGCGAAGGAGATAGCCTTTTAGCCTGCTAAGAGTGTATTAACCTCTCTCTGAAAGCCTTCTCGACAAGCCTTGTTGTCACAAAAGCAGATGATAAAAGAACGTACGGCTCCCAAATATCTCTTTTTTCTTCTTCAGATACCACGGCATCCCTCTCTGCGGTGAAAGCAGAGCATGGACAGCTCCTCTTGAGAAACGAAATAGACACGGGTGGCGCTGTGGGTTTAACCACAGAGCCTAGGACTTGTCGATCAGAAGGTCGGTGGTTTGAATCCCCGCAACTGGGTGAGCTCCTGTTGCTCGGTCCCTGCTCCTGCCAACCTAGCGGTTCGAAAGCACCTCAAAGTGCAAGTAGATAAATAGGTACCGCTCCGGTGGGAAGGTAAACTGCGTTTCCGTGTGCTGCTCTGGTTCACCAGAAGCGGCTTCGTCATGCTGGCCACATGACCCGGAAGCTGTACACCAGCTCCCTCGGCCAATAAAGTGAGATGAGCACCACAACCCCAGAGTCAGTCATGACTGGACCTAATGGTCAGGGGTCCCTTTACCTTTACCTTATGTTTGACATATCCAAAAAGGGAACTAATTCCAGCTCATGTTCATCCCTTTGGAAAAGGAACTAGTTTATTTCTCAGTTCCAGTTTATCCAAATGATCCTAAGAGGGGGGCGAGTAGGGATTCCACATTCGGGATGTTGCAAGCTGTTGTGCTGAAAAGTAAATTTCAGAGCCTGCAAGGTGAGATGTTTATTTCCCCCCCCCCAACAATCAAGCTTATAGACCCAAAGAATCTGAAGAGTAAAAAACACACACACACGTAAGAATGAATTAGAATTGAAATTGTTCAAAGGTCTATCACCATTCATCTGGTAACTATGGGAACGACTTTGAGATGTACTTGAGAGATTTCTGAACTAAATCAGTTAACTCCATTAAGCAAAATTCATTCTCAGCACATCATTTAAAGGCAGCTGAATTAAGCCTCCTCTATACTGTTGCCTATTTTGTAGGAATATCTGGCAACATACCGCTCAGGATGCTTCCAAACTCTTGATATTTTTGGATGGGATTAAGTTGCATGCCCAGAAACCTGGTTGCTGATG
Source organism: Podarcis muralis (assembly GCF_964188315.1). Taxonomy (NCBI): domain Eukaryota; kingdom Metazoa; phylum Chordata; class Lepidosauria; order Squamata; family Lacertidae; genus Podarcis; species Podarcis muralis. The sequence continues at coordinate 26,243,244 of NC_135668.1, forward strand.
AAGGTGTGTGAGGGGTAGAGGGTATGGAACATAGAAGAACTGCCCTACAATTTGCCAGACCACTAACAGGACTAGATGAGCCTTTGTCTTGATCCAGGAGGGCTCTCTTATGGCCCATCAAAATGCTATTTATTTAGCGTCTGTACGCACAAAAAGAAACATTGCTAGGTGCCTGTGTGTGTTTTGTCAGGTGTGCGATAGCTTTGGAACATGTACCTTTCTGGAAAGTTGCTCAGACTAGTCAAATGGCAATGCGGGAGGCACAAAAGTGACTCACTGAATCCATAAACGATCCCAAACTGAAGCATCTTTCATCTCAAACGCTGCAGCAACAATGGAAACTGTTATCAGTGCCATCACATCGCAAACTCTTTCCCGCAGCTGGGCTCCAGATTTGGGTGGCAGCAGGTAGTTAAGACCAGATAGGCTCTTCAGAGCAGTCCTCCTCCTTTGAAGTGCTGTTCTGTCCTTCTTGGAAATTGCAGGCTGGATTAAATTTGACGCTGGAAATATCTTAACTGGCATCGCAGACCAGAAAGGAAGAAATAAGAGTGAAGAGTAAATTGCAGACAAACCAGAGCCTTCTTGGGTGACAGTTGTACGTGCTGGGGAAAGGGTGGGGGTGAAGGATAAGAGCTTCTGTCCTGTATCTTTCGATTGAGAAAATCCATGCGAGAGACCCCTGGCCCAGGAGTGCTGGGGGGTGGAGGGTCAGGGAGAATAATTCAGCCTCACAAAAAGCTGCAAAAAGCAAGATGAACTGCTCCAAAGGTGCTCAGAAACATTTGTTAGGATTGTCAGTGCCGGATTTACATATAAGGTAAACAAACCATAGCTTAGGGTCCCACTCTCTTGGGGGCCTTCCAAAAATTTAAAGGATGTACATTTCCAAAAGATAAGATAAGTTCAACAATTACGTTGCTAAAATGCATATTTTGTTATGTGCAAATGGCTTTAGATACCTATTAGGTCCATAAATGGGACGCGGGTGGTGCTGTGGGTTAAACCACAGAGCCTAGGACTTGTCGATCAGAAGGTTGGCGGTTCGAATCCCCGCGACGGGGTGAGCTCCCGTTGCTTGGTCCCTGCCCACCTAGCAGTTCGAAAGCACGTCAAAAGTGCAAGTAGATAAATAGATACCGCTCTGGCAGGAAGGTAAACGGTGTTTCCGTGCGCTGCTCTGGTTCACTAGAAGCGGCTTAGTCATGCTGGCCACATGACCTGGAAGCTGTACGCTGGCTCCCTCGGCCAATAAAGCAAGATGAGCACCGCAACCCCAGAGTCAGTCACGACTGGACCTAATGGTCAGGGGTCCTTTAGGTCCATAAATTACCATATAGCATATATTCAATACAAAAAACAGCAACAATTTGTTGTTGACAAAGGACAACTGGACATATAAAGGGCCCCATTACCTTCAGTAGGTTAGGGCCTCATCAAACCTAAATCCAGCCCTGAGGATTGTCACTTGCTCCGTACTCTCCTGACCAGCAAGAAGTTCTAAGGTTTACAGTAGATGTAGGAAACCTCTGGCCTGCCAGTTGTTTCTGAACTGCAACTCCCATTAGCCCTAGCAAGCATGGCAAACAGACAGGGATGGTAGGAATTGTAATTCAACAACATCTGAAGGGCTAAAGTTTCCCCACATTTGATGGCGTTCTTCAGCTGGTCATTGGAGGGAGGGACATACAGGTCTTCCAAGGCAGGCAGAGTCTGGAGACTGTTGACTGCCATGTTTTCTCATGAGTACAGTTCTTGATAGTGCTCTGCCTATCGCTTCATCTGCTTGCTGTGGCCTGTGATGATCTCTCCAGACAAGGTTTCCAGCACTGCAGTTCTCCTGACTGTTGGTTCAAAGGCCTTCTTGACGCCTTCGTACATTTTGCGAGTGCTGCTGCTCTCAGCCGCGAGTCAAATGCTGGGCACGCTCCTTGCCTTTCTCAGTACAGTAAGCATCTTTTCGCAGCACGCACATTTGGAGTTCATAAGAGCCTCGCACTTTGCAGCGATAACAGGCTCTGTGTCCTTAATGCTGGCCTCAGACCTGACTGGTTGGTTCAAAGGGAGATCGCTGCAGTACAATACATCAAAAGGTTCAATGCTGTCATTGTGAATTGGGTGAAGAGAATTTTTTTTATAGCATGCGTTAATTGGCTTACCAACATCAAGATGTCTGTGTCTCCGACAACTGTTTTGTCAGTTGCTACTGTTAATTACGAGGGACGCGGGTGGCGCTGTGGGTAAAACCTCAGCGACTAGGACTTGCTGATCGCATGGTCGGCGGTTCGAATCCCCGCAGCGGGGTGAGCTCCCGTCTTTCGGTCCCAGCTCCTGCCCACCTAGCAGTTCGAAAGCACCCCCAGGTGCAAGTAGATAAATAGGGACCGCTTACTGGCGGGAAGTTAAACGGCGTTTCCGTGTGCTGCGCTGGCTCGCCAGAGCAGCTTCGTTACGCTGGCCACGTGACCCGGAAGTGTCTCCGGACAGCGCTGGCCCCCGGCCTCTTGAGTGAGATGGGCGCACAACCCTAGAGTCTGTCAAGACTGGCCCGTATGGGCAGGGGTACCTTTACCTTTTTTACTGTTAATTACATAATAATTGCAGTCGGTTCTTTTCTGCATTTGTTTCCCCCTGCCTCACTGTTTGAAAATCTCTCCTCCTCACAATCATTAATACATACACACTTCATACATCTGATGAAGCAAACTGCGGTCCAGAAAGGCTTATGACATAATAAATTTGTTGGCCTTCCAGGTGCAACAGAAGAGCTTGTTACAGCCCCTTTAACTACCATTCACTTCAGTGGGACAGTTTAAAGCAGGTGCCTAACTCTCTTACTTAAATTAAGACTACAGTGGTACCTCAGGTTAAGTACTTTGTTCCGGAGGTCTGTACTTAACCTGAAACTGTTCTTAACCTGAAGCACCACTTTAGCTAATGGGGCCTCCTGCTGCTGCTGCGCCGCTGGAGCACGATTTCTGTTCTCATCCTGAAGCAAAGTTCAAACCTGAGGTAATATTTCTGGGTTAGCGGAGTCTGTAACCTGAAGCGTATGTAACCCAAGGTACCACTGTATTAAAAATACTACATGAGGACTGGATTTTGCCCATTTGCAATCTCTGATTTATTTACAGAAGCCCCAAACAGACTCAGGCAGCAAAGGGACCGTTCTCACATTATATTGATTTTATAACCTTCTTCCGAGGACCCATTTTGTACTCTCGTTTCTTCTTCACTTTTGTATACAGTGGTACTTCGGGTTAAGTACTTAATTCGTTCTGGAGGTCCGTTCTTAATCCCTGAAACTGTTCTTAACCTGAAGCAACACTTTAGCTAATGGGGCCTCCAGATGCTGCCGCGCCGCCAGAGCACGATTTCTGTTCTCATCCTGAAGCAAAGTTCTTAACCTGAAGCACTATTTCTGGGTTAGCGGAGTCTGTAACCTGAAGCATATGTAAACTGAACCGTATGTAACCCGAGGTACCACTGTATTTCTTTCCCACGTTTAAAGGTGGGGGAGAATACATTTCCCACTATGCAAATTCTTAAGACGTCCTGCAAGAACTGGCCTAGCCTCCCATTTCAATTGTGCAAACGACCTCAGCCGTGTACGCTGCAAAAGCGGTTTTGCTTTGATGTAGCAAGGTCGGCTCTTAAATAATTTTCACCGCCCGTCAGATTGTTTTAACAAATGTCAACAAAGAGGAAACCGATTGGAACAAAGATGGGAGTTTCCATTAAGGGTTCTGAACGGGAGGGTGGAAGGAAGACGGCCGCAAGGCAGGGCTCTCCCAGCTGAACGGCCAAAGTGTGCAGACCCAGTTGAAACAGGCAGAAGGACCCCTTTTTCAGCCTGAGGGCTGCATTCCTTAGGGGCGGGGCCTGCATTCCAGTGGTGGGCAGGGCCAAAGGAAAAATGGGCGGGGCAGCAAATGTGACTCACTCTGTCAGGCCACACAAACGTCAGAGGTTTCTAAGCACACCTTTTTTTTCTTGTTTTTTTTTTAAAAAAGTTTTTATTGTTAAAATAATTCAGCATTAATACACACATATTGCAAATATACAAACATACATTTCATACAATCCTTAAAAATGTTCAAACATACCTACACTCAGTCCCACAGATTCTTTCCCCATCACCATCCACCCCCCCTCACCCCACCTTTGTGTTAGACTTCCAATCCACTCAATTGCAATTTCTTTCCACTTCTATGACTTTCTTTCACACACCTTTAACCTAATTTCATGCTTCTTTTTCTATTACACATTGTTACCCATCTTATTTAATATTCCAGTATTTAAAACGGAACTTGTTTATTCTAATAGGAGTTCTGATTTTTTCAATATGGTTCTGCCAATATCCTTCCAGTCCCTGTCTATCTTCTCTTTTGAGATCCTTCCAATTTCTCCCATTGTTTTGGATATATTGTAGTACTCCAATAATTTGGCAAGCCACTCTATTTTTGTCGGTATAATACCACTTTTCCAGTTTTTCGCAATCAGTAGCCTTGGCTACTGGTTTCTAAGCACACCTGTCTCCATTCAGGGGCAAAGAAGAGGCATTATCCTAGTTGAAGGGCACATCCCAGCGTGGAGATAGCACTCAGAGAAGGGATTCGGCTGGGCTAGTCTCAGGGGTCTGGCAGAGAGGCCTTTAGGTCCACCTGAGGGTTTCCACCGCTGAGCTAAAATGATAGCCAAATTATGATTAAAATGTCAACTCCTGGCTGTAGGTGCTTATATTTAAAGCACGTGTAAATTACCCTCACCCCGGAAATGTAGTCTACCTGTCACAGAACTACCACTCCCAGCATCCTTAAAAACTACAGTTCCCAGGAGGGGGGGGGGAGTAATGTGCTTTAGATGTATGGATACGATCTTTGTTTTTTACCCATTGTTACCATACTGAAGGCTCTGGAAAAGAGTGGTCTGCAAATCAAATCAATGAATATTGTTTTCTTGCACTGAGGCCCAGGCAGGGCAGGGAGATAACAAATTATAGGGACAGAACTGCCTAAACCAGGCATAAGCAAACTCCGGCCCTCCAGATGTTTGGGACTACAATTCCCATCATCCCTAGCTAACAGGACCAGTGGTCAGGGATGGTGGGAATTGTAGTCCCAAACATCTGGAGGGCCGGAGTTTGCCTGTGCCTGGCCTAAACTGTATAGAAATTTATTCATGTATGCTGCTACAGCGGCAAGAATGTTACTTGCCCCAAAATGGAAAGAAGCAGAAGACCCAGTAAAGGAAGAATAGATACAAAAACTTATGGAATATGCAGAAATGGCAAAACTCACCGTAAGACTAAGAAATCCAGATAACAAACTTTTTATAAAAGCATGGAAATGGTTTATTGAATATTTACAGGTAAATTGTAAACAGATAAGAACATTGGCAGGATTATTGTAATAACCTAGTTTTGTAAGAGTATATATATTTAAAGAAGATAAATAAATGAGTAAGTTAAGTTAATTTGGATATGCAGAAGATATTAAAAATAAATGTAAGGAACCACAGAAAGAGGGGGAAGGAAGTCAAGTTTTGAAATGTCAAGATGACTGTAAAATCAGCGAAATGTATAAACCTGAAAATTCTAAATATTGTTGTTGTTTTTTAAAAAATGGACAGGGAGATAACAGCCCCTAACCCTTCCTGTGTGGTTTGCCTCCAGCAGCTAAGATTCAGATTCACAAGAATGAAATGCAGGCACGCAACACACCACAATAAAAGATTCACTTTGGCCACATGTCCCAGTAAACCGTGGCCAGTCTTTAAGGTCATAGCCACCTCATACATTTAAAGCACATTTAGAATGCATGGCGTACCCCAAAGAATCTTGGGAACTGTAGTTTACCCATAACAGAGTTAAAGTTCCAAGCGCCTTCAACAAGCTACAAGATTCTTCTTTTTTTTTGGGGGGGGGGGAGTCATGTACTTAAACATATAGTGTGTACACAGCCTACCGGTATTTCTTTTCCCAGTCTGTGAGAAATCAGCAGGAGCAGGGGCGCTTGGCATGTTCTCTTGAAGGAGACAAGTAGAATAGTTGGGGCTTGAAAAGCAGGAGAACTGGTCTGAAGACTTGGCCTGCCAAACAATCCTATTTGAAAACAAGCAGGGAGAGAGAGAATTTGTCCACTACATTTAGGTAGCCTAATCGGCACGTCAAGCACAACCAGCCAGCCAGACAGCAGAAAGTGATGCCGGTTCACTGTCCTTTGTTTCTTCCACTCTCAGCTACAGCAAAGGGCTTGACTCTGTTGGCCGACCCACTTTCTTGTCCCCCATCTCCTCACAGCAGCTTTTCAAGATGGATTGTTAAATTGTTCTACTATGAAAACACGCTTTCAGCATCCAGAACAGATCCTTTCTGCCTGTTGTGTGGTGAGAACCAGTGTGGTGTAGTGGTTTAGAGCGATAGACTCGTAATCTGGTGAACCGGGTTCGCGTCTCCGCTCCTCCACATGCAGCTGCTGGGTGACCTTGGGCCAGTTACACTTCTTTGAAGTCTCTCAGCCTCACTCACCTCACAGAGTGTTTGTTGTGGGGGAGGAAGGGAAAGGAGATTAGCCGCTTTGAGATTCCTTCGGGTAGTGATAAAGTGGGATATCAAATCCAAACTCTTCTTCTGTTTTATCTTCTCTTACCAATGCAGTTTCCCTCTTTCTATTTTCTATATATTTATTGTCCAGCCAGCCACGCCCTCTTTTGGAATGCAGTGGTACCTTGGGTTACATACGCTTCAGGTTACAGACTCCGCTAACCCAGAAATAGCACCTCGGGTTAAGAACTTTGCTTCAGGATGAGAACAGAAATCGTGCTCTGGCGGCGCAGCGGCAGCAGGAGGCCCCATTAGCTAAAGTGGTGCTTCAGGTTAAGAACAGTTTCAGGTTAAGAACATACCTCCAGAATGAATTAAGTTTTTTTGTTCTTTTCCAAATAATATTTATTACTTTCAGTAAATAAACATAGTAAAGAGAAAAAAAAAATAACAATAATAAAGACAAACAGAAAAGAAAAAGAGAAAAAAGAAAAAAGATACATACAGCATATTACCACTTAATTAATTAAAATTAAGCACCATCTATCTTCATAAACATAGTATTTGACTTCCTCGAATCTCTTCCATCCGAATTTCTTAGTAATTATATGTAGCAGTTTCCAAGATCAGTGTTTCAAAAGACCATATCACAGTCCTAATCATATTACATAGCTTTCCTTATCATACATTTTCTTATTTATAAATTTAATTCCATTTTAATCCTAGGCCTAATTGTTTCTTTCAAGTGGTTACATATCTTTAATATTGCAATATTTGTTCAAATAGTCTTTAAATTTCTTCCAATCTTCTTGATGTTCCTCTTCTTTCTGGTCGCGGATTCTCCCGGTGAAGTTCTTAAGTTCTTAACCCGAGGTACCACTGTGTTTAATTCCGCAGATGGTTTTCTTTTCCAATCAACACCATTCCATGGCTCCTGAAAAGGCTATTGTCTTCACCAGTGGCGTGAGCATTGTCAGAATCAGTACTTAAAAGACTTGGGACAAAGTCAGGCCCACAACACAAATCTGCAGAAAGTGTGCATATGCTAATTTGCATGCGTAGAGACAAATTTAGGCCTCTGAGCAAATCAATATGTCCTGGGATCTCACTGGCACTGCACTTTGCAGTGTAAGGGTCATGGCTCAGAGAGCATCTGCCTTGCTTGCAGGAAGTCTTAGGCTCAGTCCCTGCTGTCTACCGGAAAGGCTTGGAGACATCCCATGGCTGAGACCTATGGTATGTGAGCAGCTGTGAATCGCTGTGGACCAGAGGTAGCTAACCCGGCAGTTTCCAGATACTTTTGGACTACAACTCCCATCAACCCTGTCTATCAGCCATGGTGCCTAGGGCTGATGGGAATCGGAGTCCACAACCTCTGGAGAAACCACTTTGGTGACCCCTGTTGAGCTAGATGCACCAAGGGTCTCCCTATAAGGCAACTTCCAATTCCAGAAGACCCATTCCTTTGTAAATGGACAGCACCCTGTGTTTCTCAAACTTGGATCGCCAACTGTTTTTGGACTCCAACTCCCATCATCCCTGACCACTGGTCCTGCTAGCTAGGGGTGATGGGAGTTGTAGCCCCAAAACAGCTGGGGACCCAATTTGAGAAGCATACTCGGTAGACCTCTACAGCGGATCAAACTATTTTCTTTTAAAAAGGCAAAGGGACCCCTGACAGTTAAGTCCAGTCGCGAACGACTCTGGGGTTGTGGCGCTCATCTCGTTTTACAGGCCAAGGGAGCCGGCGTTTGTCTGCTCTGAAGACAGTTTTTCCGGGTCATGTGGCCAGCATAACGAAGCGGTTCTGGCACAATGAAACACCGACACCAGAGAAGTGCACGGAAAAGCCGTTTAACTTCCTGTTTGTGTGTGTGAGTGATATATCTTTATTGTTTTAAAATAGATACATTTATGCCAGGAAAGCAAACAATCCAACAGACAGACATACAATCAAATAAACAAACTATAAATTGACAAACAGGCAATAGCAATATATGAAACAACACAATTCTTATAACTAACATCATTTGTACTCCCAATGATGTAAAAGATTGTAAAACTTATAAAACAAGAAATTAAAAGCCGTTTACCTTCCTGCCGGAGCGGTACCTATTAATCTACTTGCACTTTTTGGCGTGCTTTCAAACTGCTAGGTTGGCAGGAGCAGGGACTGAGCAATGGGAGCTCACCCCGTTGCGGGGATTCGAACCACCAACCTTCCAATTGGCAAGCCCTAGGCTCTGTGGTTTAGACAAGGAGATGGACTAGCTCACCCATTGGATCCATTCTAACTCTACAATTCTGTGATTGCAAGCAAGTGGTACAGAAATCTTGTGAAACAAATAAATAAAATAAAATCTTAAAACCACGGGCAGGATCGTATTGGAAGAAAGCACTGTGTTGATTAATAGTAAGTTTCTGTTCACCAGCTGAATGCTCTAATTTTTTTTTGTTAAGGGGCCACTAGCAGCAGCACTCATAACCCCTGAGACAGCAAACTGAGGTTAACCCACATGTGTGAACAAGCCCAGAAAAGGGGAAGAACTCTCAGCATTCACCTTCTTTTTCCTGCTATCCTTCACGAAGGACAGAGGTGAATAAGGAAAGGGAAAACAGAGAGGAAAGTGGGCAGCTCGCTAGTCTGAACATGAGTCTGTAAAGAAGTGGGCAGTTTGGGGGAGAGGAGAGGTCTTTTTCTGCCCAGCCTGCACACCCAGAAGCCCCTTTCCCAACTTGGAGGCCCACAATCTTGTGAAAGAATGGGACAACCCATTTTGCTTTTCCCCCAGTCATCTCTGGGCTGGAGAGGGGGGAAAGAACAGTGTTTATTTTTCAAGCTGAGAGTGGGTGGCATCTGATGCAGTATCCTGATTGGCTGAGAAAGACCAGTGGAGCTTATTTCCTTTGCTGTGTGCAATCAGAGACCATTCTCCCTGGGACTCCCTATAAAGGGTGCCTTTGCTCTCTCTGTGTGTATGTGTGTCTGAGTAAATGGCTGGTCAAAGGCGTAGCCCAGGCTTCCTCAACCTCAGCCCTCCAGATGTTTTTGGCCTGCAACTCCCATGATCCCTAGCTAGCAGGACCAGCGGTCAGGGATGATGGGAATTGTAGTCTCAAAACATCTGGAGGGCCGAGGTTGAGGAAGCCTGGCGTAGCCACTTGGAGCCTGCAAGACGCCTTGACCTGCTCTTGCTGCTTATTAGAATCTGTGCAATACACCCATCAGAAAGCACTTGCACATGCTCAGAATGCACGATTCCTGCACCACAGGGAGTTAGACTAGACCAGGGGTCTGCAACCCACGGCTCCGAAGCCGCATGTGGTTCTTTTACGCCTTTGCCGCGGCTCCGGGGCAGATACTAGCGAGGGGAGGAGGCGCATTGTGCGCCTCGACACTCCCCACTGTGGCTGGTGCTGTACTGGCTGTGACGTTGCATGGGGGCAGTGCGTGCGTTAGTCACGCACCGTCCCGACGTCACCTTCCCGCCCGCCCGCTACCTTGTAAGGGGCATGTACGCTGGTCACTGCATTGAAAGGGGGCATGTACGCTGGTCACTGTTTTGAAGGGGAGTGAAGAACACACACACACAAAAAATGTAACTTGTTAATTTAACATTTATTTCTATGAGGAGGAGTAATTCTGAGGGGTCAAACAAAGAAATAATAAAAAAGTGACAAAAAAGTTATTTTTATAATGACGAGTTTTGTGGCTCCCAGTTTTTTCCCCCTTCGGAAACGGGTCCAAGTGGCTCTTTTTGTCTTAAAGGTTGCAGACCCCTGGACTAGACGACCCATGGCCAGTGCCAAATTTACATATAAGCTAAACAAGCTGTAGCTTAGGGCCTCACTCTCTTGGGGGCCCCCAAAAAAATTAAAGGGAAAAAAGCCTGGATGTAAATTTCCAAAATATAAGATAAAAAACAAATAAAATAAAACCTACATACAGCAACAGTGTTTTGTGTTGTGTAGGCTTCTATGATGTAAGTAATGGGCCCCGCCTGCTAGCCTGCTCCCTAAAATATCACTGGTTTGCTCATTTCTATATACAGGGTGCCTACATTCTGCATGGACTGGTTACATGGCAACATGTGCAAATGGCTTTAGATACCTATTAGGTCCATAAATTACCATATAGCATATACTCAACACAAAAAAACAGCAACAATTTGTTGTTGACAAAGGACAGCTGGGCATATAAAGGGTCCTACCTTCAGTAGCTTAGGATCTCATCAAACCCTGCCCTTGGCATCTCTTCCAACTCTACAATTCCAAGATTATCTCATCCTCAGTATTTGCCAGCACTTTCTCTATCACTGCAAGTCCACGTTGAAGCTACTTTTACCAGATCAATTTTAGCCTGGGTTCCCCAAATGGGTGGTTGGTTGGTGGGACAGGGAGAGAAATAGCTGTTGTGTTTATTACTTTTGGGGTCTTTTGCTGTAAAGGAGACAAAGCACCATCTGCCCCCCCCCCCTTAATACAGTTTGGTATAGCAAACAAACCACCTGTGATTATTCCTCAGAAGCACCAAATAACTTGGGTGAACTTCCTGCTTTTTTGTGTCAAGTATGACTAGGCTAAACCTTTAAAGCACATTTGAAGTGCATTTCCCAACTCAAAGCATTCTGGGTCTCCCCGAGTTACCATTCCCAGCAGCCCTTAGCAAACTACAGTGCCCAGAATTCTTTGAGGGAAAGAATGTGCTTCAAACGTGCTGAACGGGGGTAGTCAATGAGGTCCCCTCCTGGGCTTGTGCCACTACAGCTCCTGCCACTGGCTTTGTTGGCTGGAGCTGATGGGTGATGAGAGTTTAGTAGCACGGGGTGTGTGTGTGAGTGTGTGCGCACACCAGGTTGAGGAAAGCTTGTCTGGAGGGACATACAATTTTATTCCTTAGGACGTTTGCACTGTTGTACTAAAATGGTCTTCTGTGACCCACTCTGATCATACCATATTGGCAAAAAACACTGTTTATAAATAAACTTTGCTTTGGCACTGGCATGGATCCAAGATGTACACAAGAGTAGATTCCACGAAATTAATGGTGCCCAGATAGTTATATCTATTCATTTTGATGGGTCTAAGAGCAGAACCAGAACTGGATACATGATGACCCTATGACCAGAGACGTAGTATTGTACAGTGGTACCTCGGGTTAAGAACTTAATTTCTTCTGGCAGTCCGTTCTTAACCTGAAACTGTTCTTAACCTGAAGCACCATTTTAGTTAATGGGGCCTCCTGCTGCTGCCGCATGATTTCTGTTCTCATCCTGAAGCAAAGTTCTTAACCCGAGGTACTATTTCTGGGTTAGCGGAGTCTGTAACCTGAAGCATCTGTAACCCGAGGTACCACTGTATAGTGTTATCGAGTGTTGGACAAGGACCTGGGAGATAAAATCTCTCCCGCCCCCCCCAAACTGTGAAGCTCACTGGCTTACCTTGGACTACGTACTGCCTCTCAGTTTAGTCTACCTCTCAGGGTCCTTGTGCGGATAATATGGAGAGGCGGGGCACAGTATGCTCCTTGGAAGAAAGGTGCAATATAAATGTAATGATAATAACAGTGACTCTGGGATGAGCTCATTTAATGAGCTCAGGCCTTGAAGGGAGGGCGATCCTGGCCATCCAAGGCTTGCTTGGGAGCAGAACCGCATAGGATCGGGTTTCCATTAACCCCGTCTCCTCCTCCGTCGCACCTTTAAATATTGCCCAGGGTGCTGGCGCTCACCTTTGGGTGCTCTACCTTAAAAAAAAAGAAACCGTGACGGAGGCGGGGAGGGGCAATTCTGGATCTTCTCGTGCTGTGATGACTCGGCACTGCAGGCGGCAAGGAGCGCGGCGGAAGCCCTCTGCACTTGCGCAGGGGCCCTCTTGGCGCCCAGGCCCATCTGCTGCCCGCGCCTTCCTGGCCGCGGCGGCTCCTCCTCTGCCCGCCCCTCCGCGTGCCCTGATCCGGCTCATCGGGGACGAGAAGCGGTGGGAGGCCGGGCAGCAGGCGGAAGCGAGGAGGGAAGGACGCGCAGCGGCGCCGGCCAGCAGCTGAGTCCGCCTCTGCCTGCTCCTCTCCCGGCCACCATGCGCAGCTTCCCAGGCGCCGTGGCGGCCTTGCTCTGGCTCTCGCTCCTGCTCGTCCTGCCCGCCTTGGCCGCCGTGGCTCCTCCGCCCAGCGTCGCCGCCGCTGCTGCCGCCGCCTCCTCCTCGGGCTCCAGCTCCAACAGCAGCCTCTCGGGCCTCTCGGAGCCGCCGGCTGGGAACCGCAGCGAGGGCGCCCAGCGGAGCCCCATGTGGGCTCTGCTGCGGGACTTGCCTGCGCTCAAGGCCGCCGTCATCGGGGCTTGCGCCGCCAGCGTGGGGCTCATCGCCTGCCTGCTCCTCCGCGTCCTCAGGTGCGTAGTTGGGGGGTTGCCAGCTGCTTCCGCAGCCCGAGGCTCCTCTGCCTTTTGCAGCGGCCGCGAGCCTGCTGGGTTGGGAAGCTGCAGTGGGCGCAGGAGGAGGCCAGGCCGGGAGTCCCCCATCCGCACCCAGGCCAGCTCATAGCTGTCAACTTTCAGATTTGAAAATAAGGGATCAGCAGCCTCGAAAATAAGGGATCAGCAGCCTCACCTGTCCCGGGGACAGTCTAACAATCCGGGATGGCAGCGGGAAACGGCGCTGGAATAAGGCAATTTTCCGCAAAAAAAAAGGGAAGGTCGACAGCTATGGTCCAGCTTGGTTCTTTGACACCCTTGGGCAAGGGGGTGGGTGATGGTGGGCCGGAGTGGAGGGTGGCATCTAAAGGCGGCAGGACAATTGGAGGCATTGTCTGGCACTCCCAAAGTACTTCGTGCACATTAGAAATGTCTTTTATCAGATTGCACATTCTTTTGAATGGGCGATGTGCATGTTTCATGTTGCTCCTGTACACTGCTTTTGTTTCCCTTCGGGCGAAAGGCGGATATAAATCTCAAGTGAATAAATTACCTTGGTAATCTTTATGACGATTCAGAAAGGTAGGCTAGTATCAGTTGTCCACTATATTACAAATTGGCGATAAAAGGTTTGCTTCTTTAGCTGCTGGCCAATAGTACTTCCTAGTTAAATAGCGCCCTGCCCTTTAAAAAAAGTATTTACAGTGCAATCCTCTACAATGCTTACTCATAAGTAAACCCCACCACCTTCAGCGGGGCTTATTCGCAAACAAGCTTATGTTGGATTGCCGCCTTAATTTCCTTCATGTACATCAAATTGGTAATCTTCACAACAGCCCAGTAAGGTAGCTGTCAGTATTCGTTATTCTCATGTTGTAAGGGTTGGGGCTGACTCTGAAATAACTTTGTTTCTTAAAAGACTAGTCAGTATTGGCACCAGTGCTTTAGCATGTCCAAACTGCTTTGTTCTGATATTTATTTGCAGGTTTCCTCAACCTAGGGCCTGCAGATGTTGGACTACAACTCCCATCAGCCCCAGACAGCATGGCAAATGGTGAGGGATGATGGAGGTTGTAGTCCAACAACATCTGGAGGGCTCCAGACCAGGGAAGGCTTATTTATTGTACTATTCCCTTAGAATGGGACGCAGGTGGCGCTGTGGGTTAAAGCCTCAGTGCCTAGGACTTGCTGATCGAAAGGTCGGCGGTTCGAATCCCTGCGGCGGGGTGCGCTCCCGCTGCTCGGTCCCAGCGCCTGCCAACCTAGCAGTTCGAAAGCACCCCCGGGTGCAAGTAGATAAATAGGGACCGCTTACTGGCGGGAAGGTTAACGGCGTTTCCGTGTGCGGCTCTGGCTCGCCAGATGCAGCTTTGTCACGCTGGCCACGTGACCCGGAAGTGTCTGCGGACAGCGCTGGCTCCCGGCCTATAGAGTGAGATGAGCGCACAACCCTAGAGTCTGGCAAGACTGGCCCGTATGGGCAGGGGTACCTTTACCTTTACCTTATTCCCTTAGAGCTGGAAGTTGTTCATAGAAATCTGCATCTTCAGAAGTCTTATTCTTAACATTAAGGGGGGAAAACCCATTGCAAAATAGGCTTTCCTATACCAGGGGTCAGCAAACCTTTTTCAGCAGTGGACTGGTCCACTGTCCCACATACCTTGTGCAGGGCCGGACTATATTTTGTGGGGGGAAATGAACGAATTCCTATGCCCCACAAATAGCCCAGAGATGCATTTTAAATAAAAGGATACATTCTACTCATGTAAAAAATTGCTGATTCCTGGACCATCCGTGGGCCAGATTTAGAAGGCGATTGGGCCGGATCTGGCCCCTGGGCCTTAGTTTGCCTACCCATGTCCTATACTAACTCAGTAAACCTTGTTGCAACCCTTTCAGAAAGTTGGGTTGTATTTATTATTATTACCATGTTCCAGCTGAGAATGACTTGACTATTCCCCCATTTCTTTTTATATCTACCATGAAAACTGCATTTCCTTAAATGTGGGGTGGGGTGGAGATAGGATTCCCCTTTCAGGGGTCTTTTTTGCTCCCCATCTTTACTGGACCCTCCATGTTTTGGAGGGGTGCTCTCTCCCTTTTTCAAGCTTTGCTGTACATGTGTGTGTATGTTTTGAAAAGACCTATTGGAGTTGTATCTCTCTCATAACTGAATTGTAGTTTCTTGAGCAGAGTTTACACAAGGTGCAAGCTGCCCAACCCCAAACTTTTCCCAGCAGAGTTTCCCTGGGGAATGGCAGTAAGGAAAAGTCACTTCCTTTTTTGTTTTTAAAATAATCTTTATTCTTGTTATACATTAATTTACATTAAACTATACACATACCATACCACATATTACATACATACAAACATTACACACCCAATACATACCCAACATACCTACAATCTGACGTTTACACCACAGAAAGTAGACTTCTGACTCATTCTCCTTGAGCTTTGTTACCAATCATATCTCTATACACATGTCATGTTTGTTCTCCTTTTTCTTAACGATTATCTAAACGAGTGTTACTAAACCTTCTCTTTATTTACAATATTTAATCTATGTCTGCCAGGAGACTTGCGTTGTCCATATAATTTTTGAGATATTCTTTGAATATTGACCATTCTTTGTTGACTTTTTGAACAGTATAGGAAAAGTCACTTCCAATGCAGAGATAAGGAGTCCTGTGACAGCCTCACCTGGACAGCAGGTGACCCACAAGTCTTTTCTTAGCTTCTTATGCTGAAGCAGACCATTGGTCCATCTAGCTCAACACTGGCTACGCTGACTGGCAGCAAGGACTTTCTAGGGCAAGGTTTCCCAAACTTGAATCTCCAGCTGATTTTGGACTACAATTCCCACCATCCCTGACTAGCTCAGGATGATGGGATTTGTAGTCCAAAAACAACTGGAAACCCAGTTCTAGGGTTTCAGACAAGGGTGTTTCTCAGGCCCTACCAGAAAGATGTCGGGGATTTAACCTGGGATTTTTTGCCACTGAGCTAAGGCCTTCCTTGCAGTCTCTCTCCTGATGGTACAGAGGACTAGGGATATCAGATACTGTGGTAAAAGGATCAGACGATTTGCCTTTGGCTCAGTATTGGCGGTGATTCCCCAGGATCTCCGGCAGAGATCTTTCCCACTAATAGCTACCTGGTCCTTCTTAAACAGGAACGATTGGGAATGATATGTATGACTGTCTGCATTCAAAACATGTCCCCTTCCACACTGAACTATGTTCCCCTGATGCCACATCAGGCTTGCTTGTCTTTGTGGGTGTTTTTTCTCTCTGTAGGATGCATCTGTGACCAAAGGTTACACTGCTTGCAAATATTTCTGAAAGCCGGTCATGTGTCTTTCCTGAAAAGAGGATTCTGCCTCTCCCAACAGGAATTCCTCTTGGTGGAGGAAAACAATAGTTGGAACTGCCTTCAGTGCTTTGGAGGCAAAAACGAGCAGCAGTTTTTTAAGTACACAGAGTTAAAATGCCCCTGGCCTGCCAGTGATCGTTGTGTTCCTGGGAACCTGTCTTTCTGGTATGAGTCATTCACCTGTCATGTTGTCAAAAAGGAGAAGGCGCTGCAGGTGCAGTTGTCATGGAGGGGATGAGGAAATGTCGTGGAAGGGATGAGGAAGCTGGGCTCTGAAGGTTACACGTCTGCACACACACCCACACCCCGGCCCATTGCTAAATGTTTTAAGCTTGTATGATGTTGGTGTCAAAGGCCATAGCTCAGTGGCAGAATAATTGCTTTGCCTGCATAAGATCCCAAGTTCAATCCTTGGTAGCTCCAGGTGGGGCTAGGAAAGATCCTGTTCCTAAATCACTCAGAGTAAACACTACTAAGCTAAATGGTTGAATGGTCTGATGTTAAGTGTTTTCAGCTTTGTAAGTGATGGCAGGACCTTGAGGTTGACAATTATTTGTTATATGAGCGCCTCTTTGCAGCATTTGAAATTCGCCAGGCACATTTTGCACCTGGCTATTGGGGACGTGGGTGGTGCTGTGGGTTAAACCACAGAGCCTAGGACTTGCCGATCAGAAGGTTGGCAGTTCGAATCCCCGCAACCGGGTGAGCTCCCGTTGCTCGGTCCCTGCTCCTGCCAACCTAGCAGTTCGAAAACACATCAGAGTGCAAGTAGATAAATAGATACCGCTCTGGCAGGAAGGTAAATGGCATTTCCGTGTGCTGCTCTGGTTCACCAGAAGTGGCTTACTCATGCTGGCCTCATGACCCGGAAGCTGTACACTGGCTCCCTCGCCCAATAAAGCGAGGTGAGCGCCGCATCGCCAGAGTCGGTCACAACTGGACCTAATGGTCAGGGGTCCCTTTACCTTTATTGTCCACTTGCAACCAAGTGAAGATGCCCGGGTGCAAGGATGGTGCCTGACGTCTCCACCATCTGGAGTTGCGTGCCATTGGATCTTGCCTGTTTTCACACACTAACAACACATCTTGTAGAATTCCATCCATGATATTTTATCTGCACAGTCAGGACAAATTTCAGGAACCAAAATGTCATACTGAAAAATACGGCTTTTGAACTGTCTGGCCTTAAAATGGCAGCTAGACATTCTGTTTTGGTGACTGTAACCCTGGCTTAAAGAGCCATTTGGTGGCTAGCTCATATATCTGAGTTTCTAATGCTGCATCTGTGTTAAGTTTTTAAAAAGTGTATTTAACATTGGATTGTTAACATTCCTAAGTCGCTGCGAGAGTTTTGCTGGAAGCAACTCAGAAATTGAACTAAGAAGAACAGCAACAATATAGGAAGCTGTCTTCTTCCAGGACAGATGTACCTCAGGGTTGTTTGCATGGACTGGCAGTGATTCTCCAGGGATTCAGCTTCCCAAATTCTAGCTGAAGATATTTGGGGCCCAATTCTGCATGGAAAGCCAGTGCTGTATCATGGAGCTGTGGCCGAGAGATGACTGGTCTGTTAATTTGACTCCTGTAAAGGAAGCCTGCAAATAGCCACTTGCCTGCTCACCTGTGGCACATAATGAATTTTCTCCAGGTGATCAAGCAAGGAAACTTCACACACAACACACCCACACCCATTGTTGCATTGATATATGTGATTGGAACTAGCAGCCTAGTAGAAACTAGGCTAGTGCTCATTTTGTGAAACTGATTGGCAAGGCTACCTGAGGTTGATATAGTATAATGCAGACTTAAACCAGTTTAGCAACCGTTCATTCACCAGGAAACCCTGGAAATAGTTGTTTCATGGAGGGTGCTGAAAGCATGAATGGTACCACTTGAGGATATCAGGTGGACAGTCTTGTGACTTACGTCACTGAGACACTTGAAGCTTGCACTTGAGCAAACTGAGCCAAAAAGTGTGTGTGTTTTTCTAGCCCTGCTCGGGGATATTCTGCATGCCTAAAGGCTACATGTGATTATGGCCAAGGTATAGCATTAATATTGTGCATGACCAGAACTTGATGCAGTATCAAAAGGGTGGATGTGTTGCCCAACCTGTAATGGCCCCACAGAAATCTTCCTACTGGCCTCAGGCCCTTTGCGAATGTCAACAGGAATATACTGGGTATGTGGAACATGGAAAGGTAAATTGCTCCCTCCACGATGGGATGGGATCTGTACACTAACTAGCCGATGGCTTTCCAGCAGGGTTACACAAATTAACCCCACTTCAGCACCATGTAGGAGTGAAAAGCCTTAGCGATGTCACAGAAAGAGAACGGTTTTGTAAAAAGCAGTAAAATGTATTGGCAGGGTTCCTCCCCTCAACGTTGCACTCTCAAATTTTGCCCTGTTCAAAAAGTGCCTGGTGTGTTGCCTTTCCTTGGAGTTTGGGTAGGCGAATCATCCTTCCCCCCTGCTATGTTGGCTTTGCCAAGAGGTATGTCGAAGGCATCCCAGTAGTGATGTATGGAAGTGAGAGCTGGACCATAAAGAAGGCTGAAGAATTGATGCTTTTGAATTATGGTGCTGGAGGAGACTCTTGAGAGTCCCATGGACTGCAAGAAGATCAAACCTCTCCATTCTTAAGGAAATCAGCCCTGAGTGCTCACTGGAAGGACAGATCCTGAAGCTGAGGCTCCAATACTTTGGCCACCTCATGAGAAGAGAAGACTCCCTGGAAAAGACCCTGATGTTGGGAAAGATGGAGGGCACAAGGAGAAGGGGACGACAGAGGACGAGATGGTTGGATAGTGTTCTCGAAGCTACAAGCATGAGTTTGACCAAACTGCGGGAGGCAGTGGAAGACAGGAGTGCCTGGTGTGCTCTGGTCCATGGGGTCACGAAGACTCGGACACAACTAAACAACAACATGTTGAAGGCCAGCAATGTGCAGCCTATTCTGAACTGGTGCCAGATTCATCAGGGGCCCTTCCATGATTAATTTGTTTGGGGCGGGGAACCAGCGGCCTTCCAAATTCTGTTGTACTCCAACTTCCACCAGCCCTAGGTGATAGGATCATTAAGAATATAAGAAGACCGTGCTGGATTAGGCCAGTGGCCCATCCAGTCCAGCATCCTGTTCTCACAGTGGCTGGCCAGAAGCCTGTAGGAAACCTGCAAGCAGGACCTGAGCACAAGAGCTCTTTCCCCTCCTGTGGTTTCTAGAAACTAGGAAACCAAGTTGGTGGCCATCACTGCCTCCTGTGGGAGAGAGTTCCATAGCTGAACTATTTACATCAGGGGCCAGCAAACTTTTTCAGCAGGGGGCTGGTTCACTGTGCCTCAGGCCTTGTGGGGGCCCGGACTATATATATATATATATATATATATATATATATATATATATATATATATGCTTTCGTAGATTTTCACGGGTACAGGAATGCAGGTTTTGGTGTCCTCGGGTGTCTTCCCGTGTAAAAGTTGGGGTGTCTAGGCGACGTTTCGACGAGGTCTCACTCGTCATCTTCAGGCTGGTGCTTTCGGCTTCTTGTTACTGGAACAGAGCAGGATCTCAGTGTTTGAGTTCCTATAAATACTGTTGAGGAGGTGTGGCCTCTAATGTTCTGGGCAGAGAGGAAGTTCCCAGGCTAGTGTGCCTTTTCTTCTTTTGTGTGCCTTTTCTTCTTTTGTTTCTTAATTACTTGATTACTTAATTACTAAAGTAATTCTTAATTACTCCCTCAAGTAAATTAAGTAATTCTTAATTAAATTAAGTAATTCTTCAAATTAAGTAATTCTTCAAATTAAGTAATTCTTAATTACTCCCTCAAGTAATTAAGAAACAAAAGAAGAAAAGGCACACTAGCCTGGGAACTTCCTCTCTGCCCAGAACATTAGAGGCCACACCTCCTCAACAGTATTTATAGGAACTCAAACACGGAGATCCTGCTCTGTTCCAGTAACAAGAAGCCGAAAGCACCAGCCTGAAGATGACGAGTGAGACCTCGTCGAAACGTCGCCTAGACACCCCAACTTTTACACGGGAAGACACCCGAGGACACCAAAACCTGCATATATATATATATATATATATTTGGGGGGGGGGATGAACAAATTCCTATGCCCTACAAACAACCCAGAGATGTATTTTTTTAAAAGCACACATTCTACTCATGTAAAAACATGCTGATTCCTGGAGTGTCCGTAGGCTGGATTGAGAAGGTGATTGGGCCAGATCCGGCCCTGAGGCCTTAGTTTGCCTACCCATGATTTACGTCTATGCCTAATGAGAAATGGCAACGCAATTTCCCACAATTATACTGAGGTGTGTGCATGGCGGAGGACAATTATTTCCAATATGGAGTGGGGCAGCCTCCCGCCATCCATCAGCCCCCAACCAGTACAGCTGTGTTGGATGGGACTGATATGTGATGGATGGGACTGATACAGTCCAAAAGATATGGAGGGCATCAGGTAAGGGACAATGAATGTAGGGTCTCCTCCTTGCTTTAGCCTCATGAATGTATTGACCTGCAGCTGCAAGTATCAAGGACCGTATTTCTTCCCCCAATCTTGCTTCTCAAGAGTGGTGGTGCTGCCGGCTCAGAGTGGGAGGGGGCCACGTCTTGGGATCATGGGGTCAGGAGCGGATCCTTTTAATCCTGATGGCTGCCTGGCTAAAAATAGATTAAAGGCTGAAGAGCGGGCAAGCTGACAGCGAGCAATTGCAGCCTCTGCATGATGGGGAGCAGCTGTTCTTCATGTGACTGAGTGCTTGGTCACAATCACGGCGGGTGAATGGAAAGGACTGAGTGAGAGTGGCCACAGACTCCACCTTTCTCCATCTCTCTCTCCCTCTCTCCTAGCTGTCTTCTTGCTGAGTTCTAAGTTTAAGCATCCAGATTTTTTTTGGGGGGGGGGGGACTTGAAGAGAGAAAGCCAAGGTCATTGTGAGAGGTGGTGAGAAAGATGGCTTTTAATAATCGCTTGCCGGGCATTTGTACCAGAGGAGTACCCATGCTCTCTGGGACCTATTCAGTTTACAGCCTTAGTACTGCTACGACTGTTCCTGCTGCTACTACTGCTCTGATTTATATGGCACCATCAGCATGCGTGATGCAGCAACAGGACAGGCCATTTCCCCATACTGTTATAATACCATTACTAGTTACATGGCACTATCAGTGTGCATGGCCCAGGAATATGATAGGTCCCTGCCCCAAGTGGCTTGCAATTTAAAATTCAGTGTAGGGGCAATAGAAAAGGGAGGGAGGTGAAGCTAGGAATAAACAGAGGAATGGTTGTTTACACAGCATGTTATTTGGGTGACCATGTGGCTGGCCTGCTTGAAAGTCTGGATAAAGTATTTCCCCCCTTTTAAAAATCACAAAACCCACCTTCACTGTACCTTGCAATAAGGAAGTTTATAATATGCACGAAAGTAAAACCATGTCTGTTGGTTGTAGTTGTTGTTTTTAATCCATATCCCAAGGCAGGGAGGAGTAATTCTGATCAGTGTTAGTGATGGAGCAATCACACCTAGTGGATAGTGTTTGTTCTGGGCTAATTAATCGGGAATAAATAGGGTGATCTTGTGGACACTTCCTAAATGGGCTTGTAAAAGCTATATTGGTTTTTAATGGCTCATTATGTTTGTGGTTCATGGTAGTAATTTCAAAGGTCTTTACAATGGCAGCTGAACAGATTAAGCAGCAGATCTCAAGGGTTGTTTAATCACTGACAATTACAGTCCTTAAGTGATGCAGCGTAGCAAGTCCCAGATAGGTCTGTGCCCCAGTTGGGATGCAGAGTGTTGGTCCCGGCTATGGAAGGTGGGGCGTCCTCATTTATTAGCGGCATTCGTGTCTTTACAACCCAGGCAAATGAAAGCCTGTTCAAGTGTGAACACTGTGCTCCAGACAATCAGAGTCTTAACCATACCGGATTGCAACTCTTGAATCAGACCAACAAAAGAGGCAAAATATTATTGACATGAGAAGCTTCATGGGATCTGGCCTGAAGGCATCTAGAGATAAGTTCCGGTTTGAATTTGAACAAGGCCACACAGATGGGAATGAAAGCAGCCTGGAGGCTGCACACAATTGTTTTGAGGGATTTACAAGAGGGTTAGTAGTTGCACTAACCTGATGCAGGAGGAGCCCATCGGTTCCCACTATGCTGTGTTCATGTACTTGTAAATCAAACATAATTGCAAAAGGTAGTCGAATGAGTAGAGTGTGGTAGTCTGGTAAGCAGAGAATTTGCCTTGACATAGGCAGATCTGAGTTCAAATCCCCACGTAGTGGTACCTTGGGTTAATAACTTAATTCGTTCTGGAGGTCTGTTCTTAACCTGAAACTGTTCTTAACCTGAAGCACCACTTTAGCTAATGGGGCCTCCCGCTGCCGCTGCACAATTTCTGTTCTCATCCTGAAGCAAAGTTCTTAACCCGCTGTATAGTGTTAACCTGAAGCATCTGTAACCCAAGGTACCACTGTAGGATGTTCTCTCTCTCTTCTCTCCCCCCACCCCCCGCCTACAAGTGTTTTCTCATACAGTCGTACCTTGGTTCTTGAACGGAATCCGTTCCGGAAGTCCATTCGACTTTTGAAAACGTTTGAAAACCAAGACGAAGCTTCTGATTGGCTGCAGGAGCTTCCTGCACTCAAGCAGAAGCTGCGTCAGCTGCGTCAGACATTTGGCTTCCAAAAAAAGTTTGCAAACCGGAACACTTCTGGGTTTGCGGCGTTCGGGAGCCAAAACGTTTGAATCACAAGGCGTTCGGGATCCAAGGTATGACTGTATTAGCTGGAGCAACAATGAGAAACTGAGAGTGGCTGGAAAAGTGGCCTGGTAACGGGGGTCTGTTGCATCTTTTTCTCCACTCCCATTTGGATGGGTTTTAATAAATTCTCAGTGTTTTGTTTCCACAATATCCGTGTACACCTACAATATAATTTTGTTCCTGTTTTAGGTCTGGCAGGAAGATTAAAAAAACCCGCAAGTATGACATCATCACAACTCCAGCAGAACGGGTGGAAATGGCCCCCTTAAATGAAGATGATGAGGATGATGAAGATTCCACAGTGTTTGATATAAAATATAGGTAAGGAGAGGGGGAGGACGGTGTAAACATATGGGTGAGTGGGTGGAACTTTTTTAAAGGGGGGTGATATCTATGTTGGTCCATTTAGAAATGAATAAATTGGACAGTACTTCGCTACGAGATCTCCAACTAAGAAGATCAACCATTATTAGAACTTGTGGAATCTGTTTAATACAACCTTCCCCAAGCTCCAGATGTTAATGAGTAGAATTCCCATCAGCCCCAACATCATATGGCTATGCTGTCTGGGGGTTGATGAGGGTTGTAGTTATTAACATCTGGAGAGGGTACCAGCGTGGAAATTTAGGGAAAGGCTGCCTGAATTAGATCAGCCTCTACTGTGTACGAAGTCTGAGCCTCTATTCATGTACCCCATCTTCAAGTTTAGTTACAAGCTGCAGACTTAGGTGTCTTTCAATATGATGCCATCCTTTTCTGTTGTTTTTAAAATACAGACCAAAGAAGAGTTCTGGAGAACTTGAAAAGTTGCTCACAACTTTGTGAGGGTTCGTTTGGTCCTAATAAAGGTATTAGCCTACTGCAGATTTTGGATTTGTTGCGGGCAGGGGTGGAAATTAGTGTGTGTTTCCTGCCACTCGCCTTTTCCGCTCCCCTTTACAAACAAGGCCTGGAATGTATTTGGTGGAGTCATTTCCAACTTTCTCTTGTGATGAAGAGCAAAGTAAGAGTAACCCTGTCCAGCTCTGTGGGTCCTTGCAGGTCACCGAGGAAGCAGCTGTTAAGTCTGGATCAAGCACAAAGCATACAGGACCTTGGACAGCTCCGGGGAGCTTCTGGAGATGTTGTCTCTGCAGGGATCCTGAGCCAACTGAAGCTTTATACAGTGGTACCTCGGGTTAAAAACTTAATTCATTCTGGAGGTCCGTTCTTAACCTGAAACTGTTCTTAACCTGAAGCACCACTTTAGCTAATGGGGCCTCCTGCTGCCACCACGCCGCCACTGCACGATTTCTGTTCTCATCCTGAAGCAAAGTTCTTAACCCGAGGTGCTATTTCTGGGTTAGCAGAGTCTGTAACCTGAAGCACCTGTAACCCGAGGTACCACTATACTGGCTAGCAGGGGACGCAGGCAGGGTCAGCTCCAAGTGGAGAGTATGCAAGAACAGGACCCTGGCGTGCTATGCTAAAGCATCTCCCAAGGCCAGCTACAAGAGATGTGGCCTCTGCAGGAAGCTGAACCTCCGTGTAGGCCAGTGTTCCCCAACCTTGGGCCTCCAGCTGTTTTTGGACTACAATTCCCATCATCCTTGACCACTGGTCTTGCTAGCGAGGGATGATGGGAGTTGTAGTCCAAAAACAGCTGGAGGCCCAAGGTTGGGGAACACTGGTGTAGGCTGACCAGACTTGATGTGTGGTAGGTTCTGTGTTCCCTGGAGGAGCTGCCTGACTAGTTAAAGGACCCTCACCTTACTTTGTAGCGATGTTGGGGGTTACAGAGGTACTGCAAGGTACGCAACCTCTGAGTCAGAGGATCGTGGCAAGGCTGTGTCCTTTGGCTGGAAGGGCTATGAGGTTCTTTCCGCTGCTCTGCCGCCTCCCGTAGGAAGTAGCTTGAGCCTCATCACTGTCCTCTGATGTGCATTTCAGTGTCCCTGACAAAGGTCCGAGAAGGACTGGTGCAGTTGACAATGGCCAGCGCTTTGCATCAACACAAGCCTGTCTCTCAACAAACCCTCGCCTTGCAAGACGGTAGAATAGTACAAAAGGAGACAGTTGAATTCATCAAAACTTGGGATGCTTTTCCATCATAGCTGGATCTCCAGAGTACCTTTGTTTCTTCTGATAATAAAGGCCCCTTTAGATCAATACCCGTCCATAGAATATCCCCCCTTTCCAACGCACAGATGCCCTTTTGCATACAGATGCTGAGCATTGTGTTGTTCAAGGGTGTGTGTGCGTGCTGTTCTCTGGAGGCTGCTTTTAATTGGGTGTCTTGCAAGTGAGAGCTGGAGGGTCTTTTCCGTACACTGCTAGGTGGATTGTGTTGGGTGTGAAGCTGGTTTTTGAACACATTGATCTCTCAAGCAGGCTGACTTGCCTGCTTGGAAGGCATAATTGTTATTCCAGAATGGGATAAGGTGGCAGGGAGAAGGAAAGAATGACAAGTTTGCTGAGATGCTTAAACTCCCAAGGTGTAATAATAATAATAATAATAATAATAATAATAATAATAATAAATTTTTTAACAATGACAACTACTCAAGATTGCAACAGCCAGCCTTGAATTTTCCACCATCATTGAACTGTTTCAGCCCAAGGGAAGGAGGAGTAGCACCAAGAGGCTCTTTCTAAGGCAAGCATCTTGCCTGGGCGATGTCCTTGGGTGCCATTAGGAGACAGATCCTGGGGCTGTTTCATGTAGTTCCCCAAAGTGTGTTGCAAGAGTCCTGCTAGCACACTTTGGGAGAAAGAAATTGAAACTATTAAAGCCTCTTATTGACCCCAAAGCCCCTCCCTCGGTTAGGAGGCATCAGCCATGCCTTTTGGTCAGCAGTCATCTCTCCTGAAAGAGAGAGATGGAGCAGGTTCATTCACTGCACTGTCAGAGAGGTTGCCCACTGAGTCTCTCTGTGAGTTGTCGTTCTGGATGTGCCTCCTTCCATTAATATATATGCTCAGTATTGTTTCTCTGGCATTGCCCATGTTGCCTATTTGTGGATAGTGAATGTGTTGCAAAACACCTTTGTCTTTGGCAAATGTGTTGTGAAGTACGGTACTTCTGTCTTTCTCTGCCTTTAATTTTTGAAGTATTGTTGTTGTTGTTGTTGTTGTTGTTGTTGTTATCTTACATTAAAGTACATAACATTCCTAACACTGTACATAGATTAAGAGAGAAGACAGTCCCGGCATGCAGACTCACCGTTTAATAGATTCAGTGTGTTAAGGAAATAAGGATGGGGATGGCAGAGGAAAACAAACATTGGAGAAGCTACTCCTCTTTTGGCCGATGGTTGGTGGCACCTTGGGCTCCCCTTTGCTATGTTCTTCTTCCTGGAAGGCAAGGGGTGCAGCATCCCAGTGGACACTTAGTCCTTTGGCCAATGCCAGAATGTGCCTCCCTTTAACTTGGCTGTCTCAGGTATCTGGCAGTGGGAGCAAAGTATTCCCTCCCCCAATTCATGTTGGGGAGCCACAAACTCCCTTCAGCTGCTCCTTCTCTGACTGCTTGACAGAGCCAAGCTGGTTTCCCACTGCCCAAAATGGGTTCAGAGCAAAGAGACTAGGTTGGCCACATACCCAGCTTGTGAGGATGGCCTGCATCTTGTTAAATTTTATGAGACACCCTTCTCTGCTGTTTCTAATTATTTCATTTCTCTTCCAGGTGAGGCTGTTGCACAAGGCTCATCAGGATGGAGGTCTCCTGTCAAGAACCTTGCAAGAACCTTGGCCACAGAGGGGAGAAGGAAGACAGAATCTTACCATCAACAAAACTTACAATTTTCCACTGTTCCAAATATACATACATGATTTATGATGGATTTTGACAGGAGACAGCTGAGCATCAGGCATATACATTGCTACTACGTTCCTGGGTACCAGGTTGGAAGAACTGGAGGTGGTTTTCCTTCTACACTACTTTTCAACTGGAAAAAAACCCTCTCTTTTTGTTTTGTTACAGATCTGGTTACCTGCAACATTTGTAGGCCAACCCAGAGCCCTAGTTATTAGGAGTGCCAGTTTTGTTCGAAGGCACCCAGGCTAACCAACAAACTCTCTGCTCAGAAGCGCTAAACTTAGATGGATGGTTGTTCTCCATGGCAACTAAAACGCCTGGCATTGTGTGGTTCTGGGTTGTAGCAACCTCTGCTCATCTCACGGAAGCTCAGGACTTGTGCAAACTCTGCTGAATTGATTGAACCTGTGTATTGATGTGTGAATGTGTGTGTGTGTTTTGCTTTTTGTGGGTGAGACGTGGGCCGCTGTGATGACTTGCTACTACTACTGATAACAATTGCACTAATCATCTGCTCTTGCAATAAGGCTCTCTGCCTTCTCTCTAAGGGGATATCTCCACAATCCTCTGGGGAGGGCAAACTCTGAGAAGCAGGGGGAGAAAAACCCAGCCAGTTCAGGAGGAAAGGAAAGATCTTTTTTGGCAACCCATTGCTCCTCTTTCCCTGTTCCAGAGGAAGTCAAACCTTACTGCCGGGGGGGGGGGGGCTCACCTGTGACCCTGTGGATGTTGTTCTGACCGTTGGCTGTGCTGGCTGAGGCTAAAGGGAGTTGGGAGTCCAGTAACCTCTGGAGAACTGCAGGTTCCCCATTCCTGCCTTACACCGAGTGCTGTTTTGTGTCTGTGTCTCCCTCTGCCTGTGAGTCGCCTCTCTCTCACCTCCTCTATTGTATTTCACGACAATCTGCAGTGAGGCTATTAAAGAGCAATTAGGATAATTTTGCCTTTTTTGCGTTGTCATGTGCTCCTCCTGGTCAAATATTCTTGTTACCAACCAAAATGATTTTTAACATTGTTTTCAACTTTGGTCGATCAGGGTCCAGCTTTTGCCATGCGTAACACAAAGCCAAATACAGTGGAACCTTGGAAGTTGAATGTAAGCCATTCCTGAAGGATGTTCGACATCCGAAATGTTTGAATTACGAGGTGTGGCTTCCAATTGGCTGACAGCTAGGCTTTTTGCAGATCGGAAGCCACATTGGACGTTCGGGTTCTGAGGAACGTTGGAAAACTGGAGCACTTCTGGGTTTTCAATGTTTGGGAGCCGGAACGTTCAGGAACGGAGTGGTTCGAGAACCGAGGTTCCACTGTAGCTGGTCTCTTTTCCAGCACAGACCAAGTTACCTCCTTGCCATTGTTAACACAACTGCATGTTCTACCACGTGTCTCTTTGAAAGACTTCATCTTCTGTGCAAAGCAGCCTGGAGAGAACAGTTCCCCCTTACAATGGCCCTCCCTCTCTCGGCTACATTTCCCCCAGTCCAGGTTGCAGTCTTCTGTTCCAGCAGCCTCTCATTCACCCTGAGACTATGGTGGTACTATTATCAAAGCCTTCTCTGCATCCTCACGGAGGGATGCTGACTTCTTTTGATGTTCTGTTCCCAGAACTGGACATTTAGTAGAGGTCGGCGTTAACAGACCTGCTGCTCTTTGAGAAAGGGATTGTTTTAATCCTCTCTGCGTTGCTGCCTTCTGTCCAGTGAACTTAACCTGCCCTTCTTGGGACGTGGGTTGAGAAATATTCAGGGCTAGCCACGGGAGGCTTGCCTGACTTTTGCTTCTTTGCTGTCACACAGAAACCGAAAACCTCTCATCAACTCTTAGGATTTCCTGATAGCTTGGAACTGGGTGGAGTTCTCCATGGGTGGGTGTCATTCTTGGGGCAGATTTCAAATAGAACTATTTTGAGAAAACCCTTGATGTCAGCTCCTCCTTGGAGGGACAAGGCTGATGATCATCTTCCCCTGCCCTTAAAAAATGTTTATCTGGTTTGCATAGTTGCTGCCAAGTTTGGTTTTTTGAACGTACAGAGTGGGATTAAATCCTTGCTCACCAGTGATCTTTCTGCATTGGCAGTGACTGTAGACCAGGCATGTCTAAAAGGTCAACAACTTTGGTTGTCCCTTTGATCAGCCCTCATGGATGTTCACTTCATCAAATCTGGCCCTCTTTGAAAAGAGGGCCAGATTTGGACACCCCTGCTGTAGACCCCTCAACCCTACCCCAAGCATCAGCTAGGTGAGATTCTGGATTTGATGGTCTTGTAGTAAGCCAATCCTGCTGTGTTTGGGTCCCTATTCTATTGTGTGAGTCCCTGAACCTCTGCCCTCAAGTCTTCCCTTGTTCATACTACCAATTGTCACCTCAGACAAGCTGCCCTGAAATATCTTGGCCCTTGCCCGAGACCATGCCTTTTCTTCAAGATCTCCCTTCCATATGTAGAAAATGGCAAATATTTACCTGAGATGGTGCTTGTGAGGGCGAATGGGTTCAAGATTGTTGGGCTCATGATTTATCTATCTCTGTTAGCCTACCTGGCTTAATCAAAAGATGACCTAAGCAGTGGACTTAATAAAACACAGATAAAATCAGTAAAGCTTTTGAAAACAAATACACAGAGCTATGTATATGTCTGGGTAGGCTTGCTTGAAATTTGAGGAACGTAAGCTTAAAAAGGGATGCGGGTGGTGCTGTGGGTTAAACCACAGGGCCTAGGACTTGCTGATCAGAAGGTCGGCGGTTCGAATCCCCGTGACAGGGTGAGCTCCCTTTGCTCAGTCCCTGCTCTTGCAAACCTAGCAGTTCGAAAGCACATCAAAGTTCAAGGAGATAAATAGGTACCACTCTGGCGGGAAGGTAAACAGTGTTTCCGTGCACTGCTCTGGTTCGCCAGAAGCGGCTTAGTCATGCTGGCCACATGACCCAGAAGCTGTACGCCAGCTTCCTCGGCCAATAAAGCGAGATGAGCGCTGCAACCCCAGAGTCGGCCACGACTGGACCTAATGGTCAGGGGTCCCTTTACCTTTACCTTTTAAGCTTAAAAAGAAAGCAGATTCCTGGTCTGAGGTACTTGATGACGGTGATTTTATATACCACCCTTAAGCATAAGATTTGAGGGCGGTTCACAGAATAAAATACAGGATAAAAACATATACATGATTAAAACAAAACAGCAAAATGTTAACTCTCCCTTCCCACTTAGAATCTAAACTAAGACACCAAAGGGAGATGAGCAAAACTGAAAGAGGAAGGAGATGGAAAGATCATGATGCCTGAGGGATGAAAGCTGATGCATTCAGGCTTTGCTTTAATCGTCGGTGATGACTTGAGGGGTTAAACCACAAGCTTCATGGGAAAGGTGGGTTTTGGAGGGCAACGGGGGTGGCATCATGCAAGTGTATGTTCTAAATATGACATCAGTCATAACACTGGAATTCTCCCAACTAGGTTTCGGAGTTAAGTGCAAGGATTTGATCCTGCACACTTTTCTGAGCCTTCCCATGACAAAACTGTTTTGACAGCTGGAATAAGCCTTATCTGCCTCAAGTTTCCCTGATTTGTTGCCCTTCCAATCTTTCTGGTTCAGCTCTTTGATCCCAGAGGTGTGTGGTTCTTTCTCCCCCTGCTGTCTCTCATTATTTAGAAAGAAAAAGCTTTTTGCTTTAGGGATGCAGGTAATGGCCTTAAAAGAGCTCTGGTCTCTGGGTGAAAATCGACTTTCGCTTGCAAGTTCCCCTGCCTTCTCTTCTGGGCTAGGATTCAGACATCTTAAGAGCTGGAAAGTAATGTTTAAGACCCAGTGCCGGTTTCAGGTTTTGGAGGGCCTTGAATGGTTGGAGGGGGTGCTTGCTAGAGTAGGGGTCATATCCCCTCTTGAAAATTCACCAGCATTTTAGTGTAAATTTCTGATGAACATTTTTGTATGCAATTTTGCATAAGATACACATTTTTGCAAAGCCGTTTCCCTTAATAACATGCCTTTGGTATGGTATTTCTTTTTGCTGATATATGCATTTTTAGGCACACACTAGCCTAGTTCATGCATTTTTGTACTTATTACTTGGCTGCAGAACTGTATTGCAAAATGTGTCAGTGCGTGAATTTCACAGGACGGCTTTTGTTTTGGAAAGGGCAACTTTGTTCGGTTTGCCTCTAAATGCTGTTGGTGGCCACATGGACCTCAGTGTGACAACAGTCTTACTTTTTTGCATGTAGGAAGATGTGTGCATACATACAGCACACACACACACACAAAGCGAATGCTATCCTAGGCTGGGTCAATGGAAGGCTAGTGGTCAAGGGAAGTAATAGGCTCTATTCTGCCTTGGTCAGACCACACCGGTGTCCAGTCCAGTGTCCCGTTCTGTGTACCACAGTTTAAGAAGGATATTGACAAGCTGGAAGGTGTCCAGAGGAGGGCAACCAAGGTTGATAAAGGGTCTGGAAACCAAGCCTTATGAGGAATAATTGAGGCAGCTGGATATATTTAGTCTGCAAAAAGAGAAGACTTGAGAGGAGATATGATAGCTGTCTTCAAATATCTGAAGGGCTGTCACATGGATGATGGAGCAGGCTCTTTTGTGTTGCTCCAGAGGGTAGGATCGGAACCAACAGATTCAAATGACAAGAAAGGATATTCCAGCTAAACAGTAGGAAGAACCTGACAGTAAGAGCTGTTTAACAACGGAATGGACCAATTTGGAAGGTGGTAGATCCTCATTGGCGGTTTTTAAATGGAGATTGGATGGCTATCTACCAGGGGTTCTTTAGCTGTGATTCCTGTATTGGACTAGATGACAATTAGTGTTCCTTCCCACTCCCATTCCATATATCGAAAGGTTGTCGATTTGGGAATATGGCCCTCAGCCTGAAGAAGCTTCCTGTCCTAACATAAACACAGTTAACTAAGAGTACTGGTGAGTTGCAGTGGAGAATTCTTCATTTGTTTCACCTCCCTGCTCATCTTTGTATAGTGCCGAGGGTGAGGAATTATCCAGTCACCTCTTTTTCTTTATAGCCACTGCATGCTATTTATTAACAAAGCACCACAAAAAGAGAATTTCTTGCCTGGCCATGTTCAAAAGGGAGTTTCTCCTGTCTTGAAATCAGAGCCAGGGCAGATTTGGAACACAGAGCACTCATTTAGCGTTTAAAGTGTTTGCTAGACCTGGGAGGATGGGGAAGAAAGAGAAGGAAATCTGTGGCATGATCTCAAGAGGAAATGCTCAAAGGGCACCGTGCTCTTGTGGAGCTCTGACTGATAATCAGCAGGGCGTGCAAAGCAGACTTCCCAGGTGATTGTGCTCAAAGCTGCAAAAACGGCCGATTCTGGACGCGCTATTAAATCTCTGGAGTGGATTCAGGGCACCTGGAAGCAAGACACTCGGAAATGGATGTGGCCTTGGCCTGCAAGGACTAATAAAGGGTGACACAGGGGCACATGCACACCATATGTTTAAAGCACAGTCAATGCATGTTTAAAACAGATGACACCCCCCCCCAAAGAATCATGGAAAGGGTGAGTGGGGAACTACAGTTCCCAGGATTCTTTGGGGTAAGTCATGTGGGTCACTCCTGAGTCAATCCATTGGTCCCTCTCTAGCTCAGTATTGTCTACAATGATTGGCAGAAACTTTGCAGGGTTTCAGGCAGGAGTTGATCCCAGAGATGTCAGGGATTGAATGGGAGATCTTCTGCATGCAAAGTGGGCGAATCTGTCAATTTCACTTTCTGTCTCTCATTTTCCCATTCCTAAATTCAGTTCTCTGTATTTATGCATGCTGGGTTTTTTAAAAAATTCCATGCAAATTCATCACCATTTTAGTTGACTTTCTCCTAATATACATAAGTTTGTAATGTACACAATTTTGCCCAATATGCACATTTGTGCAAAACACATTCTGCCTGCATTCAGGGTTAGTGCCTCTCCCGCATGGATGTTTCAGCTGCATAAGGATTCTACTCTCAGAGAAGGAATTTGCTGCTAGTATATTATAGGATGCACTGTTTCTTTTTATTTAAAATCATTGATAATCTCCTTAACATTTTCAAAATCTCCAAGTAGTACACAACATAAAAACAATAAACAACACCATCAATAAAAAAACACACACCAACAAAACAAAAACACGGTGTAAAATAGCAGCATAAAAGCCTACTAAAAGAAGGTTCAGGGAATCCCAACGAAAATAGGGACCAGTCTTACTGGTCACAGAAAGCCTGGGCAGAAAGACATGGCAGAGGGAAGGACATTTCACAATATAGGGGTGATAGCAGAAGCCTGCTTTAAGGGTTACCAGTCTATGGTATTTTGTAAGTAGAATTCCTAGGAAACGTATTCTGAACTATGAAATGCATGTTAGTAGGAGACATTAAAATAATGGTGGCCTTGTAAAGGATGGAGGTCTTGATGAGCAGCTGATTCCCCAAATGGAGCATGAACAAAGGTTCTTATCCAGGAGACAAAGGAATATGCACATAAGTAAGTAAACCTGGTTATCAATAGGATACAAAGCATAACTAGCTCTTCCTTTTACTCAGAGAGATGGGATGAGAACAATGGGGTCTGAACTATGAAGGATGCAACGTTCACAACCACAACCCACCTTAACAAAACGTCCCGTTATAAATGTTATAATCCAATAGCCCAAATATATAATATGGTTCATAGAGGGTAATGAAATGCAAAGCTCTCCCTGCCCTCCGATGAACCAGCGAGCGTTTCCCCCAGTCATTAGTCCAAATTAGCGAAGCTGAAATGAGAAGGAAGACTCGGCAGGCTCTCCTAACGGTTCTGATGCAAAGTTCAATCTGCCTCATTGTGTTGTTGGCAGAAAACAGCTTACTTTGTTCAGATTTTTGGAAGGCAGCAAGGGAACGGTTACATAATGGAGGCCTGGTCCCATTCCGTGGCCTTGGCCATCACAAATTTTGCCCAACACAAGCCTGTAATAAACGAAAATCTGCCCTTATTCCCTTATGGGGGACACAAGAGCCCTTATAGAGTCCTTTGTAGGTTCTCCATCAGTCGGAGAAAATAACAGAGGCCAACCAGAGAATATTGAGAAGCAAAGCCTCTAGTAAGCCTGATCTTTATTGAACTGTTGCAACAGGGTGCTCTCCTCACATGCAGGAGGAGGAGGACCCCGAACAAAGGCGTGCCCACCCTTATATAGACATTTTAAATTGCCCACCCTGGAGTTCAAGACCACCCCCTGACACATCATATCTACATCACAGAAGGGGCGGTCTACAACAGAAATCTGAGTGCGTTGTTTATCTCCTGTCTGGCAGGTTACCTGTTAATGCTTACTTGATTGGCTACCCTGGGGAGCCTGGCCAGTCTTTTGTAGTGACAAATACTTCGTTCTTGAGCCACAGGCTCACCCTATTCACACACAGATATACCCTTAAGACAGGTTTTGTGAATGAAAAGACAATGGGGAGGCCTTTCCATTTTCCTTTGAGCTTGCAGAGAAAACATTTGGTCAGTTTGGGAGCCAAAATGGCTCCAGGGCTGCCCTCCTGTGCTGCCTCAGACATGTGGCCCATAAATTTATGTACGTGTTTGCTTGGCACATCCATGAACATTTATTATATATATAAGACCTTACTTTTTTTATTTCAAGCCCCTGAAACTTTTGTCACCAGGAGTCCTTTCTGGCTAAGGAGGCAACAGCCTGACCTCTCAGAAACTCCCCATCCCATTCTGATGGCACAGTTGCCCCCTGGGCTGCATCTTGAAGGCTGGGATCCCTTCTACTTAGGAGTAAAATTGCACACACTTTTTTGCAAGGAGCTCAAGGCTATGCATGTGGTTCACTCCTTCCATTGTATCCCCGCAACAACTTTGTGAGCATAGGAGCCAACTCCAAGGTGTTGAGGTTACTTTGCCCCCCCAATAAAATATTTGAGTATCCCCCCAAGTTGATGGACATTGCCATTCAAATGGTGTCTGTGAACCGTGTCATGTGATTGATTATGCAGGGCGGGGCTTACCTGCCCCCCCAATATTTTATTCAAGTTGGCACCCCTGCCAATAATACTATATTGCAACAAATGTCATATAATAACCGATAACAGGAGTTCCCAAACTGTGGTCCATAGATTCAGGTGGTTCGTGGTGTGTTTGTAAAAATACAAGTATACATTGTACAAAATTTAACACGCTGCCTTACACTTGCTACAAATGGCAGGAAAACCATTAAGGGGTCCACTAAGACCCTCAAAAAATTTCAAGTGGTCTGTGGGGGGAAAAAAGATTTGGGAACCATTGACCTATAAAACACTCCCCCAAAATAGCTGCAGAAATTTATCAATAGACAGGAAACAGATAGGGTTGTTTTGCATCAGAAAATGCACTTTCTTTATCGCTGCTTTGCTGAGACCATTCTAATAGGTTTTTCTCTCTATCCCTTTCCCTTCCACAATCAAAGTGTTCAGGTAGCTTTCAAAGGCCAGCCCCGTGGGGACCTGTTAAAAAGGCCTTCATCAATGCCCATCTCCTCCTGCAGGAGTGACCTTTACCTCCTCTCGGCTGCTGCTGCGACCAGATTCATATCACCTTGGAAGGAAGGTTGCCATAGCGATCAGAGATGAAATTCAAAGCTGTTTCTGCTCCATCCCACCTGTGCAAACTGAAGTGCAGTCGTTTCTGTCGCTGCCTCTGCCTTCTGCGGTTGTGTCTTTCTACTCTGAATATATTTGCAGATGCATGCCCAAATTATTTTTTAAGTATACACCTACAATGTGAAAGTACTTGCAAAGGTGAGCATTGTGTACGTATCGTCACCTGGAAGCTGGGTTGAGTTGCAGCCCTAATAAGTGTAGCCAGCTGCAAAGCTGTGTGTGTGTGTGTGTGTGTGTGTGTGTGTGTGTGGCACCAAAAAAGGACAGTATTGTGAAGATCAGCTTGAAGTAGTACTAACTGGATGAATATTCTGTGGTGTGAAACTTCCCCCACCCCCCAACACACCTTTATTTAGTCATAGTTTCATCCTTGGAACTGTGCAGCAAATCTCACTGAATATTAGCAACTAATTTCTTCCAAAAC
This sequence comes from Podarcis muralis, assembly GCF_964188315.1. NCBI lineage: Eukaryota > Metazoa > Chordata > Lepidosauria > Squamata > Lacertidae > Podarcis > Podarcis muralis. Next base: position 26,279,208 of record NC_135668.1, read on the forward strand.
CAGCTGCTTCCTCTATCTCATTTTACAGGAGCTGCTTGGAGGAATCTCTGAGATTTATGAAGTTGATTTTCGCTCCGTGGCTGCTTCCAAAGAGAGCAGGGAGCATCATGGAATGTGGGAACAGCAGCGTCCTTTAAAGTAGCAGGGCTGAATTCATTGTGGTTATTAAGGAGAGAAGACTCAACATGCTTCCCCAACCCCATGCCCAAACATCCTTTCTTTTTGCTCTGGAGCTTTCCCTGTGATAACCTGCTCTTTAAAGCTGAACTGGAGCAAATGGAAATCCATGGAACACCTGAATTGCTGTTTGTCGTGCCTTAGCTTTAAAGAACAGGTTTTTGCTGGGAAAACTCCAGGGGAGGAGGAAAGAGTGCTCAGACAATGTGCTTGAAAGCATGACACTGTGCTTGGGAAGAGCAAGGTAAAAGGTAAGTATGGATAAGCCCTCAGACACTTTTTCTGTGAATGAATTTCAGCCTCCCTCTGAAATGAGCATCTTTAAACACCCAACACAAAGCATCCTGCGTTGCTATCTTCACTTTAGTTAGTGAAGAAGAGGTCAATTGAGAAGCATTTTGATTATCTGGAGCCCCATTTCTAACTGCGTATTTGTTGGCGACCTCAAGAGAACTGCAAAAAAGAGCAAGAACAAAATCCATACTAGAGAAACCAATGTTACCACGATCTGTTTCACATTAAAAAAGAGCATAAATGAAGGCACTGTCTTCCTTCCACCTCCCTGATTATCTCCTTTCCCTCACACAGATAAAAGATAATGAAGGATCCCATGGTGTTAATCTATTCTGTGGCCAAGGAATTGTCTCTCTCTTTCTCATTCTCTCTCTCCATTCCTAATTATGCTTCTTTTCAAATCTGCAATTAGCAAAATGACTTTGTCCAAAAAGAAATTACAGAGGCTCCCATGCCCAGAATTACGCTGAATGTCTTTGTCAGTTCTTGAGAGTTATAACACTGTTGGCATTTTGCTGACATTTGATATGACAAATGTGTTAAGTATTCTAGGATTTAAACACGCCCTCCCCCCTCCAATTCTTTTGGTTAAGAGAAGGGTTCAATTCACTCAGGGCCAAGGAGAATGGAAAGTGTAAATTAAGCTGCAAATCTCTCTCTTGCTCTCCTTTCCAATGGGTTGGGGATTGTTAATGACAAAGAAGGTGTGAGTGTGACCCTTTCCCAAAACATCTAGAGGGAACCAGGTTAAGGAAGATGGTTCTAAAGGAGCAGGTTGAGGGACGCACCACGTGAGAGTCATAGCTGTTAAAAGCTCTGGAGAATGCGTCATTGAGTTATTTTAGTGGGGAACTGTCCTCCCTTCATGGGATGGGTAATGCTACTGTTCATATAGAACCCAGGTAGGTATCTCCTGGTTGCTATGGGAACATAGAATGCAACCACTTTGAAATCCCTACTTGAACAGTGCAGCGGAAACAGGTCAGGATAATTCCCCAAGTGTCTTTTCAGGTGTGCACAGCCTACCTTCCTATTTGATGATTTCAGAGTGTTGTGTGGTCCAGGGTCAAGATTCATAGAAACAAAGATAACTGAAGAGGAAACATGTGCCATATGACAGAGGTTTTCAAAATCATGAAGTCGGTGGAGACAGTGGCTAAGAAAACCTCTCTCATAATACTAGCACCCAGGAGCCTTAGAGGAGCTTGCAGATGGGTACCTATTATGGGATGGACACCCTTCACACAGGCAAGTTAATGATGTTGTTTGTAGGGCTCTGCACGCACTCCAATTTGGGGTCTGATCTGGTGCTTCAGAGTAGTCCCGATCTGACCTGAGACGGCTTTGAAGTCAGGAGATGGCAGCTTGTTTGTGGTCTCTCTTGCACTGCTTGCTGTCTGTCGAAGTGACTTTCTCTTGGGGAAAGATGTTGAGTACCTCCCCTCCAACCTGCTGGCTTTCAAAACATCCTCTTGAATGCCAAAAGCTCTCTACTCATGATAAAGATAAAAGATAAGAGCGGGGGAATACGCTGAAATTGTGAAACATGTTAGTATATTTCCGTTCATTCAGACAGGGTTCAGAAAAGAACTGTTAGAAACCAAACACATTTCAGATGCACTGAGCAGCAGATCAAAATATCATTATACTCTATTTGTAAATTCCAATCTAGGCATCTCCCATTTAGCAAATTAGGCAGAGGTGCTAATTAAGGTGATCGTTAAATGTTCATTTTCCTGAACGCTTTGGTAAAATCAACATCAGAGCAACTAGATAGCTCGAAAGCTCAGGGCGGGGGGAATCTGCAGCCCTCCAGATGTTATTGGACTTCTGACTGACACCAGTCCCAGCCAGCAAGGGACAACAACAACAACTGCTACTACTATATTCAAAAACTATCAATATTGGACCATGACTTTGCCACCAGCTAAACAGACAGATTCATGAAAAGACAACTATACCTGATGCATCTGGACATCTAAAGGTTCATATGCTCAAGTGGGGGTGGTTGTCTATGTCTCCTTTGGTGTGTGTACACCACAAAATAAATGCCATTATATATTTGGGAAGCTGTTCCCATGTTACCAGAGCCTAAGGCTATGAAACTAACGAAATTTAAGCTTCAGGCCCCAATCCTGGAGGGGCTCCAAAATCAACATTATTAGTGTGTGTATAACATTTCCCTAATTTTCACCCCCCGTATGACTTGAAAACTATAAGGCATAGGAAATATTTATTCGCACTGGAGACTTTGTCATGTGAGGCGATCCAGTGCAGCAGTTTAAATGAAAATCTGAGGTGTAGATTAAAAAACATTGTGGTGCTCTGTCATGGAACAACCCCATTGAAGAGGATAACAGGGGTTACCCAGACCTCGTTTCTGGTTGGGAAGGGCCCCCCATAACAGTTCAAGCTTCAGGACCCCCTAAAATGTAGATCTGCCCCTGCCCCAAATAATAATTTTTATTTATATCCCGCCCTCCCCAGCCGAAGGCAGGCTCAGAGCGGCTAACAACAGTAAAATAATACAGCATTCTAAAACCAATTCATTCTAAAATCAGTTCAAATCAAATTAATGGCAACCATTGGGCTAGAGTTCTGTGAGGATTACCAAAGGTACCTCAGTGGCCCTTGCCAGGCCTCCCTGTGGGAGCCAGACTCAATCGCATTCTGGCAAACTCAGGGTGTGCAGCTATAGTTGACTGGGGGGTGGGTCTTGTGGAACAACCCTGCCTCCCCCAGAAAGCAGGCTTTTGTGATAAGGAAAGTGACATATCAGTGCATTGGGAACTGTGGGAGAACATTTGCTTGACTCAACATCACCCTAAGTACTCCATAAACAAGTCAGAATTAATGGTCAATAAACAGTCACTGCAGGACGCTTTCGGGCTGTCGTTTTTGGGTAGGATCCAGTCAAAGGCTGGAAAATTCAGCTTGCACAATTATGGTTGACTTGGAGCTCACTTGAAGCAAATCTCCCCCTCCCAATCAGATTGTTGTGCTAAGGAAAGTGATTGGAAAATGCAGTGGAAAACGTAGGATTGCACTCGCTTTGATGCAAGTTGTGTAACGTCCTAGTAAAACAAATGATGAACAGCTTGTCTGGATGTAACCTGATCATTTGGCAAAATGCTGTCCTTGAGGCTATCATTTGCATTTGCATCTGCAGCTTGGACAGAGCTGACTTTTGGAAAAAGATATGGCTTCTGCTTCACTTAGTGCAGCGCTGCTCAAAGTGGTTGTCCGTGGACAAGGGCCACAAGCCATTAGTTGCTGGTCTGCAGTGACTCCACACAGCCCAGGTTGTGTAGGCAGCTTCAGGGACCAAATATGGTATCCGCCGCTGAAGAATCAATGCGAAGACAGTGCCAGGTGGCCAAGCAATCCTGCAATGATAGAAGACATCGTGCGATTCTCTCTCAGTTTAATGTTCTATACAGGTCTCCTCAGGACTGTAAGCCCCAGTAACTGCAGTTAAACTGTGAGCTCACCCATATTTCTGTTTGTGCTGTGATTTATGGGCACAGGCCAATGATTTACAAGCACAGGTCTGAGCAGGGGTTCCCCCCCCTTCCATCCTGTCATTTCCCCCAGGGAAACCTGCTGCTTACTGCTGAATTGGAACAAACACCAATCAACTTTTCTATAGGTTGCCAATCATTCTAATTCAGTGATAAACGTAATTGTTGGACGGGTGACTGAAAATCATGGACCTGCGTCCCCACTCTTAATTAAGTGTACATAGGATTACAGACACAGACTTGTATACAACTAAGTTTTACTCAAAGTAGGCCTACTGAAATTCATGGAGCTAAGATAACCATGCCGTTGAGTTTAGTGGGCCTGTTCTAACTTAGTTTGAGAAAATCCTCAGTCTTCTCAACAAGGGAGGGTTTGAACAATTCCCTTGATTCCAGAAGGTTCCTGGTGGTAAAAGGTAATAATTTATCATTACTACTACTTCTACTGGACGCGGGTGGCGCTGTGGGTAAAAGCCTCAGCGCCTAGGGCTTGCCGATCGAAAGGTCAGCGGTTCGAATCCCCGCGGCGGGGTGCGCTTCCGTTGTTCGGTCCCAGCGCCTGCCAACCTAGCAGTTCGAAAGCACCCCCGGGTGCAAGTAGATAAATAGGGACCGCTTACTAGCGGGAAGGTAAACGGCGTTTCCGTGTGTGGCTCTGGCTCGCCAGATGCAGCTTGTCACGCTGGCCACGTGACCCGGAAGTGTCTCTGGACAGCGCTGGCCCCCGGCCTCTTGAGTGAGATGGGCGCACAACCCTAGAGTCTGTCAAGACTGGCCCGTACGGGCAGGGGTACCTTTACCTTTACCTTTACCTTTACCTTTACTACTTCTACTTGTACTCAGCTGTTGCTCAGGGATTCTGAGAAACCAACAAAATCAGTACAGTTTTTAAATAAGTGGTTTAAAATAAGTGCAATTTTGAAAGGTTCAGTTCACCAACCTGATTCAAAATGGCGTCCAATTGCATCCAAACATAGACAGAAACCTGATCCTTGATCTTAGGAGCCACCATTAAGAATTCGGTTGCAATATACTGTATTAAAATGTGTCCAAAAGCATAGTGAACAAATAACTTTCCAAAATATATCTAGATTAAAAATCCTCCAGGTGTCCCCATTTTTCAGGGACAGTCCTGGATTTACAGAAGATGTCCCAGTTTCTGAATTGATCCCAGAATGTCCCGCTTTCCCCTAGGACATCCCTATTTTCATCGGAGAAATGCTGGAGGGTGTGGAGTTAGGTGACTCCTGAACCAAGGAGTTAACTAACTATACAACCTTTAGAAGACATCTGAAGGCAGCCCTGTATCAAAACGTTTTTTAATGTTTAATTATGTTTTTATGTATTTTGGAAGCCACCCAGAGTATGAGATTATTATTATCCACCTGTCACTGGAAGGTCCCAGGGCAGGTTACAACAATGTAAAACACAACAATTAAAAACAGTATCTGAAGAAGTGTGCATGCACACGAAAGCTCATACCAAGGGCAAACTTAGTTGGTCTCTAAGGTGCTACTAGACATTTTTTAAATATTTTTTAATATATTTCTACTGTGTCAGACCAACACGGCTACCTACCTGAGTATAAAGCAAAGTACTATAGTAACTAGGGTGGGTCCTTATAGATCAAGTGTCAGAAGTCAGTGCATCAAAATAAGTCAATCCATTTGGGCTTTTTGTAGGTCAGCTGCATCCAAAATCCTATGATTTGTCATTTGCAGACTAGGCAAGCATGTCAAAGGAACAAGAGTCTGGGGACCACACCCTAGCAAAGCCAGAGAAAGCCCAGGTGGTGAGCCGACTCTTGAAGCAGGCGCCCCCCGGAGAGTTCAATGAGGCCTTCAGTGACCTGCGCATGCTGGTGGATGACGACACCATGATGTGTGAGGAGGTGGCCAGCCTTTGCGCTGTGCACAACAAAGATCATTTCACTCCAGTCAAAAGCAAAAAGTGCGAGGTGTTGCTGACTCGTCACAATGAGCTAGAGGAGAACCGCTTCCTGGACCCTCAGAACAGAGTCTCCTTCAAGTACGACCACCTGAAGAGATTGCCGAGCAATTTCCAGGATCAACCCGAGGAGGATGAGAAAGGTGAACTGTGGAGGAGAGCACTTCAAGAGGCCTTGAAGGTCTATGTCAGCAACCACTACCCTGAGGGGCTTTGCAGCGTCTTCATCAAGGACACAGCTGTCCGGAAGATCTTTGTGGCTTGCATCGAGAGCCACCAATACAAGCCCTCTTCTTTCTGGAATGGCCTGTGGAAGTCAGAATGGACTTTTGCATTGGCACCGGCCTCCACTTCTACCGAGGTGTCTGGCACCATCATGGTCCAAGCCCATTACTTTGAGGATGGCAACACACACCTGACGGTCATCAAGGACGTCGAGGAGACCCTGCTGGTCACGGATGAGACCCAAACAGCACAAGACTTTGCGAAGCTGGTGGAGAAGGCAGAAAACGAGATCCAAGGTGGGCTGATGGAAGAGTATCAGCACATGAATGGCACATACCTGAAGTCCTTTCGGAGACAGCTGCCCATCACCCGCACCAGCCTTGACTGGGAGAAGGTTGTGATGACCAAGATTGTTGCGGCTCGTGCTAGCCAGTGAACATCCCACTTCAATGCAGCAGTAGGGATGAGGGAAGGGAGGCAATGCCTGTGGAAATGTGAGATGTTTGGAATAGCATTTTAAAATAAAGTAAAGTGAGGGCACTTCCAGGCTGTTGCTGGTTTCATGTGGGATTCAGTTAGGTAAAGGACCCCTGACATTTAAGTCCAGTCGCAGACGACTCTGGGGTTGCGGCGCTCATCTCGCTTTGCAGGTTGAGGGAGCAGGTGTTTGTCCACAGACAGTTTTTCCAGGTCATGTGGCCAGCACGACTAAGCTGCTTCTGGCGCAATGGAACACCGAAACCAGAGTAGTGTATGGAAATGCCATTTACCTTCCTGCCGGAATGGTACCTATTTATCTACTTGCACTTTTTTGGGCGTGCTTTCAAACTGCTAGGTTGGCAGGAGCTGGGACCGAGCAACGGGAGCTCACCCCATTGCGGGGATTCAAACCGCCGACCTTCTGATCGGCAAGCCCAAGAGGCTCAGTGGTTTGGACCACAGCGCCGCCCGTACCCCAGCAAAGTCAGGTTGTGGGATTGCCTTACCTTAAATAGGCCTGTTTGGCCACTTCAGTCTGTGAAACTGGCACTGTTACAGGTGCCACAAAAGACCTGCTATGCAGTTGTAAGAAAGCAGGTAATTCCTGAGTGTGGGTGCTGCCCCACTGAAAGATCCAATTCTTACAAACATGGCATCTGTATTGTGTGGCACCAATTTCACAGAGGAGATGTTGGCAGAGGCTGCTGTGTGCATACTGAACACTGTAGAAAGAGACAGTGTTCTGTACTCTCACCGTGGCCAACCACATGCCCTAAAACAAAGCCCAAAAGTCGAACCTGAACAGGCACACCGGGTTCTACCCAACACTGTGGGTGCCTGGTGTGTGTGTGTGATGTCATGTGCAGCAGCCATGGGGAAATGGGGAGATCATCCAGAGAGAATACACAGAAGCAGCCTGTCCTATTAGAGGGAAGCAAAAGGAAATGGGAGAAAATGAAGAGAGACAAGGCAGTCCAAAATAGACCTAGAGGCAGACATAAAGCGTGAGTGAGCTGCGGCATATGTGTGTGTGTGTGTGTGTGTGTGTGTGTGTGTGTGTAGGAGCTGGGGAGGGGGCAGTCTGCATAGAAAGCTGCTGCTGTCATTTGGGATGTTATTACGGATGCTCACAGTGTGACGCACACATGCAGATTCCCATCTGAGGAGCATGAATCCCCTTTCCCTCCCATTCTCTTTGGAAAACGGGCGTTAATTAGCCACGGAGATATTCATCAAGCTGCTGCCTCTTGGAGCAGGTCAGTCCCAGAGACATCTGGCGAGCCCGCTTTCCACCCTGCTTCCAAAAAAGCAGAGAGTCTGGCTTAGGAAGAGCTGCAGTCCTCCCTAGTCCCTGCCCTCTGTCTGCTGGAAAAAGGCAAAGTGCAGGATGTAGCGCCGAAATGGCTTTAATAACACAAGCTGAAAATGTTTCATTCTCCTCATCCTTGACCCAGTAGATGGGTTCTGCAATGCTAAGTTCCCTGTGTACCAGGGATGGGGAACCTCAGGTCCAGGGAGGAGGAGGAAGGAAGCAGAACTCCACGTGGTGCTGGCTGGAGGAGGCTACACCAAGGGATGGGGCCATGACTGGCTGCTGCTTCGGATCCTAGCTTGCCATGAGTGTCTAGGTAAAGGTAAAGGGGCCCCTGACCATTAGGTCCAGTCGTGGCCGACTCTGGGGTTGTGGTGCTCATCTCGATTTACTGGCTGAGGGAGCCAGCGTACAGCTTCCGGGTCATGTGGCCAGCATGACTAAGCCACTTCTGGCGAACCAGAGCAGCGCATGGAAACGCCGTTTACCTTCCCGCCAGAGCGGTACCTATTTATCTACTTGCACTTTGACGTGCTTTCAAACTGCTAGGTTGGCAGGAGCTGGGACAGAGCAACGGGAGTTCACCCTGTCGTGGGGACTCGAACTGCCGACTTTCTGGTCGGCAAGTCCTAGGCTCTGTGGTTTAACCCACAGTGCCACCTGCATGTCTGATCTACTTTTAAATCTACATCGGTGGGCATCAACAGCGGGAGCAAGTTCCACAGTTTACAGTGTGTGAAGAGGGACTTTCTCTTATCTGCCCTGAATCTTCCAACATTCAGCTTCATTGGAAGTCCACAAGTTCTAATATTAGGAGAGAGGGAGAAAATACTTTTCTCTCTACACTTTCTCCATACCAAGCATAACTGTATAAACGTCTAGCAAAGGCTTCCTCAACCTTGGCGATCCAGATGTTTTGAGCCTACAATTCCCATCATCCCTGACCACTGGTCCTGCTAGCTAGGGATCATGGGAGTTGTAGGCCAAAAACATCTGGAGGGCTGAGGTTGAGGAAGCCTGGTCTATCATGTCACCTCTTCTTCCTTGTTTTTGCTCTAAGTGAAAAAGTCCCAAGTGCTGCAACTTAAAGGATTTGTTCCCCTTTGCCATGCAGGCCCCTGCATTGACAGACGTGGGAGCCAAACAATAAGGGTAGAGACAGAAAGAGCTGGGGAAGATTTAGCTCTTGTATTATCAGTAACCATGGGAAGCTCATGGTAGCCAGAAGCGCAAACCTGCCCAGCTTATACACTGCGCTTGACTTGGTCTCCCTTGAGCCTGAGTGGAGAGAGGGAATGAATTCGCGTTTCCAAAAACAATGAGACACCAGCTGTCCAAACCTTCCTAACCCAGCTCCCAACCAAGTTCTAACTTGGCTTGGCAAGACGCCACAAGTTGCTAGAAATGATAAGGGCATGCTTAGCAATAGGCAACGAGGCTTGGCTTCGATTCATACGACAGCCCAGAATGGTGGGGAATTTTGAATAAAATTCAAAAAGATGTCGCAAGCTTTTCTCTGCTCAGCTTGGAAATGTCCCACTATTGACGACCTTCCTTTGGCAAGTTGTCATGGAGCTTTGTAATGTGATGGCAATTGATGATGCTTGCGGATTTTTCTTTCTTTCTTTCTTTTAATTAAAACTAAACAGAACATTTTTATCCCTTCCCAAAGGCTTCCAGAATGGCTTACAAATAGCCATGATAAGACAGCCCCTGCCTTCAGATTTACAATCTAATATACATCACACACAAACACAATGCCAGGTGGCGCTAGCGGGTGGCGCTAGGGACGCGGGTGGCGTTGTGAGTAAAACCTCAGTGCCTAGGACTTGCTGATCGTAAGGTCGGCAGTTCGAATCCCCGCGGCGGGGTGAGCTCCCGCCGTTCGGTCCCAGCTCCTGCCCACCTAGCAGTTCGAAAGCACCCCTAAGTGCAAGTAGATAAATAGGGACCGCTTACTTAGCGGGAAGGTAAACGGCATTTCCGTGTGTGGCGCTGGTGCTGGCTCGCCAGTGCAGCTTAGTCACGCTGGCCATGTGACTCGGAAAGTGTCTTCGGACAGCGCCGGCTCCCGGCCTCTAGAGCGAGACGAGCGCGCAAACCCTAGAGTCGGTCACGACTGGCCCGTACGGGCAGGGGTACCTTTACCTTTACCTTTATACATCACACACAAATACAATGCCAGGGTGGGAGGAGGGAAAAGAAAAGCCCATGCTCTAATTCTTAGCTACAGAGTTGTACCAGGAAGTACTTTCTGTGGGCAAGATATTTTTGATATTGGAGCAGACTCCCTCAGAAGGTGGTTGACTCTTCTTCCTTGGAGGTTTTTATACAGAGGTTGAGTAGCCGTCTGTCATGGATGCTTTAGTTCAGGAGTCAGCAAACTTTTTCAGCAGGGGGCCGGTCCACTGTCCCTCAGACCTTGTGGGGGCGGCGGACTATATTTTTTTGTGTGTGGGGGGGAAATGAATGAATTCCTATGCCCCACAAATAACCCAGAGATGCATTTTAAATAAAAGCACACATTCTACTCATGTAAAAACACGGTGATTCCTGGACCATCCGTGGGCCAGATTTAGAAGCCGACTGGGCCGATTCCGGCCCCTGGGCCTTAGTTTGCCTGCCCATGCTTTAGTGGCAATTCTTGCATAGCAGGGTGCTAGACTAGATGAACATTGGAGTCACTTCCAACTCCACAATTCTATGATTCTATAAGTTATGCTCTTAAGCTCACCACCATCTGGCATCAAACAGAATTGATTGTGGGGCTGAGTCATGACAACCGCTAAAACCTCCATTTAACCAACCCGTGCCATTTTCTTCTAGTACGCAACAATTGCCGCAACTGAGACTTTTCTTCCTAAGCTTCAGTCTGTGCTGTATTATTTTAAACTGTTCACCAATGATTTTGTCGTGTCATCAAAGTTGACATTATTTTTAAAGTCAATAGGGAGTGCTCAGCCACGAAGATCACTGGATGACCTTAGGCCAGTCACTCGCTATTAGTCTCATCTACCTCATAGGGTTGTCCTAAGCAAGCCTTCTTTATTGGATTCCCATTTCCCCCAGCTTTGGTGGTTCTAAACCCACCCACCACATCCAACGCTTTTCAGCCTTGCACCTTTATGGAAAGAAAAAACTTCAAAGAATAAGAGGAGGTTATCAGCTTGGACCACCCCCTTGCGGCTTAGTAAATTACAGAGATTTAAATAATATGTGCTTGCATGCCAGGCTTGTGTTTTGTGGGTGTTGCGTTGATGTCCCCTCCTGCAGTCACACAAGATTCCCTGAGAACGCTCGGCTTTGAAGGCCCGCTAATGAAGTCATTAATTGCACAGAGCCTTTGATAACCGCAAAAAGCCTTTTTGTGTGTGTTCCGGCAGCACTTTTCCCCACTGATGTTTCTCAAAACGTAATCTATCATGTTCTTGTTGTGAAGATTCAAGGTGAATGCAATAAAGTGCCAGTTCACACACACACAGCAGACACTGGCAAGCGGCTTCACACTGTGGGTTGAAGCAAAAACAACCTGTAGCATCTTAAAGAAGACTGGAGACCCTCTCTAGTCTATATAATTTTTTTTTTCCATATGCGAAGACCACAGGGGAGTTTGAAGTGTAAGAAAATAGCAGAACATATTAAGAAACACATTAGAGAGGATGAAATTAGATAAGACAGAACCTTAAAACACAGCTGCACGTCATTTGGGTTACAAACATTGATGCTGGGTGAGCGGGAAGTGACTAGTTTTGTTCAATTGGAATATAATTGTTGAGTAACAAATGTAACTTTCCGCATGGAAAAAGGAGCAAAATATTATTATATTTAAAAAGACTTCTGTAGCATCTTAGAGAGTCAGGGTGCATCTAGGCAGTTACTATTTTCATGTGGGCTTCAACCACATACCAGAAAATTTAATGAGCATTTAATGTGTGTGTGTGTGATGATTTTAGTTCACAGGGAAGGTGTTATGTACTGAGCTAGGATCCTAGACCAAAAGGCAGGTAGGATCCTAGAATGCAACAACCGGATTGGCCTGCAGGAACAGCCCAATCAGGCCCCAGGAGGAAGTTAATCAACCTATTAGGTCAGGAGGATCCTAGAATGCAACAACTGATTGGCTTGCAGGAGCAGCCCAATCAGGCTCCAGGAAGGAAGCAGAGTCAGCCAATCACACGGGACCCATTGTATAAATAATGTATATAAAGCCTGAAGGTTGGGGTGTTTTTTTTTTTTGGGGGGGGGGACTCAATTCAGTGTTATGAGATGCAATAAAGAGCATGAAATCACTATGCAACTCCGAGTATATTTCAGAAGGGCTTTTAGCACCTCCCCTCTCACATAGGGAGCTACTCTCAAATAGGAAGCTAAGATGGTATTCCTGGTTGGAACACCATTAGCCCAGAGCGATCCATTAGCAGCTGCTATCAAGCTGTGTGCTTCCTCTCACAGGAGCACCTCAACATCACCCGGAAAGTCTTTGATCATTTCCAAAGAAAGGGCACTTTTACAATCAGTTAAAACATGCTCCTCCACTGCTCAGGTGATGCTCTTCTCACTTCCCTCAGTTGTTATTGTCTCTGCCATTCTCCAGTGTCACTTCCCATGCAACTCTCGTATCAAGTGAGCAACCACCCTGGAAAGTTGTGGCAACCCTGAGTGCCTGCTACCTCTCCTCTTATATAGACCTCAGTTGCTGGGCACAGACTCTCCACCTGAGTCTTGGCTCCATTGGTTTCAGTGCTGACCTGGCCCTTAACTGGCTTTAGGTGGCGAGTCATGAGCTCTCAGTCTTGCACTCTTTCATACTGGTTACCTCAGCTGTTCTGCCCTCTGCCTTCTGGCCCTTGGAGGCTTCTCCAGCATCCTTTAAAAAAATAATAATTATTCAATTTTACAATTATATTTTAAATTCAAATATCAGTCATACTCTTAAACAAACTAGGATTCCCTGAATCCTAAGACTTCTCTGTTAAAAAACCAGAAGCATTTTTATTAGGTATAGTGGGTAGAGAGATACTGAGACAAGATAAAAAAATATTCTTATATGCAACAACTGCAGCAAGAATTTTGTTAGCCTAAAGATGAAAACAACAGGAGTTACCAACAAAAGAAGAGTGGCAGATGAAAATGACGGACTTCGCAGAACTGGCAAAACTGAGGGGAAGAATCCGGAACCAGCGAGACCAAGCATTCCATAAGGACTGGAACAAATTTATATTATATTTGAAAGACCACTGTAAGCAATTAACACCATTCGCAGGGTTATCTGAAGATCTGTAAGCTGAAATTGCTACCTATTCAGGTTGAGTAATATAATATTTTAGGTAATGATATAACAAGGATAGGAAACGAAGCGAAATGTAAAGATGTTCAGTTTAATTTTGTAAACCATCAGACGAGAGGGAGGGAAGTCCTTGGGCTCAGTCGAGCCAAAGAGATAAAAAAAGAGGATACGATGTTACGTAATGTGATTATATGTAAAACCAATAAAAATCATTTATAAAAATCCTAAGACTTCCCTCCACCCCTCCATGGTTTCCATTATTAGTCTTTTTCAACGGTGTCTTATAATATCTTCCATTTTTTCTTAAAACTCTTACCATAGTTCTTGTTACAAGTGTTAGAACAATCCTGCCAATGTTTTTAGTTCTTTACAGTGTTCTCCAAGGGAACTTAGAAATTCTCCCCATTCCCTATTAAAGTTCTTATCTTCTTGATTTCTGATTCTCCCAGTCATTTTTCCATTTCAGTATAGTCCATCAGCTACTCCAGCATCCTAGCCCTCTCCATGTTGGAGGGCTGTGGGATCTCCTCTTCTCTTCTTCCTGCTCTCCCACTGGCTTCTCATCCACCAGCTCCTCTGATGCCCTTCCATGTTCCACTTGGGTGCTGAGGTCTCCTGGCCAGAGTCCCAAGGGCCCCCAGTAGTTGCTGGTGTGTCTTCCTCTGGGTCATCCTCTATCTGCCAGAGAAGAAGAAGAAGAAGAAGAAAAAAGAAGAAGAAGAAGAAGAAGAGTTGTTTGGATTTGATATCCCGCCTTTCACTCCCTTTAAGGAGTCTCAAAGCGGCTAACATTCTCCTTTCCCTTCCTCCCCCACAACAAACACTCTGTGAAGTGAGTGGGGCTGAGAGACTTCAAAGAAGTGTGACTGGCCCAAGGTCACCCAGCAGCTGAATGTGGAGGAGCGGAGACGCGAACCCGGTTCCCCAGATTACGAGACTACCGCTCTTAACCACTACACCACACTGGTGGGCTTGTTGTGCAAGGCATCCCAATTGACTATAATTGTTCAATATAAATTTGTTGGTACGTGAGCACCAAGTGTGGCTGAGGGCTCCCATGAAGGAATGCTGTTCCATACAAGCAAAAATCCCATCTACTAAAAATAAAATGCTGTAGGGAAGTGTTAGCAATTCACTTAAATAATGCTGACAGACTCCAGAGAGGAAAGTCTGGTTATCACTTTACTGAGGAAACTGGACAGAAAAACAGTGTGTAATTTGTAGAGAAAGGAACGGAGAGGTTTTGTCATTCTTAGTTTAGACCAGTGGTTCCCAGCCTTTTTTTTGGCCATGCCCCAACTAAGCATCTCTAAAATCCTGATCCCCCCCGCCGTGACATATAATTCTTATTATTCAAAAAGTGAACTCCTATTCACATGGAGGAAGCCTAAAAGGCCATTAACTTGGTCTAACTCATTCCCAAATTGTCCCCCTTAAAAATCAAATTGCCCCCCTGTGGGGCATGTGCCCCACGTTGGGACCCTTGTACATAGGGAGCCCTTTTTACTAAGCAGAGGGAAGACTCCCTCAGAACCACACAGCCAATCAGAACACGTACTACCTCAGTGAAGATCATGTCACTCTGCTTGGTTGCTAAGCAACACCCCCCTCTTGTTTAGCTGATGTACTGGTAACAGAATTAACCCTTAAATTGCAAAGAGAATGATCCCTGCTGTTGGCCTTTCAACAGGGTGGTGGTTCCACCCTACCCTTCCCCCTGATGTGCTAGTTTTCGACAAAGGGTTCTTCTTTTTGCTTTGATATGAGGAGAGTTCAGTCATTTCAGACCACACCTGCAGTCTGCATTGATGCATCTCACATACAGGATTACCTCCTTAACCTGCCGCCTGTGAAAACCAGGCCTATATCCAGAGAAAGTGATTGTTGTAAGTGAGGACGGCATACCAACCTTTTAATAAAGAACTACAAGAAGAAACAGAAGGCAACAGTGACTTAAAATAACTGGTTTAATAACAAATCAGCTAGACCACAGCAAAGCAGTCACTTGGGTGATCTGGAAGATTCAGCTTGTTTTTTTGAACTCTGCAGTTTGATTCAGCTAGAGAACCGGTCATGAGTTCAAATCCACCTCAAGTCTTCTAAAAGCTGGAACTCTTGACACCAACTGCTTTCGGTAGGCACCTTCTACATACTACATCCCAACGACTTTTGCTAAGAAAGATAGAAAAGGAAAGAAAACCAAGCGGCCTTTCTAAGTCCACCTTAACCGTGTGTGTGTGTGTGTGTGTGTGTGAATTTCGTTTATTTTACATCAGCCACATTACATCTTCTTGAGGCCCTGGCATTTTCTCTTCCTGTAGAAATGTCAACAAACCCAGCCATCTAGTTTCCAAGGATTTTCGGTTTGCCTTTCTGCAGCAAGACGCCGGAGAACTTCTAGCGGTTTCCGGAAACCAAAGGGCACCCCCTTCACTTAAGAAATAGTCTCAGATTGAAAGGGAGAAGCTCAGTCGACGTCTCTTGGATTGATGCCCTTGGAGAACCGGCCGTGGCTGCTACTCCTCACTCCCCTCCCCTCTTTGCTTTCTCAGGCAGATCTAAGGATTAACCCCCACCCCTATTCCCCCCTTGTTACCACTAAGCCAAGAACACAACACGAGCCAGAAATCTGGCTTCTTGGCCAAACAGGCCCTACCTACCAACTCACAACACTTGGCCCTAACATTTAGTTGTCACGCTAAAGTACCCACACAAACCACAGTGACTTCCCAAGCTTGGTTTTTTTTTTGTGGGATGGGGGGAGGCTGCCGTTAAGTACCAACCCCCTTCTGCACCCAGCCACTCTCCCCTGTCTGGGGCTGCTTCTCACACCAGTCCTGTCCCTCACGTTCCACCCGCGAACACCAAACAGCAACACCATCAGAGGTAGAGCACAACCTGTACCCCGGATACAGGTCTCATGCATCCCCCATTCTGGACGTCAACAAAGAAAACCAATCCCACTACTGCCACCACCATCACCACTTGCTGCTCATCTGTGGCTCCCCCTCCCCCTTCCTCCCATGGGGCATAGCCTCTAGGAAAGTGGGACCCCCAGAAACCCCGTCCTACGTGGCCCCCTCACACTCCCCCACAGTGAGTTTCAAGGCTCCTTGTTGGTGTAGTGCCTTCAGGGCTTTGAACTCCAAGGGCATGGTGTGAGGGCTGGCCTGCGATGTGTAGCCATATCTCAGAGTGTCATAGTAGTGATACTTCACGGGGTTCTGGTCTTGATCTCGGGGAAAGGGCCAGAAGCCGTAGAGATGGATCCGGTTGCAGAAGCGCGTGGCCAGGGTGTACATGAGCAGTCCGGTGGTTGGGCGTTTTATGTACACTTTGTTTGTCAGCCAATACCTAGGAGGGAAAAAGAGAAAAGACGGCTGGAACTCATCGCCCAAGGAAAGTGAACTGCGGCGGGTCAAGGACAGACAAAAGGGAAATGCTGGCCACATCCACTGCGCAAAATTAAAGCACTCTTAGACAACTTCTGCAGTCAAGAAGACTCCTGGGAACTTCAGTTTAAGGGTGCTGACCTCACAGAGCTATAAATCTCAGTCCACCCCCTTCTTTCTTCTCTTCCCTCTGTATTTCCTGGGAATCTGTCTCTTTAAGGCAAGGATGGGGACTCCCAGGCCGGGAAGAAATTTGATTCAAATTGACCTCATTTGCACTTTTCGAAACTCTATGCTCATTCTTCAGAATGTGCACACCTCCAAATTTTGCAATTACAGTTCTTCAGCCAAATCATGTGTACGACAATGCAATTTACTGGGGTAAATGCATCTCTTAGTGAAAATGACATATAAAAATGCATTATATAGGGTAAATAGTGTGTGTGCGTGCATGCATATAAGAAACATTGCAAAAATGTTTATATTAGGCAAAAGTGTGTACAAAGTTGTGTGTGTTAGGAGGAATTTGCACTAAATGCTGGATAATAATCACAAGGATTTGTTTATTTTTAATCACAAACCGCTGTGGACCTGTGGAAAACTGAACTCGTTTGGAAAAATGAGAAATTGACAGATTTGCCCCTCCTTAGTGTGTTGCAGGATCTCTTGAGGGTGGTGCAGAGGGAGCACTGAGGGCATAACGTTTGAATTGGGGAGGGAAAATATCCTGGCTAGACTTCTAAATGAGGAACAAATTGCTGCATTATCTCTTTCTTCACACTCAGGTCAGCTTTGACACTGTCCATGTAGGTGCCAAGCACAGCTCTTCTGTTTTGCAAAACAGCTGAGGACCGTAAAAAAAGCTAATTAATTTTGCAGACCCAAACGAAGGTGCCTCAAGTGCACGTGCGATGCCACATCAACGGAGCACCTTTTGCTGCTGGAGACTCCAGGTTTTAATTAGGAAGGGAGGCTGTCTTGAGGAAGACTGTAATTATTTTCCCCCACTGCCGCCAAATTGACCACACCAATCAGCCTTGCTGTTGAAGCCTGGGATTTGTGTCGACTCAGGAAGCTGGAAAAAGGGCTGAGGACCTGCTGTTTGATACCTCTTTTCAGCAAGCCATAGTGGCAGGGAGTATTTTCTTCCTAAGCCAGAAAAAGAGAATTTGTAAAAATAAATATCTGATAATAGGGACGCGGGTGGCACTGTGGGTTAAACCACAGAGCCTAGGACTTGCCGATCAGAAGGTCGGCGGTTCAAATCCCCATGACGGGGTGAGCTCCCGTTGCTCGGTCCCTGCTCCTGCTAACCTAGCAGTTCGAAAGCACGTCAAAGCGCAAGTAGATAAATAGGTACCGCTCTGGCGGGAAGGTAAATGGCGTTTCCGTGCGCTGCTCTGGTTCGCCAGAAGTGGCTTAATCATATTGGCCACATATACGCCGGCTCCCTTGGCCAATAAAGCGTGATGAGTGCTGCAACCCCAGAGTCGGTCACGACTGGACCTAATGGTCAGGGGTCCCTTTACCTTTTAAATATCTGATGGGGGCTCTTTAAGGGCCCCCAAGAGGTCCTTTTTATTGTGCACCCCTGATGATTTTCTCATGTTGACATAGAAACAGGAGAAGAACCTTCCTTCTCCCCTTCTGATTCCCAGCAACTGTTATTCAGAGACACATTGCCTCCAGCAGTGGAGGTAAGACCCCCTGGCATCACAGTGACTTAGAGACCCCTCCGGACTGCTGTCCTCCACCCCCACTGCCCCATGGATATTCTGCGACAAGTCACTGATGCAACACTAGTGCATTAGTGGTAGAGTTACACTCAACCACCCACCATTCTGCTTTCTTAGCTCTTCTGCACTGCTTTCCCAGCATCCCTGCATTGTTGCCATGGGGCACTCCTGTGCTAAAGCACAACAAACGTAGGGTCAACTGGAGTATGAAAAGTTAAAAGGACTTCAGCAGGAGGTTATGGTGCAAACACTGATTGCAAATGAAGCAGTAGGTCTGGCCCTAAACCTTTGCGGCAGCTAGACTGGCACAATTCAAAGTGTTGGTGTTGACCATTAAAGCCCTAAACGGCCTCAGCCCAGTATACCTGAAGGAGCATCTCCACCCCCATCATTCTGCCCAGACGCTGAGGTCCAGCGCTGAGGGCCTTCTGGAGGTTCCCTCATTGCGAGAAGCAAAGCTACAGGGAACCAGGCAGAGGGCCTTCTCGGTAGTGGCGCCCACCCTGTGGAACGCCCTCCCATCAGATGTCAAAGAGATGAACAACTACCTGACATTCAGAAGACATCTTAAGGCAGCCCTGTTTAGGGAAGTTTTTAATGGTGACATTTTAGTGTATTTTTGGTCTCTGTGGAAGCCGCCCAGAGTGGCTGGGGAACACATAATAACTTATTATTATTATTATTTGCAGGCACAAACAGTCTTGAAAGCTCTACCTCAGAGTTTCCCAAACTTGGATCTCCAGCTGTTTTTGGATGACAACTCCCACCATCCCAAGCTAGCAGGAACAGTGGCCAGGGATCATGGGAACTGTAGTCCAAAAACAGCTGGAGACCCAGGTTTGGGAAACCCTGTTCTACCTTCACTGTCAGAGGCAAGATTGGAGAGAGAGGTGATGTTGTTCTCAGGTCCTGCTTTGGTGAGCATCTGATTGGAGAACTGGATGAGAACTGGGCCTTGGCCTGACCCACAGGCTCTTCTTATCTTCTTATCCCCTCACCTGGAGAGTGCACTGGTCAACCGGGTATAGAAGGGATGGGATGATCTCTCGGGGCCCTTGTTATCTGGGCAGGAGGATGCCATGGCATCATCGGTGCAAAGGAGCAGCACTGTGTAGTCATCAACCATCTGTTTGCATCCTTGCCTTGCCTTCCCTCCCCATTGGAGCAGAGTGACATATTATACATGCCCACAAGACAGCTGGTCATCTTGCTGCCTTTTTGGCTGCAAGCGTGGACCTTGTCCGTGGCTTGGAGCTCTAATTGAATTAGCTCTTCCCAGCCCCAGCTGTTGGCTCTCCTCACCCCGCCTTCCCATCTTATTCATTACAGCGCGGACGTGTCTTTGCAACAGACAAGCCCTCTGCGCTCCTCTCGCCATCTGACCTGCTAGCCTGCGGCACCGTTTCATGGGCAGAAAACCAAACAAGCAGAGAAAAGCAACCCTTTGACGGACAATGTACATAGAAGATTTGTCAGCTGGACAGCCGGTTCCAAATTTAGATGCAAGAATCTTCCCCGCTGTCACCAATTCCTCCCCCTCCTCCCCCCGTGGCATAGCCCAGGTGGTTTTCAAGGCCCCCAAAATCTAACAGCTGTTGAATTTCTGCTAGGCAATGCCTTAAAGGCACAGGTCCCCTGCCAGAAACAAAGAGCTGGCAGTCCTACTCAATCCCTACCATGATCTGCACAATTACACTTTGGCCCCATACCTTCCTGGCTCAGGATGAGTCAGAAAAGGAGATCCAAATCTGCTCATCCTCCACCTTGTCTGCCCTGGTGGCACCTCCAGGGATCCAGGGAGCCTCTCCAAATTGCAGCAAGCCTGGCTGATAGCTTATGGCGCGAGGCGACAGATGCAAGCACAGGTTTAGGAACCAGTTGATATGCAAAGCTTCTTTCATGAAATCCACTTAATTACAGCTTGGAAAAGAGCAGATTTGAGTAAGAGACCCTTGTTTCCCTTCCGGTCTACCCACCCACCCACCAGCCTCCTTGCTGTGGAGATGTAGGATTACGCCAGTGCCAAATTTACATATAAGCTAAACAAGCTATAGTTTAGGGGCACACTCTCGGGGGGGGGGGGGTTGGGCAAAAAAAATTAAAGGGGAAAAAACCCTGGGTGTTCATTTCCAGAATATAAGATAAAGAGCAAATAAAATAAAACCTACGTACAGCAACAGTGTTTTGTATTGTGTAGGCTCCTATGATGTAAGTAATGGGCACCGCCTGCTAGCCTGCTCCCTAAAATATCACTGGTTTGCTCATTGCTATATATAGGGTGCCTACATTCTGCATGTGCAAATGGCTTTAGATATCTATTAGGTCCATAAATTACCATATAGCATTTATTCAGCACAAAAAACAGCGGCAATTTGTTGTTGACAAAGGACAGCTAGACATATAAAGGGCCCCATTACCTTCAGTAGCTTAGGGCCTCATCAAACCCTGGGTTAAGCCTACTGCAAAATGGAATCTCTCTCTCTCTCGTATGTTTAGCTTCTGTTGACAGTGTCATTCCTGTTGGCAGACAGAGCAAAAGTCCACCTGCTGTGGGCTAGTGGGTTCTGCTGTGTGTGTTGCTGGAGCCATTCAGGCTTGTGCACCTGCATGCAATGGGCTGTGATTCCTCTTCTGCTTTTCCTTGTGTTGGCAAGAAGGAGCAGAGCCACAGCCAAGGGTTGAAATCTCCACCTGTATCTCCTACCATAGACGACGCAGGGATTAATTCATGCATATATGTGTACATCAATATTTAGTGCCGATCCACACCTTCAGAGTAAACATGCTATTAAGCCTGGTATAGGAGCCAGGGAACACCATACATGTAAGGTACATCCCTCCCTAATAGTTTGCCAAGGGTGCTGGGAATTGTAGTTCTTTGAGGGGTAAGCTACAGCTCCCAGGATTCTTTAAATGTACGATGTGTATAGAGTTATGTGTGCACGTCCTTTCTCTAACCCAACCAACAAACCTCCCTGCACATAGAAATATAGCTCATGAAGAACTACCCTTGCACTAGTTTTTAGTTCTCTCTTTTTCTTTTTTAAAATGAGCATGGCATTTGAACATGAAACAAACAATCCCAGGACATGCTGTTTTGCTGAAGGCTCTGAACGGCGTACAGTTTTTAGAAGCCATCTCTCAAAACTGAATTTGTGAGTGTCATCCCTGATGGGAGATGTGAGGCAGGCTTGGTTTAACTGGGATGCCTCTGCAGGGGACTTCATCTTTCATCAGTGCCACCAGAGGATGGCCTGGGAAGAGGGGCGTTGCTTTTTCCTTGCAGGCTGTTTGTCTGCTGATCAAAAACAAGCAAGCATGCAAGCAAGGTACCCCTTCAAACTGCTTTATCTTCCAGCAGGGGGAAAAGATACGTGGAGCTAGTATACACATTAAAACAACAACGACACACAGTTGGGTGTTGGTGATTTTGTTCAGCAAAACAGCCCACAAGGAAAGTTAAGCATCCCTTTCTCTCTGCATCTCTGCTCAAATTCAGATAAATACAAGCTAATGCAGGAGTAAGGAACCTTTTTTGGACTGAGGTCTGCATTCCCTTCTCAACAACCTGTTGAGGGCCACATGCTAGGAGTAGACAGGGCCAGAGCAAAGGAGAGCAGAGCAACGAAGGTGAGTTTTATTCTTGTGAAGCAGGGCCTGTGAGGGGCGTGGCCTAGAGAGAAGAGGTGTGGCCTGGGGAATAGAGAGGCTTGGCGGGCCGGATTTGACCCCAGGGCCTGAGGTCCGACACCCCACATCCCTGCACTAAAGCATTAAAGACGAAGACCACCAGGAACTGCTCTGCACGTCTCCCAAGAGCCAAATTTTGAGTGCCTTTTTGGCCCAGGTCGCAAAGCTCCTCACCCTCTGACGGCGTGCAGCAGCCTCAAGGATGGATAGGCGGTGCGGACGTTGATGCGGTGCTTGAGGATGAGCTCGTTGACCCACTCCACACGCTCCTTGCCTCCTTTGGCCATGAAGGCTGGGATCCAGAGAATGCTGCCGTTGAGGCTGTGCAGGCGCTGGAGCAGCTTCTCCCGCCAGGTGTCGTTCACCAGGTCCTCGAAAGCACGCTGGATGACCGATGGGTTCATGGTCACCAGATCTGTCTTGGTCCCCACGTCCCGGGTGTACTCTTGGACTGGGGCGAGGTTGCACCTGGAAGGGGGAAAGTCAGGGCACACATCCAGGAAGTGGACATTAGAGCAGGCACCAAAAGGGGGTCTGACATGATCAGGGAATGGGTCTGTTTTTTGGTAAGGAAAAACCCTTTCTGACCTGAGGGTTCCATTCCTTTCCGGGAAACTTCCTACGGGTTTCATGTCAGGAGTGGTGGTGGATGAGGCCACGGGCAAAAGAAGGTTGCCCAGCCAAGAACGTGGCACTTGGACAAAGAATCCCACCTCCCTGTGTAGCGTGTCAGCAATGGTCACAGTCTTATCTTGAAGCACTGACAAAGCCACAAGAGTGATGAAGCGGCTCAGCCCTCATTGCTTCATGCTTCCTTTCCCATTGTGTAAAAGTCACACAGACAACCCACAGAAGTTAAGAACAAGGCAAGAAGAGTCCTGCTGGACCAGACCAAGGGACATATAGTCCAGCATTCAATTCTCACAGCGGCCAACCACATGGCCCCATTGGGAAGCTCACAAGCAAGACATGAGCACAATAGCATTCCTCTGCTCAGTTTCCCAGCAACTGCTCTGTGATACAGCCTTCATGTAGTGGTCTGGGGTCCTTGGAGGTTGAAGACCCTCTACTATTTCTTTATCAGGGTACCTGCCCCCGGCATCCTAGAGCTGCCCAGTCAGCATGAAAGGGGAGCTTTTTAGCCACCGTATGCCCTGAAGTGAAGCATTTAGGAACACTCAAAACACAAGGGGCTTCCGTTTCAAGAGAATGGTGCTCAAGTTCTGTTACGTACAATGGAACGTCAAGGAAAACACATATTAATTCACTCTGAAAGAAGATATTGGAGCACTGCAAATCATTTGCCCATGTATGTGCATGGAAAGTTGCTGAAAGGCAACACATGGAGATCTCCACTGATGCATCTCTACACAATACATCTCTTATTATTATTAATATGATTATGTATAATTACAAGATTACAAGGTGTGGCTGTGAGTGGGGAGAGGCTGTGACTGTCATGCACTTCTGAATTTCTCACTACATTACTGCCTTCAAAGCTTCAAAGCCTTATCCTCCGTGAATTTGTCTAATCCCCATATCTATTCTGTCTTTGACTAGATGATCCTTGGGGGTCTCTACCAAGTCTACGGTTCATTTAAATGCAAACAGAATTGGATTTTTCCTCCACCCCTAGTTGAGATGCATGGTTTGGTTGGGGGTTATTTTAAAGAGAAGGGCCTTCTTCAAAGCCGAGTGCTGCTTCATGGAAACCACCATTACCTTATCACAAAGTTGTGAGCATCTATTTCCTCTCCACAGCTGCTGTTCAACAGGATGCCTGAGTTGCCCACAATGGCGCATGTCCGAAAGTGTTTGCCTTTCAGTGGTGAAGTCCTGGGCAGGAGAGCGTAGAGATTTTGGGAAACGTTCATTGTGCTGTCTCTGTCAAACACATAGTGGATAATATCCCCAGGCTTGAGCGTTCCCTTGAGCACTGAGATGTCTTTTTCAGCATCCAGAAATTTCAAGATGTGCTTTCTTTTTAAAAGAAAAAAGGAGGGAGGGAGGGAGGCAATAAGTCTAGTTAGGAACACAGGAAGCTGTCTTCAACATAGTCAGAATCATTGTCCTTCTAGCTCAGCATTGTCTACACCAGGGTTGGTAAACCTTTGGTCCTCCAGCTGCTGCTGGTCTAAAAAGGTAAAGGACCCCTGACTATTAGGTTCAGTTGTGACCGGCTCTGGGGTTGCGGTGCTCATCTCGCTTTATTGGCCGAGGGAGCTGGTGTACAGCTTCCAGGTCATGCGGCCAGCATGACTAAGCTGCTTCTGGCAAACCAGAGCAGCACACAGAAACGCCGTTTACCTTCCCGCTGGAGCGGTACCTATTTATCTACTTGCACTTTGATGTGCTTTCGAACTGCTAGGTTGGCAGGAGCAGGGACCGAGCAACAGGAGCTCACTCCGTCATGGGGATTCGAACCACCGACCTTCTGATCGACAAGTCCTAGGCTCTGTGGTTTAACCCACAGTGCCACCCGCGTCCCACCGTTGCTGGACCATTGCTAGTCCACCGTTGCTGGACTACAACTCTCATAATCCCTGACTATAGTCCATGCTGTCTGGGACTGATGGGAATTGTAGTCCAACAACATCTGGTGGGCCAAAGGTTCCTCAGCCTTGGGCGACACTGATTAGAAGCAGCTCTCCAAGGTTTCAGACATGGGACCTTCTCAACTATGCATGGAGATGTTTGGGATTGAACCAGGGACCTTCTGCAGCTATAACCCTTTCAGAGTCATGCAGCTAGTTATGCAGCTTGCGGACTAAAGAAGACAACTAAAGAAGATCAGACGTAAGGACCATCACACTTGA
The DNA here is from genome assembly GCF_964188315.1 of Podarcis muralis. Classification (NCBI taxonomy): domain Eukaryota; kingdom Metazoa; phylum Chordata; class Lepidosauria; order Squamata; family Lacertidae; genus Podarcis; species Podarcis muralis. The sequence goes on from NC_135668.1 coordinate 26,304,085, forward strand.
GTAATGCCATTTCTTGCAGTGTTGCTGCACTGTATATGTTATTATGTAATCCAGAGTAACCAATGTGATGTTCTCCAGATGTTCCTGGATTGTACCTTCCATAATTCTTGACCACTGGCCCTGCTGGGTAATGGGAGCTGCAATTCACCTACATCTGGAGGGCACTATGTTGGCTACCTCACATGTAAGCTGTGCCTTGATGCTATGGTTGTGCTGTCTTAATGGTTTGGTTGTGATGTTGAGGGTCCTGTGTCACGGAGCCATCAGTAGACTGCATCTAGAAGGTTGCGGGTTCCCCATCCCAGCCTTACATTTTTTGTATGCCACTCTGCATGTCTGTTGGGCAAAAGGATAGTGTATAAACACACAGACATACATTTTTACATATAACTAAAAGGCTGCCACATATGTGGCACAAAAGCATCATTTTCTTGAAGGATCTCTTTACACACACAAACCATGTGTGCACAAACCCCATTCATGATGATGACAGGCATTTCACTGTAATAATAGTGAGGCTGCTGTTTGGAATTTATAACGCGAGTGTTCCAAGCAGCTCACATCGAAATTATCTCCGTACTGCTTACATCAGCCACCTTGGTGGCCGCATTACCTCCAGCTGGGGGGCTGAGATGAAGGGATTTGCTGAAGGCTGCCCACTGAGTTGATAGCAGAGACAACATTTGAACTGGCGGCTTCGTGACTTAGATGCTGCACCAGCAATCCTCAGTCCTCACTTCCCATGGTACTCCTACTTTGGCCCCCAGCTCCCTGCTGCTGCTCTGTCTGGAATTACTAGTTTGCCCAAACTCAAAATAACCTGGCTTGTAGATCTAATGCTTTAGTTGAGATTCCTGCATTGCAAGGGGATGGACTAGACTTATCAGGGGTCAGCAAACCTTTCCAGCAGGGGGCCGGTCCACTGTCCCTCAGACCTTGTGGGAGGCGGGGGGTGGACTATATTTTTTTTTTTGGGGGGGAAATGAATGAATTCCTATGCCCCACAAATAACCCAGAGATGCATTTTAAATAAAAGGGCACATTCTACTCATGTAAAAACATGCTGATTCCCAGACCGTCCGCAGGCCGGATTTAGAAGGCAATTGGGCCGGATCCAGCCCCCGGGCCTTAGTTTGCCTAACCATGGTCTAGATGATTCCTGGGGTTCTTTCCATCTCTACAATTTTATGATTCCATGAAATCTGCCAAGTCTGTAAATTCCCAAATAGAGAACGAGCTTTGCTACAATGGAATTTAATATTTTTAAAATATTTTTTTGAATAACTGAGATCAATTATGGGTCAACTTATTCTTATCTGGGTGGAGCGGTTGTTTTATGTTGTTGGGTGATATTTGTGGATGAATGCTTTTATTGCTTTTCTGTTATGTTATTAGTGCTTGTCTTCTTTATAAGTATTTTTATATTTTCTCCGTAAATGGCCTCCAGCCTTCTGCTGACTGTGTGAAATGATGCACAAATTGAATAAACTAAACCAAACGAAAAAAATCTGTAGATACGTCAAAATCTCGAAACAAACATCAAACTTTCATCCAATCTTGTAAAACTGGATTTTGATGTGCCCATTCCTAGAAATTAGATAGTACCTGATCTTCAAAGAGAGTGTCTGGTTGTGTTGCCATTTGGATGGAGCTGGGTGGTGCTTAATACTTTCATTGCTTCTGTCAACAACAGCTGGAGATAAGGAGCCATTTATTAACACTTCGGCTCTGGAGAGGAGAAAAAGAGAGAAAGGGAGAGGTGGTGGCGGAGGGAAAAAAAGAGGAGGAACTAGTAGCACAGATTCCAGCAAGATCTCTCAAGATACCCAAAAGAATTATGGGCGCTGTAGTTCACCCTTCACAGAGTCACAGTTTCCAGCAACCCTGAGCAAACTGCATTGCCCAGAATCCTTTGAGGGAAATCACGTGCTTTAATGATATAGAGTGTACACAACCCTTGTGGAACTCAGCAAGGTGAGGGGCAAAGCTAGAATTGTTTGGTGCTGCCTGCCATTGGCTCTGGCACCACCTACTGTTGATCTCCCTGCTTTCTGCCCAATCAGTCTCAATGACTACAAGCTGCTGGTGGTAATGAGATAGGAGAGTATTGTGGGAGAGGTGGACGATTCTGGGTGAACAGAGGGATGATTAAGCAGAACAGGAAAGGAACAGATATCTATGAGGTGTGTGGAAAGAGCACCATTTCACATAAAAGAGAAAGGAGGGGGGGGAGAGAATATGCATGAGAATGTGTGAGCATGAGTGTGTGTATGAGAGAGAGAGAGAATGAAGCAGATTAATAGCCCTCTTAAAGCAAAACACAAATGAACACAACATCCAATTTACGAACCTATTAGGTTTGCCATGTAAGCTGCTCAGTGCCGATCTGATTGCACCTCTGCTTCCAGAATTCCTACAGGACAAAGGAAATGCATTATTCATCAAACTGGTGCCTTTTCGGAAAGCGTCGGTGTGATCTCCTCTTTGCTGTATAGTCTGGAGGGCTCCAAAGTTAGAAGCTTTCATTTATATATCATGCGTAGGTTCCAGGGCATAACGTAAAGGCACACTTTGTGACTGGAGGCATTTTCTTGTCATTAAATATCTTCCAAGAATTCTACAGAATTCTATTGGCCACAATAAAATATTTACCCTAGCAGGTGGACTCCAGAAGCGATGGATGGCTAACCCCCATCAGCCCAGCCCGCCCAGCTGTCACCTGGTCACTGGCTTCCTCACTAGGCAGATATGGATTGTATTTCTATTTAAATTACAGGGTTGTCTCTAAGATAGCACAAAATGAAAGCCACTTATACCTGCCCAGCTGGCGGAATGTTTTGCACCAGCAGAACTTCATTGTGCAATTGAATTGAGAAGCAGGTTGCTGGTAACTGTGTTGCATAGTAGATTGCGCAATCTGTTGCACAAGAGGTTTCTGCTAGCACAACAGTTGCATTAGATTACTCTGCTGTGCAACATTAAAGTGCTTCCATTTGTTGGCCTGAGAGTCCTTGCTAGAAGACAGAGAACACTGGATACAGAGCACAGTAATTCTTTCTAAGCCTGCATATAAATATATGTTTATTAATATGCACACACATACATGCAATTGCATAAATTAACATGTGCAATTCTATAATATGTATAATCGGTGCTTTTTTCTAGGGGTAGTCGAGGGTATGCAGTACCAGAACCATTTTTTTCCTAGATGAAAAGCACTGTATATAATATAATACACACACACACACACACACACACACACCTGTGTCCTTTTGGGGGGTTGATGCTTATGTGGACACTCTACTAAGAACCCCTTTACTCCGGTATCCACAGGAACTGGGTGGCACAGTGGTCTAAACCACTGAGCCTCTTGGGCTTGCTGATCAGAAGGTTGGCGGTTCGATTCCCCACAACGGACTGCGTTCCTGTTGTTCTGTCCCAGCTCCTGCCAACCTAGCAGTTCGAAAGCATGCCAGTGCAAGGAGATAAATGGATACCACTGTGGCAGGAAGAAAACAGCATTTCTGTGCGCTCTGGTTTCCACCACAGTGTTCCATTGCACCAGAAGCGGTTTAGTCATGCTGGCCACATGAGCCGGAAAGCTTCCTGTGGATAAACACTGGCTCCCTTGGCCTGAAGGGAGATGAGTGCCACAACCCCATAGTCACCTTTGACTGGACTTAACTGTCCAGGTTCCTTTACCTTTTACCTTACTCCAGTAACAATAGTGACTGATCGGCTGTTTCTGGGAAGCTGACTAGGGTGCTTGGAAGCCGCAGCTATCCCTCCTATTGTTTGAACACCACCCTGAGCACCTGATATTCAGAGGTCCTCTGCCTCTTAGATCGTATCCGGATCATATATCTAATGCAGCTGTGCACCTCTTTAACAGTCGTGGCTTCCCACAAATAATCCTTGGAAGGGTAGTCTGTAAAGGTTGTCACAGGAGAGGGAAGCAACAGTGACCTTACTGTGGGTGTCTGCTGTAGACCCCCAAGCCAGACTGAAGACTTGGATGATGCCTTCCTAGAGCAGATTACCAAACATTCAGAAAGGAGAGCTATAGCAGTCATGGGAAACTTCAGCTACCCAAATATCTGTTAGAAATAAAACTTTGCCAAGAATGTAAGGTCCAACAAATTCCTCAGTTGCCTTGCTGACAATTTCATTTCCCAGAAGCTGGAAGAAGCAACAAGCGAATCAACTATTGTGGCCCTGATCCTCACCAACAGAGAGGAACTGCTCGGTGAAGTAGAAGTAGTGGGAGACTTGGGAGGAAGTGATCATGTCCTCTTGGAATTCAGTATGCGGGGGAAAGAGAAAGCTGAGTGTAGTGGGATGTGCACTCTAGACTTTAAGACTGCCAATTTCAAAAAGCTTATAGAACTACTGGGTGAGATCCTATGATCAGAAATGCCCCAAGAGAAGGGAGCTCATGATGGATGGGAGTTTCTTAGAGGTGAAATACTGAAGGCACATTCGCAAACAATTCTAATACAAATTAAAAGTAGGAGGCATCTAAAGAAACCAGTGTGGTTGCATAAAGAATTTATGGATGAACTGAGATTTAAGAAGAGATGAATAAGAAAATTACAAAGGTAGGGTATCCATGACTAGCCAACACTCGCAGGGAGAAGGTCAGGTGGGCTAGAGCCCAGGACTGCAAGAGAGGTTAAAAATAATAATAATGAGGGGTTTTTTTTGGCTATGCTCAGAGCAAGAGGAAGAATAAGGAAGTACTATTTCCTCTTGCTCTGAGCATAGCCAGAAAAAAACCTGTGAGAGAAAAAGGGAGAAATGCTATTGAGCGAGTGAGATAAGGCAGAACTGCTCAACACCTATTTTGCCTCTGTCTTCACCCCAAAGGAAAGCAGTGCCCAACCTGGTGATAGTATAATAAATGATGCAGAGAGGGAGCTGCAGCCCAAGATAGGAAAAGAGGCAGTAAGGAAACACCTAGCTGCTTTGAACTGCATCCAAGGGTATTAGCGGAATGTGCAGATGTAATCTCAGAGCCTCTGTCTATAATATTTGAGAATCATTGGAGAACAGGTAATGTCCCTGCAGACTGGAGGCAGACAAATATTGTCCCCATCTTCAGAAATGGGGAAAAGAGAAGCCAGGTAACTAGTGATAGCTTGACATTCAAGCCAGGAAAAGTCCTAGAATAGATAATGAAACAGGTGGCCTGTGAGCTCTTGGAAAAGGAAGTTGTGGTTACTAAGAGCCAGGCTGGGTTTCTGAAAAACAAGTCATGCCAGACTAAACTTATTTCTTTAAAACACACACACACACACACACACACACACACACACACACACACAGAGAGAGAGAGAGAGAGAGAGAGAGAATTACAAGCTTGGTGGATCAGGGGAATGCTGTGAATGTAACGTATTTGGATTCAGTAAGGCTTTAGGCAAAGTCCTCCATGATATCCTTGTGGAGAAGCTGCTAAAACGTGGGCTAGACAATGTTACTGTTAGGTGGATTTGTGGTGGCGGTTGACTGACCAAACCCAACAAGGGCTTACCAATGGTTCCTTGTCAGCCTGGGGAAAGTGGCAAGAGAACTTTCAATGTACATTGTAGCTGTAACCTGCATCTGGAGAGACCATTTAGGGCAGCCAAGGTTCAGAAAAGGGCAACCAAAATAATGAAGGGGATGGAGTGATTTCCTGATGAGGAAAGGTTACAGCGTTCAAAATGTTGAGGAAGAAGTGACATGCTAGAAGTTTATTAAATTATACTTTGCATGGAGAAAGTGGATAGGGAAAAGTTTCCTCCCTCTCTTATACTTCTGGAAGCCATGAACAGCCAAAGAACCCAAATGCCAGAAAATTCAAGACAGATGGAGCAAAGTACATCTTCATGCAGCTCATAGTTAAACTCTGGAACTCCCTCCCGCAGGAGAGAGCGATGGCTTCCAACTTGGATGGCTTTAAAAGAGGATTGGACACATTCATGGAGGGGAAGGCTATTGGAGTTGAAGAACAGCTGGAGGGCCACAGGCTCCCCTTCCTAGTGGAAATGTACACTGTACTCCATGTGTTGGCAACCTTGAGTGGACTACAGCAATGAACTCTCTGTGGGGCTTCCCTTGGGCCTGCTTTGAAAGTTCCAGCTGGTGCAGAACCAGGCAGCCAGACTGCCGGTGGGTGCATCTGGCGGACATGTTAAAACATCTGTACTTGGCTGTCCATCTACTACTGAGCCAGGGTCAAGGTCCTTGAATTAAGTTACAAAGCTCTGAACAACTGAGGCCCATGATACCCCCTGAACCCTTATATCACTGAGATTGTGTGCAGGCGTGTCATTCGCTGCTTCCCCAAGAAACTGAGCCATTAGTGCTCTGTCAATACAGATCCAGCAGGTGACTTCGAGTTACACCTTTGCTGGGAACTTTTATTTGTTCTCAGGCTTATGCAGACAAGATAAACAGTTTCTGTGGTAGCTAGCTGATGATCTGAAAAACCCCAACCACCTGTGGTTTTTATTGTGTATGTATAATTGTTGTGAACCATTTATATTTTGTTGTTTAAATCAAATTTCAGGTCCCCAGTATTTTTAAAAGACAAATAAATAAACTAAGTGCCCATGTGTAGCTTCTTTTCTACTTTGCTTGACACCTCGCACCATTTTCAATCTCTGCCATTCCTCCTTCTGGGAGTTAAGTGTTTGATAAGTACTCTGAGAAACAGTCGGATGCCCATCTTCCCAAGGCTGCAGGCAGCAGCCAAATCCACTCTGCTGGTTCATGTGTATCATTTTCCTCAGCAGATTCTTCTTCCCCTTGCCCTCCCTCCGCATCCCCACCCAGACCTTTCATCTTTATGTGCTCAGCCATTCAGTGGCCTTGGGAAGAGGGAGCTCACTTTCATGTCTCTTTATTGTTTGCCAGTCCCAGGGAGAGGAAATCCAGGAGAAAGGGCCCTTTGTTTGCTAAAGAGCAAAGGGTGTGTGTGTGTTTGTGCATCCATTTTGGCTTTACAGGTGGCCTAGGGCACCCTTCCCCAACCTGGTGCCCTCCAGATGTTTGGAGTGAAGCCCCAGCCAGCACAGATGTTTGATCCATGTGTGGTTTAAAGATCTGCAACCTTTATGAAAGGAGTGGAAACCTTTGCAGTTAGCAGCACCTAGACAGCTGAGGTTACATCCACACCAAACATTTAAAACACAGGGCTTTCCCTCAAATAATCATGGGAACTGTAGTTTATCCTCCCAGTACTACAATTCCCAGCTCCCTTAACAAACTACAGCTCCTAGGATTCTTTGCGGGGGTGTGTGTGCTTTAAATATACACTTTAAATATACCAGGCAGAGGGCCTTCTTGGTAGTGGCACTCGCCCTGTAGAATGCCCTCCCACCAGATGTCAAGGAAAGAAACAACTATCTGACTTTTAGAAGACATCTGAAGGCAGCCCTGTTTAGGGAAGTTTTTAATGTTTGATGTTTTATTGTGTTTTTAATATTCTGTTGGAAGCCACCCAGAGTAGCTGGGGAGGTCCGGCCAGATGGGTGGGGTATAAGTAATAAATTATTACATTATTTTTGTTGTTATGGATATGATCTGAACATGTATAATTCACCTGCTCACGATAAGGTACAATGCTCACTGTAAGGTACAATGTGTTGTACTTCTGTCTAAATTATGTTAATTCTTTCCATGGATATGTATGCAAATTGGATGCAGACTGTGCAAAGAAAAACCTGGGTATTTGCAGAAAGGATCACTCTCCCATAAGTCCTATCCTCACATAGCTCCTGGCCTTGAAGCTTCTCCACCCCATGGCTGTGGTAAGCCATCAGAAAGCCCGTTGCACGACATTTTTAGCAACCCTGATCAGCTCTGCTTCCTGGGCTGCCTCCTCCTGGAGCAGCAAAGCCAGTCATGTCCTGTCACACATTTTGTGTTACTAGATGTCATGGGAGAGGAGAGTGGAAGATGACTGAAGGGGGTGCAGAGTAGCTGTGTCTCCTTTGAGTGAAGGGATCTCCCATTTGAGCACAGCCTCCACAAGCTTGATCTCCCGTGCCCAGGACAAGGGGAACCTCATATTCCTGCCTCGCCAAGACAACTTGAGATCTTGCACATCAATGTTTAAAGGTCTCATCTGCTCACGTTGTCACAGCCTGGCAACGAGGTGTCTAAAAAAGCTCTCCTCCTGAACAGCAGGTACTCTCTGGGGAGCCGAATCGTTCTTCAAAGCCACGGCAGTGAATTCTAGCAACGTCTCTGCTAATAAAGTCAAGAATTGCCTTTCGCTGTAGCTATACAGAACTTCTCCTTCTTCCCTTGGCACCATATAAGGAGGAGGAGGGTCAGGAGGCAGACCCCTGCAGTTCAAATTATGCCCTGAAAGGAAGGCAAGATAACTCATAACTTTCAGGTTTAGACAACTGGGGTGGATGGCTTTATAGTGCAAAAATCCATACCCTACCAGGGGGACTCAGAATATTATGCTTGTTTGATGCTTTTCTTCATTCAGGGCTGTGTCCGCCACATTCTGTCTGCTAGCACAAAGTCGCTTGCGCTATTGGACGGGTAAGTTTTTATGTTGAGCGGCAGAGGAATTCAAAGCAACAGTTGTGCTATAAGGAACTTGTTGCACAACAGATTATGAAATTTACCGCACAGCAAAGTCACCAGAAAACCTGTTTATGCATTCTTGTGTGCAACCACGTTTTGCTGATGGCAAACCTTTCACCAGCAGACAAGTATGCCGCTAAGTGACTTTAATTAGCACCACAGCCTTTAGGTTTTACATAATTGTATTCAGAATTGCAAGCATTCGTTTTTGTTTCATCTCATTTTAACATTTTATCTTTCTTTTTAAAGGGAAATTTACCAGAGAGAATTGGCATTTCACATCTGTTTGTGTGGCGGCTTATTCAGCTCCGAGTTCACTTGTTCTGTGATGACCAGATACAAATACACCAATCTACTACTACTGCTCAGAAGTAAGGATGGGGAGAAATTTGGTTCACAGGATTCACATTTTAATGTGAAACTACCTAATCTTCATTCTCTGAAGCAATAAGAGAACTGGAACACAATTATCCCCAGCTTCAATCCTTTGCATCTCCAGGTAAAGTTGGAAAGTCACAAGCCAATCATTGTAGATATTATTGAGTTAGATAAGCCAGTGGTTTGACTCAGAAAAGAACTCTTTACTCCTGTATATTCATTGTTGTACGCATGAAATACAATTGCAAAATTCGGAGGTATGCGAAATTTGGAAAAGGGCTGTGTTTTGGTTTGTGCAGTGCTTCAGAAAGTGCAAAGGAGATGGATTTGGATCAAATTTCTTCCCCATCCTTACCTCTAAAGATCCCCCAGGAAGCATGGAGGGAAGAGAAGAAAGAAGACAGGAAAACGAAGAGGGAGAATGTGGAAAGTGGGATCTAAAAGGTCTGCTTGCTGAGAATGGGTGGGAGTGGGCTGGGGGTGGGGGGTGGGGAGACCAGCATCCTATACATAAATATAGCCTGACATGATTGTCATTACACTGGGACCGCCAGACCAGAACCGGCCACCGGCCCATTTCACATCTCATCCCTGTCTCTTCCAGTGGTTGCTCCTGGTTAATTCAAAGGCAGGTTATTATCCCTCTGATAACCTCCCTCACCTGCGCCTCATCATTCACACTGTATCCTGGTGTAGGAGAAGGAAGGAGATGGCGAATTATTTTTTGTTGCTGTTGGGGGCGAGGGGAGTCGGGAATAAAATAACCGCAAGCTGTGTGCCAGGCAGACACTGGGCACCCTTCCTAAAGCACTCTCTAGTGCCTAATTGATTTCATGATAAAGGGGAATGATTAGGACACAGTGTGATTTTTCTCAGGGTGGGGTGGGGGAGAGGGACAGAAATTTGGATGGGGAAGTGATGCCCTGCTTCTCCTTAGACGACCCTAGTTTCCAGGTGTAGAGAACTCCTGGGCCTCCAGATGTTTCAGCGTGGTGCTGATAACGCCAAGGTTGCAGGTTTGATCCCCATAAGGGACAGCTGCATATTCTGGCATTGCAGAGGGCTGGGCAAGATGATCCTCAAGGTCCCTTCAAACTCTATGGTTCTGTGATTCTCTGATTCTCTGATCTACAGCTCCTTTGGATTCACCGACAGGCACTGATGGGTGTCCAAAAACATCTGGAAAGTCACGGGTTCCCCAGTCATTGAGACCAAGGCCTTCTACGGAGAACCCTCTGGTGAATTTAGGGTTAAAAACCTGAGCCATCTCCATAGTCTCACAGCTTTGTGAGAGGGATTAAGTGCCTATAGTAGATGTAAATGTAAAGGTAAAGGGACCCTGCCCATTAGGTCCAGTTGTGACCGACTCTGGGGTTGCAGCACTCATCTCGCTTTATTGGCTGAGGGAGCCAGCGTACAGCTTCCGGGTCATGTGGCCAGCATGACTAAGCCGCTTCTGGCGAACCAGAGCAGTGCACAGAAACGCCGTTTACCTTCCCGCAGGAGCAGTATCTATTTATCTACTTGCACTTTGATGTGCTTTCGAACTGCTAGGTTGGCAGGAGCAAGGACCGAGCAACGGGAGCTCACTCTGTTGTGGGGCTTCGAACCACCGACCTTCTGATCGGCAAGTCCTAGGCTCTGTGGTTTAACCCACAGCGCCACCCACGTCCCTATAGTAGGTGTAGGTTTGCACAATTAAAGTGCAACAAATGGTGCAACAAATCTATTTAAAATATGAATAATAATTGACTTCTGGCAGCTTGAAAAATGATAGGGAAATCTGCTGTATAGTATGAGCAAATTGCTAATGGGACTAATGACTAAACAGCCCTCGAGCAAATCAGGATGAATACCAGGTGAGTGTTCATTGTCTTATGACTGTCATAGAATCAAATCAGCACAAATGCTCAATCAAGTTCCAGTATAGCTTGTTTCCAGGCTGTCACTGTTTTCAAGTGGGATTCAACCACACATGGACAAATTTAGGTTGTGCGATTAAAGCTGATTGGGAGGTTTTTGTGCCACAATCTCATTTCCCTAAAAGATTGGACTTTTTTGTGATACGGAAAGTGATGGAGAAATGCCCTGGGAAGTGTGGAGTGATGCTCGATGCAACATCATCTAACCTTCCTGCAAACATATGAGGATAAATGCTCAATGAACAAATTATCTGCAATCGGGGGGCGGGGCATGCCCCATTTTGCTGTTTGAGGGCTCTTCTGCTCGGGTCTTGCTGGCAGGTTTCCCATTGGGGCATCTGTTTGGAACAGGGTGCTGGACTGAGGCCAGAGATGGAAGGAAGAGATAACCCCGACTAGAGAAGAATGGCAAATCAAATTGATGGACTATGCTGAAATGGCAAAACTAACTGGGAAGCTTAGGAATCAAGAAGACACAATTTTTTAAAAAAAAAAAAAAGAATGGGAAATGTTTATAATGTATATACAAAATCATTGTAAACAGGTCAAAACATTAGCAGGATCTTAAACACACTTGTAATGTAATAGAACGTACAGATAACCTAGGAAGATGAAAAATTGGAGAAGTATTGATATGTAGTTGAAAATAGAATCAATAGGACCTATGGAAGGGATGCGGGTAAGTCAGGAGATTCAGCATAATCTCAATAATTAGATTGGGAATTGTTTTTGTTGTATGTTCATATTTTGGAAAATCAAATAAAAATGTATGTATTTTTTAAAAAAGGAATTGGATGGGCCATTGGCCTGATCCAATGGGACTCTTCTACTGTTCTTCTGTCCTATCCCATTTCAGTTTGGCAAGTACCAAATCTCAGACCCTCCAAGTGTCCCTATTTTCCAGGGGCGGTCCTGAATTTACAGAAGCCATCTTGGTTTCTGATTTGATCCCAGAATGTCCCACTTTTCCTTAGGATGTCCCTATTTTCTTCGGAGAAATGTAGGAGAGCATGAATCTCTCCCTGACGACTGAGACTCTTCCCTTCTGATTTATATCTAAAGGGACATTTCACAATTGCACCTCTAAAGGTGTACCTTTTAGTTAGGGCAAGTAAGGAGCAGTCCCCCTTCTGGATACCTGCACAAGAAGCTGCTCTGGTTGTGTTTCCTAATTGGAAGGAAGAAAGTGGGCTTGGAGTGGTGTTTTGTGCCAAAATGCAGCAGACAGACTGCTGCATCAATGGCTACTCTGGAGTCACAACAGTCTTTAATTACGTGATTGATTTCTCATGGCACAGTCTGAGAACTACATTTTTACACATTGCTCCATCCGTATCTCGACTAGCAGCTTCCCCTTCAACTTGATGGAGTGCTCCTCCCTCCTTGGTCTAATCAGGACCACACGCTCCATCACAGAATAATAGGAAAGTGGAAGAGCTCTCTTCATTTTATCCTCTACTCAGCCTAAGACAAGATTGACAGCAACATCTAAGGCAGAGGTGGAGAGACTCTAACTTCTGTCCTCCCTCCCTGACTATTCGCCAAACCCATCCCTGACCGGGAAGTGCCCACAGCAGATATCCACCCAACCCTTTTCTCCAGAATGGCAGAACATAAGAAAAGCTCTGCTGGCTTAGGGCAGAGAACTGTCTACTCCAGCATCCCTCTTCCACGGTGGCCAACCAGATGCCCCAGTGGGAAGCTTGCAAGCAGGACCCGAACACAACAGCAGCTCTCCCCTTTTGGGATTGCCAGCAACTGGTGTTCAGAAGTCATCTTGAATTAGATTGACAAATGGTCTCAATCAGCACAAGACAGTTTCCTATGTCCCCAAACAGCCTTTCCCATGGCAGTACAAGTCCATAAGAACATAAGAAGAGCCCGGCTGGATCCAAAGGCCCACCTATCTAATCCATCCTCCTATTCTCACAACGGCCAACCAGTTGCCCAACTGGAAACCGAGAAGCAGAATCTGAGCATTTAAAGCACATTTGGAGCATGTGGCTTCCCCCGAGGAATGCTGGGAACTGTAATTGATGTGTTGCAGAGCTGCAATTCCCAACATCCTTAGCAGTTCCCAGTGTTCTTTGGAGGAAGCAATGTTCTTTAAATGTATGGTGTGTATGGTGGCACTGTAAAGGCACCATACATTTAATGCACACTTAAAGAACATGGATCTGAAATTATTACTCCGTATTGAGAGAATTGCACTCAGTACCAGCCCCGGGGCACTGGGGCACTCCTCTTACTTAATACATTCCCTTCAAAACAAACACTACAGCTGGGTCCTACAAGTGTGGAGTAGGTACACAGAGAAGGGGAGAACCATTGCAAAAGGGGCTTCTATCCATGTCACAAGCACTAGGGCAGAAAAAGGATAAGTGCAATGAATGGTTATTGCCTCTCTGCTAGATATACCTGAGGGACATTTGTGGCACTGTGGTCTAAACCACTGAGCCTCTTGGACTTGCCAATTGGAAGGTTGGCAGTTCGAATCCATGCAATGGGGTGAGCTCCCGTTGCTCTGTCCCAGCTCCTGCCAACCTAGCAGTTCGAAAGCACACCAGTGCGAGTAGAGAAATAGGTACCACTGTGGTGGGAAGGTAAACGGCATTTCCATGGTGTCCCATTGTGCCAGAAGCAGTTTAGTCATGCTGGCCACATGACCTGGAAAGCTGTCTGTGGGCAAACGGCGGCTCCCTTGGCCTGAAAAGTGAGATGAGCGCCACAACCCAACAATCGCCTTTGACTGGATGTAACTGTCCAGGGGTCATTTACCTTTTACCTACACCTGAGCATGATGCCTAACACTTCCCAGCTTTGCCAACAATGCCATTGCCACTGCCCCTGGTTGTCAGTGGAGTGTGGTGGATCCATGTCTCCCACTTTAAACTTCCAATATTTCTCAAGTGCTAAACCTGGAGCTTTTTGGTACTTCTTGCATTAAACCAGCCCTTCTACAAGTCCCTGTCCCAAGATGCAGAGATGTAGCTCAGTGGCAGAGCATCTCCTTTGCACACAGCAGGTCTCAGGTTCAACCCCTGCCAGAAACCCTGGAGAACTGCCGCCAGTCAGCGTAGGCAATGCTGAACTAGAGGAGCAACTGTATCTTTCATAGAACCAGAAAACTCTGGAGTTGGAAGGGACCCCAGTCTTCATGTAGTCCAACCTCCTGCAATGGAGGAGTCACAGCTAAGAAAACCCTAACAGATGGGCATCCAAGCTGTGTTTAAAAGCCTCCTGCGAAGGAGAGTCTACCACCTTCCCAGCTCATCTGCTCTACTGTTCTTACCATCAGAAATTATTCCTCAAGTTTTGTTGGAATCTCTTTTCCTGTCACATGAATCCATTGGTTTGGATCCTCCCCTCTGGAGCAACACAAAACAAGCTCGCACCTTCTTCCACATGACAGCCCTTCAGATATTTAAAAGATGGCTATTGCGTCATCTCTTAGTCTTCTCTTCTCCAGGCTAGGCATACCCAACTCCCTCAACTGTTCCTCATAAGGCTTGGTTTCCAGACCCTTGATCATCTTGGTTGCCTTCCTCTGCAACCAAGTTCTAGTTTGCCAATATCCTTCTTAAATTGTGGTGCCCAGAACTGAGCACAGTACTCAGTGGGGTCTGATATAAGACAATATAATGGTACTATTACTTCCCTTAAACTGGACTATTACTTCAGTTGATGCAGCCCAGAATTGCATTAGCATTTCTTGCTGCAGAATCACACTGTTGACTCATGTTAAGCTTGTTGTCTACTAAGACCCCCTAGATCAGGGGTAGGCAACCTAAGGCCCAGGGGCCGGATGCAGCCCAATCGCCTTCTAAATCCAGCCTGCAGGCGGTCCAGGAATCAGCGTGACATGAGCAGAATGTGTCCTTTTATTTAAAATGCATCTCTGGGTTACTTGTGGGGCATAGGAATTTGTTCATCCCCCCCCCCCAAAATATAGTCCGGCCCACCACACAGTCTGAGGGACGGTGGACCGGCCCATGGCTGAAAAAGGTTGCTGACCCCTGCTCTAGATCCTTTTCACATATACTACAGGCAAACCAGGTGTCTCCCTTCCTATATTTGGACATCTGATTATTCCTGCCTAACTGTACAATCTTACACTTGTCCCTATTGAAATGTCATATGTTAGTTTTGGCTCAGTTCTCCAATTTGTTAAGGTCATCTTGAATCTTGATTCTGTCTTCTGAGGTACAGTATTGGCTACCCCTCTCAATTTGGTGTCCTATGCAAATCCTCTTCAATTCCTTAATCCAAGTCATTTATAAAACTGTTGAACAACACCATGTCCAGGACAGAACCTTGCAGCACCCCACTTGTCACCTTCCCACCCCCAGGATGACGGGGAGTCCTTGGCGAGTACTCTTTGGGTTTGGTTAGTCAACTACCTAAAAATCCACCTAACAATAACATTGTCCAGCTTCTCCGCAAGAATATCATGGGGGACTTTGCCAAAAGCCTTATTGAAATAAAGATATGCTACATCTACAACATCCCCCTGATCCACTAAGCTTGTAACTATCAAAATAAGACATGAGGTTCTCCTGTGTCCCAGAGGAGAGACCGGAGCTCAGTGGTGGAGCATCTGCTTTGCACGCAGAAGATCCTAGGTTCAACCCAGGGCATCTTCAGGTGGGGCTGGGAATTTTCCCTTCTGCCGGTTAGGGCAGACAGCACGGAGCTAGATGGACTTGGTATCCAAGGCGGCTTTCTCATTTCCCGTTTCTCTCCCCTCCCCAACTTCCAGCCGGTCCACGCCCCCCTCTCCTCTCCTCCTTTCCAGATCTCCCCAAGACCCACATCGATTGACTCCTTAACCCCCCAACAACTGCAGCTGATAAGCCCGACCCCACCCTCGAACCTCACCCCGCGCTGGCCGGTACAGGGGTTGGGAGCTCGGTCGGCGAGAGGCTAGAGCGAAAGCGCTCCCCCCTCGCTACTGAGAGCACTAGCAGCCGAGGCAGCGCGCGCGGAGACAAAGAAACTCCGGAGTCCCCCCCCCCCTCGCCCAGCCCACCCACACTCTCCTTCTCTTGCAGCCCCCCTTCCACTCCATCGCGCCCCCTTCCTCATCCTCCTTCCCCAGAGAAAAAACATCCTTTGTAACCGCACTCCCCCCCCCCCGCAGAGGTTTCCCTTCTCCTTTGTAAACCCCCCGCCAGCATCATTTCGCATCGGTCCTTCTTTTTGAAAAGCCACCCCCGAGCTAAAAGTGTCCCCTACCTTACAAGCCCCCCTCCGCCACGCCCCCCTGCCCGAACCAAAGCAGAGCTTGATTTCCCACCCCACCCCACCCGGCTACTCCAGCCCGGCTCCAAGCCCCCTGCTTCTCCCAAACTGTTTTCCCTTAGCCCCCCCCAGTCGCGCCCCCCACAACAAGAGCCACCTGGGTCAGAGCGCAAGGACGCGCGGGGGAATCGAACCCGGCTTCATTGTTTCTTTTTTACCCGATTTCCAGCTCGATCTCGGAGATGTCCGCGAAGATCAGGATCCCCACCAGCAGCGTGAGCAGAGCCAGCGTCCAGCCCCGGCAGGGCAGCGGCGGCGGCGACGGCATGACTCCGGGGCGCAGGGAGAGAGCGAGAGAGACCGGCGGGGCTCGGCTGGGCTGCAGCCGCCGGGGCGCCTCCTCTGCCGGTCCAGAGGCGAAGAAGGTCCCGAGCGCAGGAGTTTGGAGATCTCCCAAAAGAGAGATCCCCCCCCACCCCTTACACACACCGCTGCCTACAAGTTGAGGGCTCCCTCTTCTCTCGGGGGTCACCGCCTACTGCATCCCCAGGCTGGGAAGCTGGGCTTTCATCCTCGCGAAAGGGACCTGCCAGGACAGAGCCGCCGCCTCCTCCTCTCCAAGATTTCTTGACACTGAGAGGGGAGAGAATGAGTGAGAGAAAGAAAGAAAGAAAGAGAGAGAGAGAGAGAGAGAGAGAGAGAGAGAGAGAGAGAGAGAGAGATAAGCCTCCCCTCCTTCCCTCCCTCTCTCCTCCCCCTCTCCAATCCTCCCTCCTCATCTACAGCCTTTGCAAAGTTTCTCTCTCTCTCTCTCTCTCTCTCTCTCTCTCTCTCTCTCTCTCTCTCTCTCACACACACACACACACACACACACACACACACACACACACAGAGCGGAATCCCCCTCCAGTCCGAAGAAACAAAACACATCTATAGATAGACATCTCACAAGGCCAGCAGGAGTAAGAACCATTTAGAGAGCACTTCCACTTTGTTGTCACCCATACAACCTGGCAAGGTAGGCCATTGTTTTCATCTCTGTTCATCTCCTTTGAAGAGTAGTTTCCATTCCTGGGAGATTGAGGCTTCAAAGGTGTGACTTCTCTAAGGACAGCTGAGTGGTTGGGGTGTTCCCTTTTGAGTTAGCATCTAGACCAGAGGTAGCCAATGTGATGCATTTTAGATGGCTCCCATTATTCATGCTGGCTGGAGCTGATGGTAGTCCGGCAGTCAGGGCCCTTCCAGCGATACGATACGATAATCTTTATTGTCATTGTCCCACACAGAACAACGAAATTGAAAAATCTACATAAGACATTCAAAAACCAACAAGCCTGCTATCCCAGCTACCCCAACCTGGTTAGCCCCCTAAAAACTCTGATACCCTATTTTTAAATACAATATACTCCCATAAAAAGGGACGCGGGTGGCGCTGTGGGTAAAACCTCAGTGCCTAGGACTTGCCGATCGTATGGTCGGCGGTTTGAATCCCTGCAGCGGGGTGATCTCCCGTCGTTCGGTCCCAGCTCCTGCCCACCTAGCAGTTCGAAAGCACCCTTAAGTGCAAGTAGATAAATAGGTACCGCTTTATAGCGGGAAGGTAAATGGCGTTTCCGTGTGCGGCTCTGGCTCGCCAGAGCAGCTTCGTCACGCTGGCCACGTGACCCGGAAGTGTCTTCAGACAGCGCTGGCTCCCGGCCTCTTAAGCGAGATGAGCACGCAACCCCAGAGTCGGACACGACTGGCCCGTACGGGCAGGGGTACCTTTACCTTTATACTCCCATAAAGACTCCTTAAAAAGGTAAAGGTACCCCTGCCCGTACGGGCCAGTCTTGACAGACTCTAGGGTTGTGCGCCCATCTCACTCAAGAGGCCGGGGGCCAGCGCTGTCCAGAGACACTTCCGGGTCACGTGGACAGCGTGACATCGCTGCTCTGGCTAGCCAGAGCCGCACACGGAAACGCCGTTTACCTTCCCGCTAGTAAGCGGTCCCTATTTATCTACTTGCACCCGGGGGTGCTTTCGAACTGCTAGGTTGGCAGGCGCTGGGACTGAACAGCGGGAGCGCACCCCGCTGCGGGGATTCGAACCACCGACCTTTCGATCGGCAAGCCCTAGGTGCTGAGGCTTTTACCCACAGCGCCACCCATGTCCCTAAAGACTCCTTACACTGCGTTTAAAACCAAAATTGCATTTGGGTAGAAACTGTTTCTCAGGCGGCTAGTCCTAGTCTTTATAACCCTGTACCTTCTTCCAGAAGGCAGAAGCTGAAAGAGATCATTTCCGGGGTGCACACTATCCTGCACTATCTCTGTAGCTTTCTTATGGCACCTGGAAGCATAGATTTGATCCAAGGTGGGAAGAGTGCACCCAATTATTCTCTCCACAGTCTTTACAACCCTGGACAGCATTGGTTTTTCCCTGACCGTGCAGTGCATATGTTTATTGAACGTTCATCCTGATTTGTTTGCAAGGTGAGTAGACAGCCTTGGTTACTTAATGAGCATTCACAGGAAGATAAGAACATAAGAAGAGCATGCTGGATCAGGCCAATGGCCCATCTAGTCCAGCATCCTGTTCTCACCATGTCTACCCAGATACCTGTAGGTTAACCCACAAGCAAGACCCAAGCACAAGAGCACTCTCTCCCCCTGTGGTTTCCTGCAACTGCGATTCAGAAGCATTGTTGCCGTCGATTGTGGAGGCAGTGCATAGCCATCCTGGCTAGTAATCATTGATAGGCTTCTCCTCCATTAATTTGTTCAATCCCCCTTTGGGGCCATCCTAATTGGTGGCCATCGCCGCCTCTTGTGGCAGTGAGTTCCATAGTTTAACGATGCGCTGCATGAAGAAGGACTTCCTTTTCTTTCATTGCCAGAGGGTGGGGTGTTGGTGCTTTGTTGATGCTGTGCCAAAGCAAGTGCTATCCTTATACATTCTCTAGTGCCCCTCCCCTTGTCACTTTCCTTATGGAAGAAAGCTCAGTCTTTGGGGGAGGTCGGTTTGTTTCACCAGAGTTTCAGATCAGCTTTCATTGTGCAGCCTGTATTTGCTTGTGTGTGGCTCAATCCCATCCGAAAATCGTGACAGCCTGGAAGTGCTCTTAGATTAAATTGGTACAAAATAAGATAGTTTATCGCCCTGGATTTTGACTCTCATAGACATTATGTTACATCAGTTCTTGCTTATTTCATTTCTGTGTGTGGTTATTTCAACGGCATTATATCATATATTAATACCTTTTATAACTATCTTTTTTTTAAAAAACAAACCCCCAAATAAGCACTTTGTTAAAAGGGTGCCAACAGATGAGACAGGAAAGTCAAAGTGTTTTAAAATCCTCCGCAAATTGCACAAAAACACCTGTTCACCCAAGTGCTGTTACTTTTAATAATGAGTTTAACAAGGCAGGTGAAATAGTGCAAATTAACAGATCATTTAAAAAGAAAAAAGGGGGTAGAGAGCTATAATGGCTCAGACTGGGACAGAAATAGTAAAGATGTGCTGAGATAGGGACTTGTGGGTGACAATAGGTTCAAGTACCTACTTTTTCCTTGCACATGAAACCCATGCTTCTCCCAAAAGATGGAAAAGTAACACAATGGCCACCTGCACCACCAATGGCTCAATTCTTTACACATGCAAAAGTTCATTCTTAGCTCAGTTGGCAGAGCATGAGACCCTTAATCTCAGGGTCATGGGTTTGAGTCCCACGGGTGAAAGATTCCTGTGTTGTAGGAGCTTGGATTACCGTATTTTTTGCTCCATAAGACACACTTTTTCCCTCCTAAAAAGTAAGGGAAAATGTGTGTGCATCTTATGGAGCGAATGCAGGGGGGAGGCAGGCAGGAAAAGCCCCCAAGAGCTGCACACAAGCTCCGCGCGGCTCTTGCGGGCTTTTCCCCAGGAGGGAGAAGGCACTGACGTGGCCAGTCAGTCCCTTCTCCCTCCTCGTAGAAAAGCCCGCAGGAGCCGTGCGCTCCTTAAAGGGTGTGCGGCTCCTGTGGGCTTTTGCGGGAGGTGGGGGAATTGCCATAGCCATGCGCAGCCCCTGCGGCTGGAGAGGTTGCGCGCAGCTAAAGAGGAAGCCAAGACAGCGAGCGGGATCCATCCTGCTCACAGACTTGGCTTCTTTGCTCTTTGGGGCTGGGGGGGGGGGGACCTGGGCTTCCTCTGGCAGCTCCAGAAGCTCTGGGAGAAGCGGACAGGCTGCATAAGATTTTTTTTATTGATTTCCCCCTCTAAAAACTAGGTGCGCCTTATGGTCCAGTGTGTCTTATGGAGCAAAAAATACGGTAGATGATCCTTTTGGTCTTTTCCAACTTTACAGATCTATGATTCGGTGATTCTGCAAGTCTGAAAACACAAGAGGGCAAAAGTTTGATGCCAGTGTCTTGTGGACACCCCATAAAAAGTGAGTGGCAATGCCACAGGAAACACACAAGTGCCCCGAGACTTTGGTATAAACATTTTATTTAGTGTTACATACCTTTGGTCTAGGGGTGTGCCCAATGTTTGTCCCACTTTTTCACAACCATTCCCCATCAACAAATGAGAAAAGAGACCACATTGGAAAATCATCAAAGGGGGAGAAATTTTCCAGTGAAATTCTCATGGGGAAAAGTGCAGGATTTTTGTTAAGACCATCAGAAGAGTCCAGATGGATTAGCCAGTCGCTCGTCTAGTCCAGAATCCTGTTCTGACAGTAATCATTGAGATGCCTATGCGAAGCTTATCTTACTTTTGAGGTGACCAAGGAGAGTTTGTGAGTGTCTTTCATTCTACAGATAATTGACCAGTTGTGTGTCTTCCGCAGCCTTCCCGGGTGCTCACACTTTGCAGAATCACAGAACTGTAGAGTTGGAAAGGACAACAAGGGTAATCTAGTCCAACTCCTTGCAATGCAGGAATCTTTTGCCTACTGTGGGGCTCGATCACTGCCTAGGGGGATGCATTGTGAATAGCTCACCCCATGATTTGTTTTTGGTTTTTTTAGTTCGGGAAGTGTGGGTGGCCAGGGATGCTGCAGCATGCTGGAAAAATGTTTATTGAAAAGAAAATCGAACACCCACACACCCCAACTTTGACCAAGTCACAAAGTGAGATAATCTCAAATCTCCACACCCACTGATATTCTAAATGTATTCTAAAGTGCCCCGAGAAGTGAAGCAGAACAATGAAAGCCTCTTTTGCCAGGCTAGGAGAAAAATGTGACCATATTACATTTGCTCCTATTTCAGAAATGGTGTTATTTTATTGCTAAACCCTTTCAATTTGAATTGTTGGTGGACTGTGCAATTTTGAATTTAATGGGATGAAGAGCTTTTGATTGATTTGCTGATATGCTGATTGCAGGCTTAAGTTCGGAAATGAATTGTTAATGATTGGGTAGAAATAAGATCATACATTGGCTTTGTACCATTGGCTTCTCTGTATTTCAGTTTGCGCTGACAGACTATTTAGTTGTTAACTTGGATTCTTAGGATTTTTATTGCAAAGCTTCGGTATTTTCCATTGCACAGTCCCTTGAATGTATCGATGTTAGATGTTTTAATTCAGGTTGTGCAGTTAAAACAGATTTGGCCTCTTGCAGAACAAAGCCACTTCCAAAAGGAGACTTCTTCCTGTAAAAAAAGTGATGAGGGGATGCTTGCTAAAGTGTAGGTTGACACTTGACACAACATTTTCTACATCCACACCATACATTGCAAGCACTATGATACCTCCTCAGACAGTCATGCCATTCCTCCGAGAATTCTGGGAACAGTCCTTCATTAAAGGTTGCTTCCAACTCTACAATTCCATGATTCTATGAAGGGCAATGAGAGTTGTTAGGCGACCCCTAGTCCCCTCACAGAGCTATAGTTCTCAGAGTTCCCTATTGTGTGGTTGTTTTATTTTTCTGATTAATATTCATTTTTTCACATCACACGTAAAACACCACAATTCATAACGCATCAGCTACATTGCTTAAAAATATCAAATCTAATTCTTTCAGTTCACTTCAAAAAATCTTTCCACTTATTACCATGAGATGTCGGAGGGTGATAAACACAACCTTCTTGATGCATATAATCCCAAAACAGTTGCCACACATTAGAGAAAAGATGGGGGTTAGAATTCCCTTTGTCAAACGAATCTGGCATGCCAGCTTTTCAGCCAGGGCCATTGTCCATGCTCTGGAGCACCATGCTTCAACATTCAAGTCCAAGGCAGTGCGCCATCATCACATGAATATTTCCCTATGTGCTCTGCAAGGAGGAACATGAAAAGTACTTTATGAGCAACTGGTGGAGCAGTCATGTCCTTTATTCCAAATAAAGCAAGTTGGAGGGAAGGCTGTAGCTCCAGTTTGAATATTAAACTCAATTCTTTAAATACCAAAACCCAAAATGGGGACATATGTGGGAGGATATGTCTGTAGGATCCAGTCTCTCCATATCCCCTCCAACAGGTTGATGTTGCCCCTGGTATCATGTGGGATATTCACAAGGGGGAAAGATGCCACCTATGTAAGAGTTTCAAAGAAGATTCCCTTAATTGGGCCAAAACTGTTTTAAAATGTGTTTTCCCTGCAAAGCAGGTTTCATTACTTGAAGGTCCGTTTCCCAGGGAATTTTTGTGGACATAAGATGGCCGGATTCTACCTCCATTAATATTTTATCTATAGTTGATACCACACCCTTTGATGTAGCAGAAACATTGACCATAATTTATTCTAAAGCGGTCAACTCTCTGTCTGCTTGAATGGTTTTAACAGAAATAAAAACAATGGATTAAAATTAAACCACAACCACATTCCATTACATTGGGAATTTTAGCTAAAATCTGTTATTTACGTAGTGGGGAACCATGTGCATTAAAATCCCTGAGTCTATATAGACCTGCTTGTTCCTCCTCTTCCTAGTCCATCATATCTCCAGCTTCACAAAACCTGGGGTGGTATTTAAGTGGAATCAGTGGGGAGATCGGAGGAATGGCTTTTTTGTGTACTGAGTAAAAAATGGGTTTTTCATTTTGTGAATTGATTTTTGAGTAATAATAAGAAAGGGAAATACCCTAAACTTCCAATCTTCCAAGTCTATATCAATCCGTGGTTTTCCTCGTGGATCTTGAATCAAAGAGAGACTAAGTTCTTGACTTGGAATGCCTTATAATATATAAACAAACGGGGCACTCTCAGACCTCCCTTGTTGACATTATTATACAATATACTGCTGCATAACCGGACTTTCTTTCCCCTATGAATGAATTTACTCAATGATCTCTGCCAAACTTTAGGATGTTTAGGCATGATAGTCATTGGCAGAACTTGAAACAGATAGAGAAACTTTGGGAGGCTCAACATCTTAATAATAATAATAATAATAATAATAATAATAATAATAATAATAATAATAATATATTTATACCCTGCCCATCTAGCTGGGTTTCCCCAGCTCCCAACAGAATATTAAAAACAGGATAAAACATCAAACATTAAAAACTTCCCTAAACAGGGCTCCCTTCAGTTGCCTTCTGGGAAGAGGGATTGATGGTTAAACCACTCTGGGACTTGTAATTTTCTGCGGAGAATGAGGGGTCTCCTGACAACTCACAGCACCCTTAACAAACTACAGTCCCCATGTTTATCATTATTTTTTTGGGGGGGAGCCATGACTGTTTAAAGTGATACCACAGTACTTTAAATGTATGGTAGAACCTCCTTGAAAACAAATCAGAACGAATGCTCAATAATCTGAAAGCAAACACAGATGCATCTTCTCCTTTATTCAGGGTGGGAGAGTGAAGTGAGGTGGTGGCGAAGAGGAGGAGAAAGAGGGAAGGATTTAGCTGGCTGGTCACACAAGAGGTTCATTTCTTCCAGCCCTGTCATCTGTGAGCTGATCATCAAACATTCAAGTGGGAGAGGTGAGCCGAGGCCAAGCTACCCTCCCACAATCCCTGTCTCTGTCCAAATGAGCTAAAGGTTGCCAAAGGTAACAGTGAGCTATCTGGCAGCAGGACCTGCCCTCTCCACAAAGTGGAAAGCAGCGGTGGTGTCAGAGAGAGAGATTGTCACTGTATTGATACTCCTTGCCTATATAAAAAGCACGCACTTTAAACTTCAGCGGGAGGTACCATTAAGCCAAATATGTGTCTGTGTGTCCTGAATTTGTCTAAATTAGAGGATGCCAGCTTGCTGTCAGCCAGATTTCCTCCTTCCCCTTTTTGCATTAGATCATGAGATTAAATGTGCTTGAAACCATTTCTTCTTTCCTGCCAAGGGAGATGGATGTGTGATGTTCAGCATGGTTACAAGCAACAGGAAAGTGCCAGAGAGGAGTTGGAGGAACAAAAAGAAACCTTTGGCCAGTTGGATGATTACCACTAAGTCCCCTACTCTCTTGTGCAGGGCAGCTTTTGTTAACTTCTTAAATTTCCTGCACAGTTCTCCAATTTTTAGAATCTGTATTCAGGACGAAACAGAGCAGTAACACCTTCCCCACAAGAAAGTGTATATTTGAAGCACCTGGTGGGGTGCAGTAGTAGCTGTCCTGCCATTTCCTGATTTTGCAGCACAATTCCTGATGGGGAGATCAGTCCCTTTCTGTTTCTTTCAGTGTCTCATGTTCCCAATCCTGAGTTCAGTTCTCATTTCCACATTGGTTTTGAAATATATTCAACTCAGTACATAACAGGTTTGCAGATTTATGTTTGTGAAAATCCACCAGCATTTTAGTGCATTTTTTCCTTGTATACATTTTTCTTTGGCATGCAATTTTGCATACACATTTTGGTAAAGCAATGTTTGTTATTTCACTAATATGTGATTTATTTATTTTTAAAATGCACATTTAACTGTATGGATTTCTGTAAACCTTCCTTGCTTGGAGAACTGCACTGTAAACTTTGGGGAAGTGTGAATCTCAAAGGATGGCTGTGTTTCAGTTCACACATTGCTTCAGAAAGTGTGAATTAGATAGGTTCACCTCTAAATGCACACTAAGTCAAATATCTCCCTCATCCTTAGCTGTGTGACTCTGCAACAGTCTTGTCCTTCCTTACTTTCCAGTGCAGCTGAGGATCCTTTGAGCAGACTGTGTCTAAAAAAAAGGTGTTCCTTTGGAAATATCAGAGGCGTTGGGAGAATTTGAGGCAGAGGCCCAGAAACCCCAATTTGCATAAAAGTTGCAAATACGTGGAGATACACATCTATAGACTTCAAACCAAGCTTTATGAGGAACAGTTGAGGGAGTTGGGTATGTTTAGCCTGGAGAAGAGGAGACTGAGAGGAGATATGATAAGCATATTCAAATATCTAAAGAGCATTCACAAGGAAGATGTAGAAGAAGAAAAGAAGAGTTTGGATTTGATATCCTGCTTTATCAACTACCCGAAGGAGTCTCAAAGCGGCTAACATTCTCCTTTCCCTTCCTCCCCCACAACAAACACTCTGTGAGGTGAGTGAGGCAGAGACTTCAGAGAAGTGTGACTAGCCCAAGGTCACCCAGCAGCTGCATGTGGAGGAGCGGGGATGCAAACCCGGTTCACCAGATTACGAGTCCACCGCTCTTTACCACTACACCATGCTGGTGGAGCAAGCTTGTTTTCTCCTCCTCCGGAAGCTAGGAGCTGAACCAATGGATTCTAATAGCAACAAAGGAGATTCTGGCAAAACATCAAGAAGACCTTTCTGGCCCTAAGACCTGTTCCACAGTGAAATGGACTGCCTTGGAAGGTGGTGGACATTCCTTCATTGGAGGTTTTTAAGCAGAGGTTGAATGGCCATCTGGCCATATGCTTTAGCTGCGATTCCTGGATTTCAGGGGGTTGGACTGGATGACCCTAGAGGGTCTCTGTCAACTCTACAATTCTGTTCCTATGAAATGTCACAGGAGACAAGCCAACAAATTCCCCTCTCCAAATTCATTTGTGGTGCAAATGAATTAAAGAACCCACATACCTGTAGGTTCTTTAATTCATTTGCGCCCCAGGCTTGGTCACCCCAAATCACTCATTCAATTCATTTACCTCCCATTTAATCGATCAGCAGATCCTGCTCAAGTTAATTCCATATTTTCATTCCCCTCAAATCACCTCTGGTTGTAGTAATCTTAAATTAATTTATTTTCACAAATTAATATCCTCCCCAGTAACTCAGTTCATCCCTCAGTTCAATCTCCTCCTTCATCACCCACCCCAAAGTATCCAGGGTACTAAGAAAAAGGCCGCCCAGAAGTATTGGGGGCAATCCATGTCCGCACAGGACCACCCCTAGCGAGACCCCTTAGAAATTGCAATCTTTCTCTCCCTCTCACTGATTAAGTCTGTGAACAATCTTATCCTGGCTCCAGAAATCACGTTCATTACCTTCTGCCCTGTACATGTAAGTAGGAGGAGAGTTTGCCTTCCTCTGCACATTCTGTTAACCAAGAGTCCAATCCCATGCATGCTTTCTCTGAAGTAACCTCAAACTAGATGCAGTGGGGGATCTGGTCCCATGCAAACATAAAACAGTAAAGGTAAAGGACCCCTGGACAGTTAAGTGCAGTCAAAGGCAACTATGGGGTGCAGCACTCATCTCTCTTTCAGGCCAAAGGAGCTGGCATTTGTCCACAGACAGCTTTCTGGGTCATGTGGCCATCATGACTAAACTGCTACTGGTGCAACTGAACACTGTGACAGAAGCCAGAGTGCATGGAACCACCATTTACTTTCCCACCACAGTGGTACCTATTTATCCACTTTCACTGGTGTGCTTTCGAAGTGCTAGGTTAGCAGGAGCTCATTCTGTTGCAGGGATTTGAACCGCCAAGCTTCCAATTAGCAAGCCAAGAGGCTCAGTGGTTTAGACCACAGCGCCACCCGCATCCCTACAAATGTGCAGTATGCTGGTAGGGTGGAATTGAGAGAGATGCACAGCAGGGGGCGCCATAGTCAATGAGAGGCAGAGCCAACTAATTTGAGGTTTGCCTCCACCCACTCCCTGCTGAGTTCTAGAAGGGCAACACTTGGGATTAAGAAAGGGAAGGACTTAATTATGCATCTTATAACTGCAGCTCCTCTTGCTGTTGCTAGGCACTGCAGGACACTGAATGCAAATTTAGATGGTATGCTCATGTTTGGGACTTAATCGTGATTGAAGAGAAAAAGGTACAAGAAAGAGAAAAGGTACAAGAAAGAAGATAACACAGAATCTTAGAATGGTTGAGTTGGAAGGGAACCCAAGAGTCATTTAGTCCAGCCTCCTGCAATGTAGGAATCACAGCTTAAGAATCCCTGACAGATGCCCCCGTCCCCCAAAAAACAGCCCCCTATTTAAGTGATTCTACAAAATGTCTTACAAAATGTGGTCCACTTTGGTAAATTTTTGGGAGAAGGCAATAGAAATGATTAATGTGATTGTACGGAAAAATCTTAAATTTGCAGAGGGAAATATCCTTTTGAATTATGTTCCCAATACATGGAATCTAACTAAGGGATAGTATGAATGGATTCTCCATGCCCTTACTAGGGCAAAAAAGACTAGTATTGATGAACTGGAAGAATATAAATGTGGCTCCCTTCAACGGGCGGATAGAAGATATGCATAAATTTGCAACACAGGAACAAGTTGCATATAAATATAGACTTGCCATGGGCAAATTCAACAATATTTGGAAATCATTTGTATAAACACTGTATTAGGTAAAGTTTAAGTACAATAGCAATCTTGCAAGTTTATAAGTTTGAAAAGGAGTCTAAAGATGATGGGACAGCCACGATATGAGAGTTGCTCTGTCCCAGCCTCTGCCAACCTAGCAGCTTGAAAGGACACCAGTGCAAATAGGTATTGCTGCGGCAGGAAGATAAATGGCATTTCTGTGTGTTCTGCTTTCCTTCACGGTGTTCTGTTGTGCCAGAAGTGGTTCAGTCATGCTGGCCACATAAGCTGGAAAGCTGTCTGCAGACAAACACCGGCTCCCTCGGCCTGAAAGCGAGATGAGCGCCGCAACCCCATAGTCGCCTTTGACTGAACTTAACCGTCAGGGGTCCTTTACCTTTACCTTTACCATCAGACCAGAGCTTTGGGGCAGACGTCAGGACCTTCAAATGCAGCAGGGCTGGCTGACCACACTTTGCAGTAATGCACATTGCCATTTAAAGGTGGTGCATGTATCTCTGAGACCATTAAAGTACCAAGTTTAAAAATATCTAACTGCCCCATTGCCCTTCCAGATCCAATTAAGTCCAGTACCACCTAGTGACTAGACTACAATGGCATTTTCCCTGCAGAAGGAAAATCCCCTCATTTAAAAGTCTCTACTTTGAAGCAGGCAATGATACCATTAAGGACCAAAATAGCAGTTCACCGAAGAGACAGAGACAAGGTAACCAAACAGAGACTTCCTTTGGCAGGGCATACAAGAAGCATTTGTGTAGCCAAGGGTCTGTTCAGGTTCCCTCCTGCCTCTCCCGGCCTTTGAATCAGCTTTAATAAATCTGTCAACCTTGGTGAATGCAAGCCCATTTTTGCAGTGCGGTTTGGGACAGTGGGTGTGTTGCGCTGGATGTGATGAGCAGGCCTGGCTGATGATGGCAGCAGCTGGGCTCTGCTGCAGGATCCCACAGTGTTGCTTTCTGCAAACAACTTTCAGTCAAACCTTCAAGCCTTTTTTTTTCTTCAAATCCCCCAAAATCTCTCTAGGGGCAGAAAAGAACTTCTCTCCTGGAGAAATTCGTTAGAAGGATTCAGTAATGCTAATCTGAGCAAAGCCCTCCATCTTCTTTAGGGAATGCTCTTGACAATAAGATAGCCTAGGAATCTGACCAATGCCACAACTCTTGCAGGACGAACCTTCTCTCCCCTGCCTGCACCATTGCATGGATATGTCCTGAGCAATTCCACTCGCCTGCCAGAAGTGCAAAAAGAGCAGGAAGCACAAGACTTTTGTCACTAATCTGTTTCCACAAAGGGCAGACATTTATCTAAAGATTTCATTTTTTTAAACACATCCTTAGCAAGGCTTGTGAGAAAACAGGCAAGCTTATGCAGAAGACTGTTGAATTTAAACAGAATGCTAATCCTTAAATCTGGGGCACAGAATGTCTTGGGCCATTGCGTACTGAAGGGCAAACTATAAAAATAGTTAATTGTCGTAAGGTGGTGTAACCTAAAAACGGGGAATCAGTTTCTCATCTCTGAGCCCACACCCTCCTTCAAGGCCGACATCTGACCTCCTTGTCATGTTCCCAACCCGTTTTTCTTCATGGATGTCACAAAGTGTTAATTGATCCTGTGAGAATTCCAGTACATGTGCTTCAATGAGCTAAAAAACCAGGATTCCATTATGTAACATAGGAACGTAGGAAGCTGTCTTATACTCAGATCATGGGTCCATCTAGCACAGTGCCTTTTACTCTGACTGGCAGCAACCCTCCAGGGTTGCAGCAGGGGACAGTCTGGAGATGTCGAGGATTGGAGCTAGGACTTTCTGCCTGTGATGGAGTTGCTCTACTATGGAGCCACAACCTTCCCCTGTAAATGAGATGATGTTTCATGGTTATATATACACTGATGATGCAAAATCACTGACTGTGAGGAAGCAATTCTATGCCACCATTGTCTACAGAATGAAATATTGTAATGACATATGATGCTCCAACTGCATGGCATGATTCAAATATTTAACTGAAGATAAACGAGAAGATGTTGTTATGCGCCACTAGGCTCTCTGAGCAGTTAGTGGTACCAGACTTGCCTGAACTGTACCCTGGGTGTAGTTTCCTTGCAACGAGGGTCAGCAGAGATACACCTTGAGCATAAAGGTAAAAGGTAAAGGACCCCTGGACAGTTAAGTCCAGTCAAAGGCAACTATGGGGTTGTGGTGCTCATCTCGTCTTCAGGCTGAGGGAGCTGGCGTTTGTCCACAGACAGCTTTCTGGGTCATGTGGCCATCATGACTAAACTGCTACTGGTGCAACTGAACACCGTAACAGAAGCCAGAGCGCATGGAAATGCCGTTTGCCTTCCCACCACAGCGGTACCTATTTATCCACTTCCACTGGCATGATTTCAAAGTGCTAGGTTGGCAGGAGCTGGGACAGAGCAACGGGAGCTCACTCCGTTGGGGGGATTTGAACTGCCAACCTTCCAATCAGCAAGCCAAGAGGCTCAGTGGTTTAGACCACAGCGCCACCCGCTGAGCATAGGGGGGAGGGGCTCACAGCATTGACACTCCTGTAGATCTTTCTTATCCCTTAGGTTTCCAGTTAAACTCCAAAGTCCAGCACAGATCAGCATATAGAGCAAGACATGCCCCTGTCTGTCCCGCTTCCAACATCCAGCTTCCACCTCTCTCACACAGTAATGCTGGCTATCCTTATTTTACGCAGGATCATGTGGCCTCCAGCCAGGTGAGAGGGTTTGGGGAGAGCAATTTCCTGGAGAGCAGCATCACCCAGCTCATTCTTTGAGATGTGGGAGGTGCAGTTAATTGGCCACCTGAAACCATTACCTAGATAAAGGGATCAGTTTGACATGGACATTAGTTTCCCTGATGTTGATGATTCTTTAACATCAACTTTGTTGGACTGGTCATGTTGTGCGGATGCCTGATTATCGTCTTCCAAAGCAACTGCTCTATTCCTAACTTAAAAATGGAAAGCATAATGCCGGTGGTCAGCAAAAGAGGTTTAAAGACTCTCTCAAGGCAAATCTAAAAAAATGTAGTATAAACACTGACAACTGAGAAACACTGGTCTGTGAGTGATCCAATTGGAGAACAGCCTTTACCAAAGGTGTCATGGGCTTTGAAGATGCTCAAACTCAGAATGAAAGGGAGAAATGTGCTAAGAGGAAGGCACGTTTGGCAAACCCTCACCATGATCAGCTCTCGCCCGGAAGCCTATGTCCCCACTGTGGAAGGATGTGTGGATCCATAACTGGTCTCTACAGTCACTTATGGACCCACTGTTAAAACCATGTTTTAACCATGTACTCAGCTACAAGTGGTCGCCTAAGAAGAAGCTTCCCTCTTCTTCATTATAGCCTCACAGATACAAGGTCGCAAGAACTGGGAGAGACTCAGGATATCCTCCAGACTGATCCCCCCTCCAAACCCCACATAACACTATGTAAGGATGCTGAAGATAGGGAGCTTGATCATGCAGGAGTTTCAAGGAGAGGCAACACCTACTATTAGGCACAGAATAATAGAGTTGGGACATTGAAAATCATCTGGACCAACCCAAAAGCAGGGTCTGCAGTGCAGGAACTTGCAACAGTAACATCTCTGGTAGGCGCCCACCCAGCACCTGATTAAATGCGGCAGCTAGACTGGTGACTGGGAGTGGCCGCCGGGACCACATAACACCGGTCCTGAGAGATCTGCATTGGCTCCCAGTACGTTTCCGAGCACAATTCAAAGTGTTGGTGCTGACCTTTAAAGCCCTAAACGGCCTCGGTCCTGTATACCTGAAGGAGTGTCTCCACCCCCATCGTGCAGCCCAGACACTGAGATCCAGCACCGAGGGCCTTCTGGCGGTTCCCTCATTGTGAGAGGTGAGGTTACAGGGCACCAAACAGAGGGCCTTCTCGGTAGTGGCACCCGCCCTATGGAATGCCCTCCCTTCAGATGTGAAGGAAATAAGCAGTTATCTTCTCTTTAAAAGACATCTGAAGGCAGCCCTGTTTAGGGAAGTTTTTAATATTTAATGCTGTATTGTTTTTAACACTTGATTGGAAGCCGCCCAGAGTGGCTGGGGAAACTCAGTCAGATGGGTGGGGTATAAATAATAAATTATTATTATTATTATTATTATTATTATTATTATTATTATTATTATTAAATGTCTCCATCACAGGAGAACTCGCTATCTTCTGAGCCTGACTTCCCCACATCCAAATAGCTCTCACCATTAGGAGGTTTGTCTGAGGACGACTCCTGATGACCTGTTGATTCAGCATCCATACTATTGGGGTTAACCTGTGACAGGGCCTTCTCAGTGGTGGCTCCTCATTTTTGGAATGAGCAAAGAATGAACCCAGAGTGGAACTAGGGGTGAAAATTTCTGAAGATCTCAATGTCAAGTTAATCTGCACAGATTCCACACACCCACACACCCCGATCTCGCAGTTGTATTAAAAATATGAACAATTCTAGCATATTATATGCATTATTCTATGTGTTATTATACACATAATATTCTATGCATTGTTATACATATGTACTCTGGCTTACACTCAGCACACAGATACCTACAACAACATATATAACTATGAAAATACATATGTTCCTCCCTCAGAATCAGCCATGTATGATTGGTAGGGAAGGTCCTGTTCTTTAGCCTGTAGCTAAAGGAAAGAAAAACAAGAAACTACAAGCTGCTGCCTGTCAGTGTGAACAATACTGAGTTACGTGGATACAAAATCTGACGCAGTCAAAGGCAGCCTCCAATTCTCCTAACATATCCACTGTCGGGAATTGGGAGCCAACAGTCATCGCATCATCTAGGATGAACCTTGCACAAAAAGATAGAACAAAATTGAATTATACAAAAAAAGATAAGAATCAGTCAGTAGGGAATAAGAGTCTACTTCTCAGGCACTAGGAGAGAATTACAAATGAAGGGGGGGGGGGTAACCCGCTTATTTTAGAAAATGCACCAATTTTCCTTTCGTTGGAGAAAAGGAGAAATTAAGCAGGCTGTATAAACAGCCAATTGACTTCCATTTGGGATGAATGCACAATGACAATAATCATCTGTTTTCCCTTCTTTCTCCCAGTGTAGCATGTTGCATAGTAGGATGCTCCTCTTTGGGTAGCCAAAGGTTTTTATTTTTATATGTGTCTATTCTGCATTGTGCCATTGATGCAATAGCAGTGCATTTAGTGGTGGAGTTCTATTGGGGTGGCCACACACTTATTAGTTGTTTCGCAATGGTTCCGCGATGTTGCCGCGTTGCTGCCATCTGGAAAGGCACTCTTGCCCCACAGAGCACAGCAAAAGCAGGACCTGGATCGTTCAGAATATGAAAAAGTACAGGAATTCAGCAGGGAGTTATGGGACGTGCACTCACTGGAAACCAGGCAGTACTTTTGCCCCTAAACCTTTACCCCTGAAACAGTAATGAAAGCGGGATCATGATAACTGCCACAATGAGCACAAATCAACATGAATGCACAAATGGCCCTTGGTTGTATGAACCTTGCCTTTTCTGGAGCACAATGTTTGCTCTAAAATGGCAACAATTTTTTCTCATCTCCCCACTCTTGAAATTCTGTTTGTTTGGCTTTTTGCTCAGAGTCCCTGCCTTCATGAATGGAAACCTTTCCTTACACAAAGATATTTGCATGTGAAAAGATCCCAACTGGTTCAAAATATGAAGCCTCCCCCATCTTTCTTGGCACTTCTTGTCCAGACCGATAAGGTGGATTTGCCTCTTGTTTCACAATTAAGTAAAACACAGACAAAATTAGGAAAGTAGAAGGGAAAGGGGCTGTCGTCCAGGATTAGATGCAAATGCATTGGCATTGCTGTTCATTTGTCTGGCACTAGACCAGGGTGATTATGGCATGGGCGCTATTACTGGGCGCCTCCAGTTTAAAAAGGTAAAGGGACCCCTGACTGTTAGGTCCAGTCATGACCGACTCTGGGGTTGCGGCGCTCATCTCGCTTTATTGGCCGAGGGAGCCGGCGTACAGCTTCCAGGTCATGTGGCCAGCATAACTAAGCCGCTTCTCACGAACAAGAGCAGTGCACGGAAATGCCGTTTACCTTCCCACTGGAGTGGTACCTATTTATCTACTTGCACTTTGAGGTGCTTTCAAACTGCTAGGTTGGCAGGAGCAGGGACTGAGCAACGGGAGCTCATCCCATCGCAGGGATTCGAACCGCTGACCTTCTGATCAGCAAGCCCAAGAGGCTCAGTGGTTTAGACCACAGTGCCACCCGCATCCCACCTCCAGTTTAGGAAGGCGGAATTTATTTCAGTGAGGTGTGGGTTGTGGCATTGCCTTCTGCTGCAAGCGGGAATGGATGGGGCTGTCTGTTTCAGTTCCTCGTTTCTCCAATCTTAAATTCAGTTTGCGACATTTCCAAATCGGGTTTTTCAGACCCTGCCCTACCTGGAGATGCAGGGGGTTCAACCTTCTGCAGATGCTGCACAACTGAGACACAGCCCTTAACCCCTCCGCCTCCAGTCTTGATCTTCAATATCAGGTGGCGGCGGTGGGGGGTGGAAATCATGTGCAGGGTCAAGTACAGATATCCTCAGCTGCTCTGTAATCTTTTCCGTGGACCACTCGAAAGCAGTTTATGGACCACAGTTTGAGAATACCAGTTTGGGGGATTTCCCCCCATGGGAAAGTGTTCAGGCATATAACCTAGCTAGCCCACAGCGGACCTACCGCCTGCAAAAAAAGAAAAGGAGAAAGAAATTAATTAATCCATGAATACCAGCAGAGTGCTTCCTTTCCCCAGTCATTCTGATATAAGTGGCAGGTGTGAACCCACACAAACTGCCCCATCTGCTGGTTTAATCCCAGGAAATGTGCCTTTCCTCTCTCAGATCACATCAGGACAAGGAAGGTGGGGATGCTCAGACAGTCTCGCACTGGAAGTCTGATTCTAACCTCAGGCACTCCCCTGAAAAGACAGCAATGAATGTCTGCAGGTGTCAGTTAATTGACACAACATTTTCCCAGGAGAAAACAAGCCCATTCTGATGCAATTTTGAAACATGATGTAGCTTATTATATTTGAATTCCCTGGCACTCTGTAAGGCAGCAAGCTGACTGCAAAAGCAGAGGTCACTTTTAGGGGGGGGTGTATATGTATGTGCAAGGATTCCCAGATCTAGAATCTGGCATTCACAACCTGAATTTGCACCTACTAAATAATAACAGTCTGTAAGTGGCCTTAGTATTATTGAGCCTGAAATTACTTATACCAGTAAAAAGAAAAAGCCTTGAAATGACTACAAATGCAACCTCATTTTACCTTCATCTCTCATATGGTGCATTGAATAAGTCTCTCTCTCACCTCTGCAGACTTCTGAGTACAGTGGTACCTCGGGTTAAGAACTTAATTCGTTCTGGAGGTCCGTTCTTAACCTGAAACTGTTCTTAACCTGAGGTACCACTTTAGCTATTTCGGCCTCCTGCTGCTGCCACGCCGCCATCGTGCGATTTCTGTTCTCATCCTGAAGCAAAGTCCTTAACCCGAGGTACTATTTCTGGGTTAACAAAGTCTGTAACCTGAAGTGTCTGTAACCTGAAGCATCTGTAACCTGAGATACTACTGTATATGCAGAGGTTCATGCAGCTTACTAGTAAGTAACCAAACCTGTCTCCCACAGACACCTGGGATAGATTGCGGGACCCCAGGCCCTTTGAATCACAGCCTCTGCCTTAAAGCCCTGATCTGTTGGGCCCCATGTATATTTGGATTTTCTAAATCTATCACCACGATCATTTGTTACTTTCAGTTCAGGCCTGTGGTGAAAGTCAAAAGAGTTGTCTCTGTTTCTGGCAGGCCCAATAAATTCTTTATTCTTCTTTCATGTACCAAAAAGTTCAATTGCCATGTAACGTAATAACTCTCACTAGTCAATTAGCTCGCAATTAAGTTGCCTTTAACATACATGCTGAACATTTTCTGTGGCAATTAAGGACACCTAATGAACTCGCGGCAGTGATGAGATTTACACAGATAACTTGTAGGAAAATCCTTTTGTGCAACTCCAGAGCACATTAAAATCAGCACATGCTCTGATGAACATTTAGTTACCTTTCCGGAGCTGTTATTACTTCAGAGACTGCAGAGGTTTTCTCTGACATGCAATGCATACACACAGTAAAATATGGAAGGCACAAAATGTGCATGTAGGATGAACAGACACCTGTTCAGATCTTCTCTTCCATGGAAACCTTTGGCATCTGATTGCCTGACCCATTCAGAGGTCCAGAATTCTCTTCTAGTCTCCAAACAACACCAGAAAACTGCCAGTCTAGGTCTCCCACTCCATGTTACCTCTGCCCATTACAGTAGGGATAAACATCATTCAATTGTGGGATTTCTAGAGGCATTTGGTTGCTTGCAACTGAAAATGGAATAATCCCAACAAGGCAATTCTCACGCTTTTAGGTGTGCACTGTGTATTGTGTTTCTGAAGCTAACTTGACTAGATTTATTTAGTTAGTTAGTTCATAAAATTTGCATACAGCCTTTTATTCAAAGATTACAGGGTGGTTCACACCCCCCCCCAAACAAAATGAGAACACAGAATACAAGATACCAAAGAGAACAGTTGGGTACTGTCCTTTTCCACACTTGTGTGGAAGTGAGAAAAGCTGCCAACTGCCTGAAGCTCCTGTTTGATCTAGGTGCCTCAAATTTAATTTCATTTGTTTTTGTGGTTTATAGAGTGTTGCTTTTCTAAACGCTCAAAGTGGAAAAACAAAACCAGACCACTAAGCAACAACAATAATTTAAAACTTAAAAACGGAAATAAATAATATGAATGAGTAAAAGAAACAATTCAGAAAGAGAATAATTTCAGGACACTGGAATAAGAACTTAACATAATTCTGCTGAATTCTCCTTCCCTCCCATTCCTCCCAGTGTCCACTTTACTCCTAGCCAGTTTCATCTGGCCCTCCCCAATTTCTTCACTGTCTTTTCTGCCAGTCACCAAAGGACTCAAGGTAAAGGTAGGTCCTGGTCCATTAGATCCAGTCACGGACAACTCTGGGGTTGCACGCTCATCTATAGGCCGAGGGAGCTGGTGTTTGTCCACAGACAGCTTCCGGGTCATGTGGCCAGCATGACTAAGCTGCTTCTGGTGAAACCATTTACCTTCTCGCTGGAGCGGTACCTATTTATCTACTTGCACTTTGCCGTGCTTTCAAACTGCTAGGTTGGCAGGAGCAGGGACCGAGCAACGGGAGCTCACCCTGTTGTGGGGATTCGAACCGCTGACCTTCCAATTGGCAAGCCCTAGGCTCTGTGGTTTAAACCACAGTGCCACTGGCGCCCCTGTCATACTAACCAGTCCTTTCTCATTTACCTACCCTCACCACCACACTGTTTTGCCAGAGCAACCTCACCCGCCCCTGCCTTTAGAATCTTGGAAAACAGCAAAGGAAAACAGCATGATGACACCCTTACAACTCTATTATATGCTAAGATAACTAAGAAATGCTTAAGCTGTTTTTTAAACTTATAATTTAAAAAAGAAGCAATAGAAATGCAAAGAGGAAATCAAACAAGATTCTTTCTTGGTGATATGTGGAGAAAAGCATGTTTGAACTTGGGTTGTCAACAGATCAGAAAAAACCCCCAGTACCTGGCCTGGTCTCCTTCTCTATTTGTAACAGCTGATTGATATATGATACCACCTTTCATTTAAAGCACACCCAATGCATACTTAAAGCATATGACTTTCCCCCAAGAACCCCACCTGCTCTACAATCCCCAGCACTTTTAGGAAACTACAGTTCCCAGGATCCTTTGGGAGAAGTCATGTGCTTTACATGTGCATTGAATGTGCTTTGAATGTAAAGTGTGGATGTGCCTAAAGATAGCAGGAGGCAAACCTTGTCCAGCATGATGATCATCTAATATCTGTGGGCAAAACTGAAGCTAAAGACACAAGAGCACAGAGACTGGTAGAGAAGTTGGCAACCTTAGCTGTAATCAGCTGCAAAAGCAAAGGCAGCTTGAGGGAAGGCAAAAGATTAATCTGTATTTCAAAGATTTATTTAGCGTTTTGTCTGTCGATGGAAAGAAGGAGAAGCCCTCCCCTCACTGTTTCCTTGGTGCCACGAGTTTGCCTCTTGCTCCCATCAGTGATTAAAGATGCCATGCTGAGGTAGGGGAGGGGAGAATTGCGAGCTGATTTGCATTTTAATGAATTTTTAATTGAACCGAAATCTGTTGTTTCTCTTTAAAAGATGCGCTGTTGACTTGGCGCTCCGCACAGCCGAGAGACAAGGGATGGGGGGCGTAATGTGATAGAAACAGTGATAACGTCAAGCTTAATTAGGTTTGGAAGCCTGTGTGGTGCAGCCGTCGTGAGGAACGGTGGGATGGAAACAACTCTTTGGGATTGATGTGGGGTTGAAACGCAAACTTTTTGGGGGCACTCTTTGATTTCTCCACACAGTAGTTGTATGCTTCTTGACTGGCAGCTCAATATCTGAACTGACTCCACTGGACGGAGATGATATGAATGATGTGTCAGCCTCATTCACACATGCACGAAAGAGCCAGTTTGGCCTAGTGGTTAGTTGGATTGCAACGCCAGAAAGGTAAAGGTAAAGGTACCCCTGCCCGTACGGGCCAGTCTTGACAGACTCTAGGGTTGTGCGCCCATCTCACTTAAGAGGCCAGGGGCCAGCGCTGTCCGGAGACACTTTCCGGGTCACGTGGTCAGCGTGACAAAGCTGCATCTGGCGAGCCAGCGCAGCACATGGAAACGCCGTTTACCTTCCCGCCAGTAAGCGGTCCCTATTTATCTACTTGCACCTGGGGGTGCTTTCGAACTGCTAGGTTGGCAGGCGCTGGGACCGAACAACGGGAGTGCACCCCGCGAACCGCGACCTTTCGATCAGCAAGCCCTAGGCGCTGAGGCTTTTATCCACAGCGCCACCCGCGTCCCGAGGCCAGGATTCAAATCCTTGCCTGACCTTAGCCTGACCCACCTTCCTCACAGATTTGTTGTGAGGATAAGATGGGTAGGGGGAAGAAACATTTATACTTTGGAGGGAAGGTGTGATATAAAGGCAATCATATATTCAGTAAAATAAATAAGCATGTCAGTCTGATCCTGCTTTATGTAGTGCCCTCAATGGACATCAAGCTTCCCCTGAATTTCACAGTCAAACCCAGAGAGCTCTGCACACTGTTTAAACCAGACCTGGCATGGACAGGCCTGAGATAAAGGATACTTATTCTGACAGGCCTGAAAAATGGAGGATCGTCATCTGTAGAACGGGCCACAGGGCCACCCTCCTTGTCTTTTTGCTTGTCAGGAGCGGGTGCCAGGAGGTCAGCAATAAATCACACAGCACTTGTGAAGTTAACTCTTTAGTCAAGAAAACAAGGTTGACTCAGGAGGCCAGGCCTAGTGAGCAGAGCAACTCATCCTGGTACCTCGTCCACCGGCTCCTTCCCAAGCAATCTGACACCCTCTCGCCATGCCTGTTTTTCTCCTCCCTCTTCATACCACTTCTGGTTCTGGGAGGCCAGGAGGGAGGAGAGCTGGTCGCAGCAGGAGGGGGAGACACCCTGGCTTCTTCAGCAGCCTGCTTCATCTCTGCCCCTTCATCTCTACCTCTTCAAGCTCCACTTCTGCCTCTAATTCTGGACTGTCCTCTGCCCCAGCCTCTTCCTGCTCACTATACCCTGTTACCTCTTCAGCTTCTGACACTTCCTTCTCCCAGCCTGCTCCCTCTTCTCCCTCTGAGCACTCATCACCATCCCATCACCAACCCCCTGGCTCTGAGCCTTCTTCCCTTGGGGTTTTCCTTGGGGGCTCCCTAGCTGACACCTCCCACCACTCCTCAGCAGGTAGCCAAGTCCCTACACTGCTGCACCACCCTAGTTCTAGGAACAGAGGAAACTTACATGGAGTCTTACATGGAGTCAGACCATCTTCTTCTTTGGTTATCCTTTGTAGCCGAGTAAGAATGCCTTTCATGAACACGGTCTTAACAGTGAGTCCCTAAGTGACTGTGGAGGCCAGTTCTATAGCCACACAGTGGGGACATAGGTTTCCGGGCAGGTGTTGATCACATTGAGGGATTGCCAAATGTGTCTTCCTGAGTTCGAGCATCTTCAGAGTCCATGACACCTTTGGTAAAGGTTGTTCTCCATTTAGAGCATTCACAGGCCAGTGTTTACCAATTGTCGGTGTTAGGTCCATCTAGCCCAGTATTGTCTACCTGGACTGGCAGTGGCTCTCCAGGATCTCAGACAGGACTCTTTCTCTCCCAGCCCTACCTCTCTTATAGCTAGTAGCCATTAGAACCATAGAATTGTAGAGTTGGGAGGGTGTCTGCATCCTGCAATGCAGGAATATGCAGCTGCCCCATATGGAGAATTGAACCTGCAACCTTGGCATTATCAGCACCACGCTCTAACCAGCCAAGCCATTGATGGCCTTGTCCCCCATGAATTTGTCCAAGCCTCTTCTAAAGCCATCAGGTCTGTAATGCAAAGTACTTTGATACTCGAAGACTTGAAAGGTGCAATTTG
The DNA here is from genome assembly GCF_964188315.1 of Podarcis muralis. Taxonomy (NCBI): domain Eukaryota; kingdom Metazoa; phylum Chordata; class Lepidosauria; order Squamata; family Lacertidae; genus Podarcis; species Podarcis muralis. Next base: position 26,344,437 of record NC_135668.1, read on the forward strand.
AGTTGCCAAGCATCATTACTGTTAAGCTGATGGCGGCCTCTGTAGGGGCTCATGTCTGTCAAAATCCTGCAAATGGGATTGAGGAGGAGCGCTGCCTCACTTAGCCCTCTTCACCTTCACGTCCTCCTCAAACACAACACCCTTTTGAAGGGCAGGAGTCTCTCTCTCTCTCTCTCTCTCTGTGTGTGTGTGTGTGTGGCAAGAGAGAGACTAAGATGAAGCAGCTAAGTCTTTCCGTGTAACATTCTTCTTTGTCCCCAAAGGTGCCTGTTTGTTCAAACAGTGAAGTGGGCAAGCAAGCCGGTCGCGCTGCCCGCCCTCAGAAACCTCTAATTCAAACGTGTCACAGCCGAGACAGGGCATGTTATGCTTGTGGAGAGATCAGCTCGATAAAGTGGGGTGGGGGTAGGGAAACAAGACCAAATTACCCTTCAGAGGCACGTCGTGGCTCTTTCCGTTCAAGAGGGAAGGCTTCCATTTGCAAAACATTTATTCCAGGCTTAATTGCACATAAATCTGCACATTGGAGACTCTCTTTGTGGAGAGATCACTCAGTGCAGAGGAATAAGGACAGGGTTATGTGTGTGTGTCTCTCTCTCTGTGTGTTCTGAAGCAACAGCTTCCCTGGCAAATTAATCAGCAGGTAATATAAAGGTTGGGGCGACTGGTGGGTGTTGCAAACACCCACTGCTGGTACCACTATCATACCACTTTAAAGAGCTATGGGGTGCATTTGGGGGGGGGGACTGTGTCAGTTTCCCCAATTATAATACTAGCTCTTCCATCCCATTTTCTAATGTTCCTTTCACACTGCGGTAGTACCTGTCGTGTAATGGAACGGGGTCTTTCTGACTGATATACAGTGGTACCTCGGGTTACATACACTTCAGGTTACATATGCTTCAGGTTACAGACTCCGCTAACCCAGAAATAGTGCTTCAGGTTAAAAACTTTGTTTCAGGATGAGAACAGAAATCGTGCTCTGGCGGCGTGGCGGCAGCAGGAGGCCCCATTAGCTAAAGTGGTGCTTCAGGTTAAGAACAGTTTCAGGTTAAGAACGGACCTCTGGAATGAATTAAGTACTTAACCTGAGGTACCACTGTACTGGAGCGTCTCGCTAAATTTCATTTGCACCAGTGGACACGGTGTGGCCCAGCAAGGAATGGCATTGGACAATGGTGCAACTCCCCCAGCCGTTCTGCACATGTGTGTTTGATTCCTCAATGAAAATGGCAGGAAGGAACTGTATGCCAGTATAATGCCCCAAATTCTGTCACTTTACTCCCACAATTATCTGGGTCAAGGGAACTGCAAACAGATTTCTTTTTCTCCCCCACCCCCCAAAATAAAATAACACAGAAATGAGCGTTGAACATGTACTATATTCCACGAGTTTTCCAGAAGTGGCTTTTATTCATGTGAAAATTCGAACAGAGTGGGGAACTAACTAACTGTTAACAGGTAGGGAAACACTGGGGAACTGGAATAAACCGTCATATGAATGCAGTCTTAGGGCTTGTCCAAACTTACCATTCAAGGCACTTCTAGGCACAGATTCAGGATTTCCAGATCGGCGTTTGAGTGCTTCTTCCCCCTTATTTTTTCGCCTTCCCACTTTCCCCACAAAACCTGCTCTTTACTGCTGAATCGAAGCAAATGGTAACCTGCAGAAAACCCGAATTGCTGTTTGCTCTGATTCAATGTTAAAAGAGTGGGTTTTCCTGGGGAAAGCAGTGGGGCAAATTAAAAGTGCACTCAGGCATGGACCGGGAAAGGGAAGAACTGTGCCTAGAAAGCACGGAGATAAAAAAATAAGTGCGGATAAGCCCTTATTCAGGTCCCATCTGCACTATACATTTAAAGGTAAAGGTAAAGGTACCCCTGCCCGTACGGGCCAGTCTTGACAGACTCTAGGGTTGTGCGCCCATCTCACTCTAGAGGCCAGGGGCCAGCGCTGTCCGGAGACACTTCCGGGTCATGTGGCCAGCGTGACATCGCTGCTCTGGCGAGCCAGAGCCGCACACGGAAATGCTGTTTACCTTCCCGCTAGTAAGCGGTCCCTATTTATCTACTTGCACCGGGGGTGCTTTCGAACTGCTAGGTTGGCAGGCGCTGGGACTGAGCAGCGGGAGCGCACCCCGCTGCGGGGATTCGAACCGCTGACCTTTTGATCGGCAAGCCCTAGGCGCTGAGGCTTTTACCCACAGCGCCACCCGCGTCCCTGCACTATACATTTAAAGCACTATTATTGAACTTTAATCCTTTGTGGCTCCCCTGAAACAATAATGGGAGCTGTGGCTTGTTACGGATGCTGGGAGTTTTGGGGAGTTCTCCCATTCCACTCCCAGAGCTGCAATTCAGAGTTCCCTGGGAAAAGGGATTGAATATTAGAGTTGCCAGATGCCCTCTTTTTCATGAGTAGAGTCGTCATAGTGATCCATAGTTAAAAGCAGAAGTCGGCAAATGTGTCCTCTTTTTTTGCTCTTCAAACTTTGACAACCCTATCACCTGGGCTGGATTTAGGTTTGATGAGGCCCTAAGCCAGTGATGGCCAAACTTGGCCCTCCAGCTGTTTTGGGACTACAACTCCCATCATCCCTAGCTAACAGGACCAGTGGTCAGGGATGATGGGAATTGTAGTCCCAAAACAGTGGGAGGGTCAAGTTTGGCCTTCACTGCCCTAAGCTACGGAAGGTAATGGGGCCCTTTATATGTCCAGCTGTCCTTTGTCAACAACAGATTGACACTGTTTGATGTGTTGAATATATGCTATATAGTAATTTATGGACCTAATAAGTATCTAAAGCCATTTTATTTGTTTTATTTGTTTTGTTTTTTATCTTATATTTTGGAAATGTACATCCAGGGGTTTTTTTCCTTTATTTTTTTGGGGGCCCCCAAGAGAGTGGGGGCCCTAAGCTATAGCTTGTTTAGCTTATACGTAAATCCGGCACCGCCTGTCACTGAGAATTGTCTGTGGCTATGGTACATGCAATGGTGGTGAGAGGCATCTTATATGTCACCTCAGTGGGGCCTTTTTTCCCCAGTCAGAGCTCACCAGAACTCAGTGCCGGTTCATCTCAGGTGGGCACTGTTGCCATTATAAGAGAATGAGGGAGGTGTTCATGGTAAGTTCCAACACTTCTTTTTCTAGAAAAATAGCGCTGCACCTCAGGCAGCAAAATGTCTGGACCGTCAATGAACAGATCTTTCCTTTATGATCCTCTAGTTTGGAGTTTGTTGTTATTTCAAATGAAAGGGAGACACACAAGCATCTCAGGACACATCTTCTCCTCAGCTGGGCCTCATCAGAAGTCAAACCCTTTGTGCACCCACAACAGGGAGGGAGGCGGCATGGGCACTTCTCTTCTGTCTGTTTCTCTAGTCTAGTGTGAAGCAAAGCCAGGATAGCATGTGACTGAACAAAGCTGCTGTAGAAACCTTGGAATGGAGCACTCCCAAACGGGCCAACTGGAGCTGGCAAGGCCTCTAAATGCCTTGGATGACTTAATTAGAGAAGACGTTTGTCAGAAGGAAAAGGCTGCATTCTGCATAGATGTCAGAGTGTGCTTCTGTTGTAGTGTGTGGGCCCACTTGCATATGTGGGTAGGGTCATATCCTGGTGGTTTTGCTGGGATTCAATCCATAGGTTCCTTGCCAGGTTCAACCCTCTTAATTCCAGGTTTTGTTCCCAGCATCTCCAGGTAGGGATGGGAATGTCCCCTGTCCGAAACCCTGGAGAGATGCTACTGTTCAGTATAGATGAGACTGAGCTAGATGGACTCACAAACTGATTCACTAAAAGGCTGCTTCCTGTGTTCAAAGAACTAGGATGGTGCAGCAGATGGATAAACCGGTCAAAGGGAACTACATCACCTTCTTTCCTCCTTTCAGGACCCCCCCCTTTGTCCATATGTGAAAAATCACCTGAAATATTCTCGGAGTTGAGAGTGGATTTCATGCTCTTTATTCAGCTCATAGTAGTGAGGAGGAATGGAAGTTCCCCAGAATGTCTGCTTTATATACATTATTTATGAAATGAGCCCTACATGATTGGCTAATTCCAGGATTCTCCTGTAGGCCAATCAGGTTGCGGATTCACTTCCACCTGGAGCTGGATTGGGTGGCTCCTGTAGACCAATCAGACTGCTGCATTCTGGATCCTATTGTTCTAGGACCAATCAGACTGCTGCATTCTGAATCCTATTGTTCTAGGACCAATCAGACTGCTGCATTCTGAATCCTATTGTTCTAGGACCAATCAGACTGCTGCATTTTGGATCCTATTCAACTCAGTACATAACATCACCCCACCTCACTACAGATACTATCTTATCAGGTAGTCCATTCTGCACAATGTAGGAATGGGGCCTTTAGTGTGATGACCCGTGCCCTTTGGAACTCCCTCCCATTGCACAGCAGACAGCCACCATCTTGGTTCTCTTTCGGTGCCTGCTGAATTCACCTTCCAATGAAACCTTTTAGGTAATGCTCTTTCCCAGCCTGCATTTAGATTGTTTGAAAGATGCTTCTTTGTTTGATCACTTGTTGATTGCTGCCCTGGGCTCCTTTGGGAGGAAGGATGGGGTATAAAATTAATAATAAAACAACACATGGAATTTTGCTCCACCAGAGCCAGATCAGTGTTTCTGTCCTCCATTGGCTTCAGACTACAGCTCCCACCAGACCCAGCATCATACAACCATGCTTGCTTGTTCAATCCTCTTTTGAGGCCATCCTGTGGCAGTGAGTTCCACAGTTTAACGATGTGCCGCATGAAGAAGGACTTCCTTTTATTTCATTTGCAGAGGGAGTGGTGCTGCATGAATACATTCTTTGGTCTGTCCTAAATCTTCCAGCTTCACTGGGTGTGTATGAGTTCTAGTGTAATGTGAGGGGTGAGAAAACATTTTCTCTGTCCATTTTTTCCATGCTGTGCATAATTTCATACATTTCTATCATGCCACCTCTTAACTTGCCTTTTCTCTAACCTAAAAAGTCCCAAATCATGCAGCCTTTCCTCATCAGGGATCTGCTCCACCCCCTTGATTAGTTTGCTCCTGTTATTCTAAACCTTTTCTAACTAAGCCAGCTCCAGAGAAAGGGCTGCTGGAGCAAAGGCTGCTATTTCAGACAAAGTTTCTAACTTAACAGGTGTATAGAATTTATCCCTGCAGGTGACTGTGGCGATCACACAGGACCCCTGGACGTTTCACGGTCTATTGACCCTGTGCCACCACTGCGGTTGCTTTCTTCGCTGCCACCACCCCGCTTCTCACGGGGACACACAGAGTCCAGACAGTTGTTAATAAACAAAGAATCAAGTTTATTTTTAAGTGCAGGAATAAGCGTATGGTTTCGGTTTATTTTTCTCTTGTCAGTTTCTTAAATCTTAGTTCCTACAACTTCAAACTGAATTATTCCCAACTATCTATCTAACTCCCTAACAAATCCTCTCACTCACGCACAATGCAACTCAACCAACCCACTGCGTATTCCACCCTCTTCCTTCTCCAACACCCAAACCTCAACTCCCAACTGACAAACCTCAACTCCCAACTCCCAAATCTCAACCTTCAACCCCCAGACCTCAACTGCCTTTTCAAAACCTCCCACTCTATGTTTACTCCCCCCTCACATTCTCACTGGCCAATCACATCACACCCATTTTAACCCTTTCCTTGACCCATCCTAGGAGGCAAACGCCACAGTGACGTCCAACAAAAGAGCCTTTTTGCTAGTGTGGACGGGCATCAGATATCTCATGGTTGTACGTAGCAAGAGAGCATTTAGCAGTGGGGATTGGAGGCAGTTGGCTCCTCCGCAGTGTTCAGGTCTCATCGAATGCTCAACCACGGATGGTAGCAGCTATGTCGCTATCCACGAAGCAGCTCCATTTGCCCCCCAGGAAGGTAGTCAGTCACTGCTTGGTTGGAGGGGGCATCAGCATGGCGCCTCCATCAACACACAGCCTCCAACCAATTGCTTATTAAGCAGAATGATTCATGATGGCAGCCCCTGGGATGACACAGCACGGCTTCCGGCCCAGAATGATCACTGCTGGCTACGGGCAGCGAACTCTGGAAGTGATGCCATATGCTCTGTAATAAAGGCTGAGCTGGATTCTTCCTCGTGGTTAGCACAATGGCACAATTCTCAATGCCTTTCATGGCATGTCTTTGACGCAAAAAAGCAAAACCGGGAAAGAAAAGTGAGAGAAACTTCCTATTTAATCTAGGGGGTGGGGGTGTACTCAATAATAATATTATAATAATTTATTATTTATACCCCGCACATCTGGCTCGGTTTCCCCAGCCACTCTGGGTGGCTTCCCACAGAATATTGAAAACAATACAGGATCAGACATTAAAAACTTCCCTAAACAGGGCCACCTTCAGTTGTTTTTTTAAAAGTAAAATAGTTGTTTATTGCCTTGACACCTGCTGGGAGGGTGTTCCACAGGGCAGGCGCCACCACCAAGAAGGCCCTCTGCCTGGTTCCCTGTAACCTCACTTCTCACAGCGAGGGAACCGCCAGAAGGCCCTCGGTGATGGGGGTGGAGACGCTCCTTCAGGTCTACAGGACTGAGGCTCTTTAATGGTTATAGAAGTATATGAAACTGCCTTATGCCATTGGGCCATCTTGCTCAGTATTGTCAACACTGACCGGCAGCCCTCCATAGTTTCAGGCAGCAGTCTCTCCTAGCTCCAACTGGAGATGCTGGGGATTGAACTCAGGACCTTCTACAAGCAAGGTGAATGCTTTACCATCAAGCTATGGCCCTCCCCTGCTGCAATGGTTGGATAAAATATGCTGATGTGAGCCGTCAGACATTCCCATATCTTTGTATTTCAGAAATCCGCTCCACTTCCCCGTGGGGAGGAGTTGCGGAGAACTGCGTGGCCACCCACTCTCCTCTGGGTCAGGGGACGTATTCCCGCATTGCCTGGGGGATCCCGGCTGCATCAGCGACCGGCCAGCCAATCTGCTGGCCAGGACTATTTAAGCAGAGGCGCGAGCCGGAGGGCTTCCTCTTTGGCTCTCTTCCTCAATCTCCCGCCCTCCCCCCTATTTTGCAGGTTTTAGTCATTGGCCTTGCTATGGACCTTGGTTGGTCACCGTTGAGGGGCCTGGTAGGAATTTTTCCACTTGGCAAATTGGCACAGGCCATTTGGTTTCCGCCTACCTTGTAGCAATCATCACAACTTTGTTAGGGTTGCAGTTAGGCATTGTTTGACCTTATGATGGGGGAGGGGAGGTGTGGCCATCATCTGCCCCTCCGAGCTTAAGGGTATTCTGTTAAAGAAATCTGGGGGTGTGGATCTTGTCTGAAGCCTGGGGTGGGGCTAGGGCCATGACACAACCCCGATGGGAACACTAGGGGGAGCTAGAGTTGGTATGCATCGATGGGGCTCCCCCTTCCAGTGGTTTACCCTTACTGGACACCCTGCACAACCGGCAGGAGTCAGCTATAGTCGGGTCCATTCAATGCCTAAGCCAATACTGCTCACATTCTGTAATCAATAAAGTTGTGGCCAAAATTTGCCCAATAACATTAACCTAATATCCATGTCCTTGTGTGTGTAATTTCTCAATGAGGGGGTGGCTTCGGGGTCTCGACACGCAAGTATTTCTGGAAAAGGGACTTCCACTGTCGGAGGCAGTATACTGGGAATTGCAGATGGGGAGAGTTGCTGTTGTACTCAGGTCCTGCTTGCAGGCTTGTCAAAAGCACCTGGCCTTTGACTCGATCCAGCTGTGTTCTTCTTATGTTCTTCGGATGAGTGCTTTTCAAAGTTTCTCTTTTCTGGGTGGACTGTTTCTGCATGGACTTCTCTGAAAAGGAATCGCAGCACACTGCAAAGGTTTCTTTGCAGCAAGTTCAAGGGTGCAGAGCCAGTTTACATGGCATGCTAACCAGAGGTCACCATTGTCCACCATGAACATTATGTATGGCCAACAATACACTCCCCAATGTGAAGGAAACCCTTGCCCAAGGCAGTACTTTGAGAAATACTCAAGCATCCGCTGTGAAATGGTCATGTGCTGTATCTTCTATAGCCTGATCTGCAAAGTGCAGCCCCCTGCATATCTACTCAGAAGAAAAGCTATTACACATTAGTGGCTAAAAATGTCAATCATGCCCCCAGCCTCAGTCTGCCCATAGCCAGCCACTTGCTGGCCTTTTTTACTCACAGGTCAGGGCTTGGTGATACTGGCTGCCAGCTTCCTCCTCTAGTCTCAGCAGAACTCAGCAAGGAGGGTTTTATAAGAGACATTTGTCTGCATGACCAAGCTTCTCTTGGAAAACCTTTCACCAGTTTCCGAGGAACCATAGTTGGCCTTAATTAGCCCTCTGTTTTTTCCTGCTAGCCTGTGACTTTATGAACAGGTGAAGGCAGGCACTATACCTCAATGCTAGAGCACGTGTCTTGCATGTAAAATAAAAAATCCCTGGTTGAATCCCAGCATCTCTAGGTAGAGTTTCTGAAATGCTATACAGTCGTACCTTGGCTCCTGAACAGATTGGCTCCTGAACAATCAAAACCCAGAAGTGAGTGTTCCAGTTTTTTTTTTTTTTAAAATATTTATTGAAGTTTTCCAAAAGAAAAAACAAAAAGAAAAAGAAAAAGAAAAAACATACACAGAAAAAAGAGCGAAAGTAAGAACATCCAAAACCAACCCTTACAACAATAATCATATCCTCTTTTAGACTTCCTTCAACGTTACTGACAATCGTTCATTATCCTTTTGATACACATTTCTTCCTTCTTTCCGTATTGCCTTTTATTCATCCCATCCTTACAATCTCTACTAACAATATTTATTATTTATTTACAAAGCCTCTTTGAAACATGCTAGCGTTATTTTCACACCATAATTGCTTTCCAGATAACACACAAATTTCTCCCAGTCTTTTATAAATTTTTGATCTTTGGAATATCTAATTTTCCCTGTTAATCTGTCCAATTCAGCGTATTCTGTAAGTTTCACTCTCCACTCTTCTACCGTTGGAACCTCCTCTGACTTCCATTTCTGAGCTAACGTAACTCTGGCAGCTGTTACAGCGTACTGGAAAAGTTTATAATCTTTTCTTCTGACATCCTTCCATATAATTCCTAAAAGAAATGCTTCTGGTCTTTTCACGAAGGTATACTTCAGCATCTTTTTCAGCTCGTTATAGATCTCCTCCCAAAAGCTTTTTACTTTTTTACACTCCCACCACTGATGGAAGAATGTCCCCACCTTATCTTTGCACTTCCAGCACTTATTATCTACCTTGTACATCCTTGCCAATTTAGTAGGTGACAGATACCATCTGTAAAGCATTTTCATCGTGTTTTCCCTCAATAGCGTGCAAGCCGTAAATTTTATGTTCTCTTTCCACAACCTTTCCCAATCCTCAATTTGAACATTGTAACCAAAATCCCTTTCCCATTGTACCATCACCGATTTCACCTCTTCGTCTTTTGTGTGCCACTCCAACAATAGTTTATACATTTTTGACAGATTTTTATCTTCAGTATTTATTATCTCTTTTTGAAAAATAGATTCTTTTTCTTCATAGTTCCTTTCCTTCAGCTCTTTTTTAAACATTCCATTTATCTGAAAATAGTTTAGCCAATCATATGTCAGTGCTTTAACTTGTTCATAGGGCTTTATTTTCCACTTCCCTCCTTCTTTGATAACCATTTCTCCATAGTTTCCCCACTTCCCTCTCATGTTAGTTGTCTTAATACACCTCATTTCTAACGGGGATAACCAGTGCGGAATTTTCGGTTCTAATATATTTTTATATCTGTCCCATACCTCTATTAATGCACCTCTAAAAATGTGGTTAGTGAATCCCTTATGCACCCTCTTTTTGTCGCTCCATAGGTACCCGTGCCACCCGAATCTGTTGTTAAACCCTTCCAAGTCTAATAATTCTTTATTCTCCAACTTTACCCATTCTTTTAACCAGCACAGGCATGCCGCCTCATAGTAAAGTCTCATGTCTGGTAGGGAGAAGCCACCTCTTTCTTTTATATCTGTTAATAACTTAAATTTAATTCTGGGCTTCTTCCCTTCCCAGACATATCTCGAAATCGCCTTTTGCCACTCTTTGAAAATTTTTAAACCTCTTATTATGGGTATCGTTTGGAACAAAAACAACAGCTTAGGGAGCACCATCATCTTTACCATTGAAATTCTGCCCCAGAGTGACAATTTCATTCTAGCCCAAATCTCCAAGTCTTTTTTCACACCTTTCCAAACCGGGATATAATTATATTGATATAAATCTATGTTTTTATCAGAAAGCCATATTCCTAAATATTTGATCTTCTTTACCGCCTCAATCTCTGTTCTTTGCTGTAGGAGCTCGATCTTATCTCTATCCAAGTTTTTAACTATCATTTTAGTTTTTTTCTTATTCAGTCTGAATCCTGCTAATTTCCCAAATTGTTCCATTTCATTTAATATCTCCCTTATACTTTCCGTGGGTTCTTCCACCGTCAGGACCACATCATCCGCATAAGCCTTAATTTTATATTCATTTACCCCTAATGTCACCCCTTTAATTTGTTTGTTTTGTCTTATAGCATTTAGTAAAACTTCCAAGACCACTATGAATAGTAATGGCGAGAGTGGGCATCCCTGCCTTGTACCTTTACCTATTTTTATTTCTTCCGTGATAACACTATTTACTATTAGCCTTGCCTTCTGATCTGTGTAAATTGCTTGGACGCCGTTAAGGAAATCTTGTCCCACCTCCATAATCTCCAAATTTTTTAACATAAATTCCCAGATTACATTATCGAAGGCCTTTTCTGCATCCACAAATATTAGGCTTGCTGGTTTGTCACATCTATCGGACAGGAATTCGATGACATTAACTATGTTTCGTATGTTATTTCTTATCTGTCTGCCCGGCAGAAAGCCCTCTTGATCTTTATGTATAATCTTTATCAGTGTCTTTTTTAGTCTCTTAGCTAGAATTCCTGCGAAGATCTTATAATCTGTATTTAACAACGAGATGGGTCTATAGTTCTTAACCTGTGTAGGATCCGAATCTTGTTTCAATATTATTGTAATAAAAGCCTCTTTCCACGTTCCTGGGATGTCCTTCTCTTTTAGAATGTTATTCATAACTTTAGTCAGCGGGTCTATCAATGTGTCTTTCATTTCTTTATAATAGCTGGCGGTGAACCCATCTGGCCCCGGTGCCTTCCCTCTTTTTAGCTCTTTTATTGCTTCCTCTACCTCTTCTTTATCTATTGGGGTATTCAGCTGTTCTTTTTGATCTGTTGGGATCTTCCTCACCATTTTTTCTTTCAAATATCTTTCTATTTTCTTCTTATTATTTCTTTCTTTATTCTTATACAATAACTTATAAAAGTCCACAAAAGCTCTCCTAATTTCCTTCGGTTCTGTTGTTTCCTCTCCGTTTACCTCTATTTTACTAATTGTATTATGTTCTTTTCTTTTCTTGGCCTGCCAAGCAAGCCACTTCCCTGATTTATTAGCAAACTCAAAGTTTTTTTGTCTTAGCCTTTTAATATTCCACTCAACCTCCCTATTCATTAACATCGCAAATTGAGTTTGAAGGGTCTTTATTTCCTGCTTTATCATCTCATTATTTGGTTTTTTTATTAGTTTTTGTTCGCAGTCCATAATCTGTCAAAAGGATCTCTTTTGTCCATTTCTCTTTATTATTTCTTTTCCATACATTCTGTTGTATGAGGAGACCCCTCATCACAGCCTTGCTTGTATCCCACACCACACTCATCTTTGTCCCTTTATCCATATTGTTCATGAAGAATTCAGCTAAATTTTTCCGGGATTTCTCCACAAACTTTTGGTCATCCCATAAATTGTCGTTCAATCTCCACCTAAAAGTTCGCTCTTCAAAACCTTTTAACTCCATTTCTAATGGGTTGTGGTCTGAGATTACCTTCGCCTGTATTTCTATACTACGGATTCTAGGGGTAAGTTCGTTCGAAACCCATATTTGATCGATTCTTGAGAACGAATGATTTGATTCAGAATAATATGTGAATTGCTTTCCTAGTGGGTGTTTCAACCTCCATATATCCACCAAATTATAATTCTTAACCATCGTGAAAAAAGTTTTAGGTAGTTTCCCTTCTTTATTCTTTGTTTGCCTTAATCTATCCATTTCTGTTGAGACCACACCATTTAGATCTCCCATTATTATAATTTTCTGATTCATATATTCAAACAATTTCTCTTCCAATGAACTAAAAAATTCTGTCTTATTCCCATTTGGTGCATATATCCCGACGATTATCATCTTTTCCCCCTGCCAATTAATTTGGACCGCGATAATTCTCCCTTCTTCATCTTTAAATAATTGATGAGATTCAATTTTGTTTTTGATATATAAGACCACACCCCTTTTTTTCTCTTTATCTGAGGATATAAATTCATTCCCTAATCTTTTATTGATCAAAATTTTCCTATGCTTTTTGGCTACGTGCGTTTCTTGTAAGCATATGATGTCTAATTTTTTCTTTTTTAACATCTGTTCAATTCTGTTCCGTTTTTTCTTATCGTTCATTCCATTGATGTTCCAGTTCCATAATTTTAATGACATTCTTTTTTCCCGCTATTTAGGTTTTACTTTACTTTATAGTTTTTATAATCTTTCTGTCCCTTCTCCTTCTTCTTCTTCTTCCTCCTCTTCTGATTCTGATTCTCTCCCGGTCTGTTCCTCTTCTCCTCCTATCTCAGAGTCTTCTCTCAGTCTTAATCCTCCTTCTGCTCCTTTGATTTCTTCCTCTCCTTGTTGTAGTTCTTTATATCTTCTTGTAAATTTTCCTATTTCCTCAGGACTTGTCAATCTTCTCTTTACTCCTTTGTAAAAAAAAGAGATTCCTTCCGGAAATTCCCATCTGAAGTCGATCTTATTTTTCTTGAGCAACTGTACCAGTGGTTTATAAACTTCTCTTCGCTTCAATAGCCTTATTGGGATGTCTTTAAATATAATTATGTAATTCCCGTCAATGTATAATCTCTTCTCTCTGTTTCTAAGTAAGATCAAGTTCCTCATTTCTCTGTCCTTGAATGTTACTAAACAGTCACCCGGGAATTTCTTTAACTTATTTGTTTTGGTTTTCATTCTAAATGCATTTTGTATTGTCTTTGCAACTTCTACCTCTGACAATCCCATCCACTGCGCAAATTCCTTTATTAGTCTTGCTTTTATATTCTCATTTTGTATTTCTGGTACTTGTCTCAGTCTCAGATTTACTTCCCTTTGTTTTAATTCATTCATAGCAATAGGGTCTTTTAGTTCTTCCTGTGTTCTATTTAGATCTGCAATCTCATTTTTCATCTTTTCTTCTTCCCGCTTCATCTCTTTCATTTCCTGTTTTGACTTCTTCAGACCCTCATCCACTCTCCTTGAGACCTCTTTAATTTGTCCTTTTAGTTCGCTGACTGTTTCCTCAATCTTTTTATCCATCTTCCCAATTTTATTATCTACCTGTTCTAGTTTTGTCTCCAAATTTTTCTCACTTTGTTTTATTTCTGCGAACATCTTTAGTATTTCTGCTTTAAATTCTGCTTCTTGCTTTGAAGCTCTCCTGTCGGTCGGTGTCCCCCCCTCCGCCCCTTTTTTCTGAGTGTGCGACATTGCTAACTATCTATACAGTTATGGCCAAGACTATAATAGTTGTAACTATAATTAACGTTAAGATAGTTGGAATTATTAAACTGACCACTAATCAGTAAGAGATACAGAGAAATCACCTATACATAAACAAAAGAAACAAGAAGAGACTTATCGCCTTTGGCCCTGCCCCCCAAAGTCTTATCGTTGGTTGCTTTCCTGTCCTCCCTCCAATTATTAGGGGGACTTCTCGAGCCGCCTCTGTCTGATGACCTCTATATTCTTCTTGCCCCTAATTGGGCTAATCCATCTGGAGCATAGGACGGGTAGAGACACCTAAATTTCCGGCTTAAGTTCTGCAAATAATAACAAGAGTGTCCAAATAATGGACAAGAATGTCCAAATAATAACAGAGATATCCAAATTAAATCCAGCAAATACTAACAGACCAGTCCGAAATAAGAACAGGCAATCAGCTTAATTTCCAATATGTCTCCAAATTTTTAGTCCGTAGCCACTGTGTCCCGAGGTTTATAGTATATCCCAAAAGTTTGTAACCCAGAACTACTGTGGCTTTCCCCCCCCCTTTTTTATAATCGTTTTCTTATCTTTATGTATATAGTTAATACTAAGCAATACTAAGCAAGTCAGGAGGTTTGGGTCTTTAAAGGAGAAGGGCTCTCCAACACATAATAGTCCAACAGTTTCGCAAGATTTAAGATAGCACCACTAAGTTCAGTGCCTCCATTACAATATTCCTTTCCTACCACCAGGGGGAGTCCAACTCTATGTACCGTTAAGAGCGAGTTCTTAAATTGCCTTATCTTTTACTCCCTCGGCTATTTTCTTTAATTGTTAATTTAGTGTTCTTATTCCAACAAAAAGAAATAAAGAAATAAAGGAGGAGCAGTTTTTCCAGACGAAGGGAGCTCTAATATTCTATATATTTTGTCTTCTCTATCTGAGTGTATGTGAAATCCTCGAAATGGCGTCGGAGTCTGAGTCTGAGATTCTTATAGCTCCACTCCACTTAATATGGCGTCGGAGCTTCCATTTCACGGAGTGTTTTACTGACGGTAGTTGTGACAGACTATAACAGGCAGTTCTTCCTATATTCTAGTCTCCAGAGTGTTCCAGTTTTCGAACGTTCTTTTGGAAGCTGAACATCTGATGAGGTTTCTGCAGCTTCTGATTGGCTGCAGGAGCTTCCTGCAGCCAATCTGAAGCTGTGCTTTGGTTCCTGAACGTTTTGGAAGTCGAACAGACTTCCAGAATGGATTCCGTTCAACTTCCAAGCTACGACTGTGTAGCCAGTGTCAGTCGGTGTGGAGCAGGGTGTAGCCAACATGATGCTCCCTAGATAGACAGCTACTCTAATCAGTTCTGTGTCCACCGGCCATAATGGCTGGGGCTGATGGGAGATGGAGTTCAACGACATCTGGAGGGCACGATGTCAATTGCTGGCAACACAGACAATGCTGAACTAGATCTGGAGGTCCCCACATTGGCTTCCAGGTTGGGGAACAGGTCATTACATTAAAATGATGGTCAAGTCATTGACTTTGCCTGAAGGTGATGTGATCCTACCTTGAAGGATTATACAGTGTTTTGTTCACTTGCTTTCATTCAAAATAGGAATACAAGCAATACCCAAGTGGGGTTGTTTTTTTTGGGGGGGGAGGGTAGAGCAGGCTGGAATTGTGTGTAATTGTAGGGAAAGCATTATATTGTCTGTTCCCTGAGATCCAGCATAGATAGGTAAGAATCTATTGGTTTTCAGTGAAGGCTGCAACAAGGTAGACAATAAGCTGCTTTGTTAAATATAGGTTTTTGTAAACGATCAAACTCTTCTTTCTCTAGGGGAAATAAAGGAGGGGTGCTTTTCTTTTTGGAAACAAATAGTTGCTTAGAACTCTCTAGGGAGATGGTTCCCTTTCCTTCAAAGCAGAAATGTTGCAGTGAAGCTGGCAACTGCGTTGCGATTTCCCTTTCCCCGTCTTCTACTACAGAGGGCAGAGAGAACAATAATTAGATAAGATTGTTCTGCTGCCTCCCTTTGAAGGCGACAGAATGTGCTGTGCTGCCATTTCCCAGTTTAGTTTGCTCTTAGGTGAATTCAAGGTGATGGGAGACAGAGCACCATGTTACACAGACCCATGGAACCAA
This sequence comes from Podarcis muralis, assembly GCF_964188315.1. Lineage (NCBI taxonomy): Eukaryota > Metazoa > Chordata > Lepidosauria > Squamata > Lacertidae > Podarcis > Podarcis muralis. Next base: position 26,360,218 of record NC_135668.1, read on the forward strand.
ACTTCAACATGTCTTCCATAATCCTTGGCTGATGGATGATGTTTCTCTTACGTTTTGGGTGAAGGTGGTTGTGTGACCTCTGAACTTTCTTAACCACTTCCTCAACTCTAGGTACCAGCGTAACAAAAGGAACTGGAAACTGGGTCTTATTTCAGCACTGGCGAAGGGACAGCAACCTCCACATCTGAAGACAACAGACTAGCTTGACTGGTATATTATATACAGTGGTACCTCGCAAGACAAATAACTCGCTAGACGAAAGGGTTTTTTGTTTTTTGAGCTGCTTCGCAAGACGATTTTCCCTATGGGCTTGCTTCGCAAGACGGAAACGTCTTGCAAGTTTCTTTCCCTTTTCTTAACACCGTTAATACAGTTGCGACTTGACTTCGAGGAGCAACTCATAGCACGTGGTGTGGTAGCCTTTTTTGAGGTTTTTAAGGATTTTGGTGATTTTTGAAGCTTTCCCAAAACTTTCCCGACACCGTGCTTCGCAAGACGAAAAGAATCGCAAGACGACAAAACTCGCGGAACGAATTAATTTCATCTTGCGAGGCACCACTGTATGCAGCTTTGTTCTCCAAGACCTCAACTTTGTTGTCTACACTCCCGGCATCTGCCACCCGAGGCATCTGCCTCACCCTGTCTAATGGTAGGGTCAGCCCTGCTCTATGTTACAAATCAAAATAAGCACCATATAATAATATTCTCAGGAGGTGCTACATCCTTCTTTGAGGCTTTTGCCTAGTGCACCTACACGGTAGCCAGTGTTGTTAGAAAAGTTGCGCACAGGTTGAGTTATACTTTTGCCTTTGGTGGGAATAGTCCTGTATGGAAATTCTGGAATAATGTTTCTGGTCACTGTCAGGGATTTCTCCACTTTAGAACCAAACTTTAGAACCAAACAACTCCAGAGATACATGCACAGTGATCCTCTTATGCAATGATATAAAACAGCAAAGTGACGTGGAACATGTTAAGAGGAAATCTCCCAAGCAACCTTTTAAAACAAATTGGAATGGTAAACACTAGGTGATCATTATTGTGAATGAGCAAGTGAAGCCAGGAATTCCAACTTTAGAAGAGGTGCTATGGGATGCATAATCTGTTTATTTCTAGTGTGGGAGCCTTTCAAATCACTGACATTTGGATGAAACACAGAAGCTGTTTTTTAAAATTATTTTGGCTGTGCTTCCCTGCCCAAACCTATACATGTCTACTCAAAAGTCCCCTTGAATTCAGTGGAACTTACTTCCAAGTAAGTTGGAACAGGATTGCAACCCTTTCAGCAGTTAGTGATTATCTCCTTAGGGTAAGGATAGCCCATGTGATGCTCTAGGTATTTTGGACTACAATTCCCATCAGCCCCAGCCAACACAGTCAGCGCTCAGGGATGATGAGTGCTGGAGCCCAACAAAGTTTGGAAGGCACAGCAGTGGCTTAGGCAATTTTTCTCCAACTATCTCACACAACAACTATGATTGGTTTGATCAATTCTTCTTTCCTTATTCTATAATCTGGTTCTATTATTAATGTCCTTCTATGTTACTGACTTTCAGCTGTATTTCAGAATACAATTTCATGTTAGATACAAAACCAACTTTTGCCATACAATCCACTAAGAGCAAAAATTCATTTAAATGATCATGAGGGTAGATATGTGCAGTTGTCGTTTGATGTTGTAAACATCAAGTGACCAGTGTACAGATATGGCCACTTGCTCATCCAGCTTTCTTGTCTGTCAGCTTATTTCATAGCCTCACTTTGCTTTCTATGTTTCCTGAAGATATGAATCAGGTCACCCATAAAAACTTGGTCTTGTTTCTTTTAGCAATGGCCAAAACAGAAATTGTGCATTGTGAGTGGTGCAAAATTTGGAAATCGGATCTGCAAGAGCAGGAGTGCCAACTTGAATAAAATATTTTGGGAGGGGGGTTAAGCCCCGCCCCACATAATCAATTACATGACACCCCCCCACTTGAATGGTAATGCCCACCAAATATTTTAGGGGGGGCTGGAGACCCCTCAGCCCCTAGGAGTTGGCTCCTATGTGCAAGAGAAATTGACTCGCCCCCTCACATGCCCCCCCAAAAGCTTAGCAAAGGAACAATAAAAAAGGATTAATCTGAGGAACCTTGAGGGCTTTTTCTAAAATTTCAAACCCAACCTGAACGTACAAGACATCCACCAAATGACCATCTTTCCTTTTGGTAAAACTATATTTAGTTTTTATATCTTCACGAATCCTGTCCTACCACTTTCTTCTTTTGCCCAGAAGGTTTTGCTTTCCATTTTGTTCTGGCTCTCAAAAGTAATCCTTGTGTTTTTGCACACTTGTAATTTCTATTGTCTTTTCCCTTGTTTATTTCTTTTGATTATAACTGTTATGCTAATGTTGAACATTAATAAAAAATGCAAATAAAGAATAGCTCACCCGAGGACACCAGTGATGAATGAAAATAGTGCTTTTAATATCATTTACAGCAAACTTACAGTACGTTATTTCACATCATCACATATTTCTAAACTCATCTGGAAAATATAAGCTTGCAAAAATACAGAATGCGGTACTCAAAATATACTGAGCACGACGCTTCTCTTTCCCATTTTTCTCCCTTTCGATCAGACGTACAGCGAGATCTTTCTCGTTTTTTTAAATAAATCTCTTTCCCCTCCAAAAAAAGAAAAAAGAAAAAAAAGGATTAACATATTAAATTTCTGAAGTCCTGCTAGAACTCCCCCACCCACCCAAATGATAAACCAGCCAAGGCAACAACAAGAAAAGAAACCTCACAAAAAAGATTATCATTAGTATCTTTGGAACAAACCCTCCTTTGGGGGCATGATCGATCCAAAAGCATCAGCATGCTGTCCAACTGAAATGGGGAACAGGGGCAACTAAGCGTCAAAAGGAATCAGTTTTAGGCCCCAGAAAGGAAACGCTGAAGAAGGCGGCTGGGTATTAATGCTTAGCTAGTCTTGGGCGGGTGGGCAGCGAGGTGGGCAGGAGGAATCACTGCATTTGGAAGTGCCTTTACATGTGATTTATAGGTCCGCTGGTTAGAGCGTGGTGCTGATAAATGCCAGGGTTGCAAGTTCGATCCCCGAACGGGACAGCTGCGTTTTCCTGCACTGCAGGGAGTTGGACTGGATGGTGCTCAGGGCCCTTTCCAACTGTACAATTCTATGTGGATTCTGGATAAAAAGGGGCTCTGCCATCCACTACCCACCATTCCATTGCCAAAGGAATTGCCACAACTTGCATTGACTCGTCACCCGTTGAATCAGGTCAAAGGCCCACCTAGTCTAGCACCCTGATCTCCCTGTGGATAGCCAGGTGCTCAAGGGAAGCCCTCTCCACACTTGTGATTCCCAGAAAACGGTACTCAAATCCTGAGCTGGGGTGGACCAATGGTCTGGCTCAGGATAAGGCAGTTTTCTATGTACTAAATCTGCCTCTCCCCCCCCCCCCACCCTGGGAGTCTAAGAAGACCCCTCTTGCTGGATTAGGCCAATGGCCTAATCTAGTTCAGCATCCTGTTCTCACAGTGCACAACTCGGGAGGAAAACCCACAAGGAGGCCACAGACACAACAGCCCCCTCCTCACTTGTGATCTCCTTAAACCTGGTATTAACTGCAACTGGTACCGTATGTTACTCTTCTGGAAGCAAGATATTATTTGTTTTCCTGCTTGGATTCAGGATGGATCAGGTCGTTTTCAGACCCATGTCCCCCCCCCCCAAAGAACCTGGGATTTATAAGGATTCTGCCTGCCTTTGCTTTTTGAGAGAGGCCCCAATGCCAGGATTCGAGAGTCTTGAAGCGCCAAATTCCAAATGGCTCACCTCTCTTAAGTGCCCCTCAAGAATGAGACGGGGTGTAATCGTGGCTGCATGGACCCTGCTGCAGATTCTTTTAAAGCTGAACTTGTGCACCAAGGAAATGCAGATTCGGTGCTGACCAAACCCCCAATTCTGCAAACTGCATAAATGATGCAAATTTGCACAGCGCCTAGTATTTTTTTCTGTCATCTTCTGCCATTCCCCCTATTTTTCATAATTCGGGTTGGCTTGGAAGTGGGGAAGGCAAGGAGTTCTGTTGGCTCTTGAGCTGGGTGGCCACTTCTGCAAACCCCCCTCCCAAAAAATAAAGAGGAAACGGATTGCATCGACTTTGCATGGGCTAATTCTTATGCACAGATGCTAATTTACGATTATTCACTATCATTTGAAGTACAATACATTTCATCCTGGAGGGGAACAAAACTGTGATAGGTGACCCATATGTACCTGCTTGGTCGGATGTAGGTGCTCCTAATCACCAATGGGCAACGTCAAGGCCTCTCTCTCTCCTTCTTACACTTGTTTGTCTTTAAACCACACTTAGACTGGACAGCCCTTCAAATGGAAGACACCTTCAAATGGAGGATTGTCCTCTGACAACACATAAGCTACCCTACTATCCCTGAAGCTAGGAACTTTGGGTCAGTCACCTTGTCCACTTCAGAGATTGCTGTCAGCATTCCCCACTCATGTCCCATGTGGACTAGAAACTCGCTCTTCGTCTGATGAAAGCTGGATTCTGGGCCCATAACCGCACGTTGTGCGTTTCCCCTGCTGCATGCACCAAGGAGCCAGTGACTGCCCCCAGGACTGGCTCCTACATTTTTTTCAACACGCTAGTCCTCATGAAATATCTGCATGGCACCAAACAATGTGATGAGAAGTTTTGAGGAAACTCTTTGCAAATGATTATTTCCTCTCTTTCAGATGGGAAAAAATTGTTACAATCAAACCTGTTCTTAGTAAATTATTTGCTCTAGCTTTGCTGGCTATACCTGATACTTTTCTTATTGCTTACGGCCGTTTCGTAACGGCACTCAAGAGGCATGGATTTTTCTTTTTCCTGCACAAGACATGGCTGGAAATGGGTATATATGCTTTTCGTCTTTCCATTATAAACAACATCACAACAAACAACAGCAAAAATTGGTATACATTGCATGGTGCTATGGACAACCTTGGTCCATAAAGCAGCCTGAACATTTTCCACAGAATTTTGAAAGAGATGCTGGATAGGAATGAAAGCAGATAAGATCTTTCCTATTGCGGTGAGACTCCAACAGATGTATCATTTTGTATAGGATATCCCTGCTTTACCTGGCAGCTCATAAAATGCTAAAACAAAGTATGTACAAACTGTTGCTAATTTTCATTCTGGGAATCCTTTTATCGCTTACTTCTGTCTTGTTTTGGAAATAGGGTGGGCTCTGAAAACACACATCTCAGGTGGCAAAGACCAGGTTGAAGAGGTGTGTTTTTAGCATTCCCCCAAAGCTTCACCATCTTTGCAATAACCTTTGATCTTCAACTAATAAAACTGTCTGACTGCCACCATGCAGAGAGAGAGAACTTGCCAATATTGTCCCTAGGTTAGGCTGCAGTCCTAAGTAAATAGTGCTGGGCTGGGAGTGGGGAGATCTGGGTTCAAATTCTAGTGCAAGTCCCTGGATCTCACCCTGCCTTGGCTCGTGGTGATATTTGGGTAGGAGTACTCCATGAATGTTGCCTTGAGCAACTTGGAGGAACACACCAAAGGGATGAATACATTTTAAACAGAGGACCAGCCAAGAGGTGGTCCAAGTGGAAGAATTGCTCACAAATATCTCAGGAAGACACAAGATCACGTTTGTAGCCCTCTTGGGGGAAGCAGCAGGTCAGATTTCAGGGCTCTGCTTCTGTTTCACTTTTCTGGGAAAGGGACTTTCCAACCTCATTTGTGTTCTCCATATTTCTCCATGGTCCAAACAAGGAAAACCCAGTTGTCCGGAAATTCCAGAACAACCAAATCCAGGATCCCAGAGATGGGGTGCTGGCACTATTCACAAAGGCAGCTTTCTCCAACCTGGTGCCCCTCCCCTGATTTTTTGGACTAGAACTTCAAGCCAGCATAGCCAGGCAGTAGTCCAGCACATCTGGAGGGCACCAGGTTGATGAAGACTATGCTAAGAAAAGCCACATTCTGCAGTTCAAGCCAACCTTTTGCAGGTGACGATGACCCACGTTTCTTGTTTCCCCGTATATGGCAGTAGGCAAAATTAAGTTAACGTTCAAATTAGTGCCGAAGCTCCCCCATTGGACCTACATTTTCAACAGATCAAGGATGAAGCATGGCAGAAGAGACCTTAAGTAGGAGAAAGGCTATATCTCTTTAGCCTGCAGGGTAGGGAATGGATTCGAATTATTGAACTAACTCCCAACCTTCCCGCAAGTCAATTTTATTGGGATCTGACTGCAATGTCCTTTTAGTGGAACCCTCAAGTGAAATGCAATGGCAGAGTTGCGTGCTGGGTGAAAAACTGGTCCCCTGCGAATACCTGGGGTATGAAATGGCAAAGCGTAAGGGGCACAGTTAGGCTGTTATACTCCTTTTTGGTAGGTGTCTGAAGTGTGAATGAAACCAAAAGAATGTATCATGTGGACGGATCAGAGAACCTGGACTGGTTGTGACTCCTTGTTGAACGTGCAATACATGGCAAGGCCAGGTTTGCTGTTGGATAACAGGTGTGGGGAAACTTTGGCCCTGAAGATGTTACTGAACTACAACTCCCATCATCGCTGACTCCGGCTGAGCTTGCTGGGACTGTATTAAATATATTAGTTTTAATCAATTTGGATTTACAAGTACTGAAGAAGAGAAAAACAATGACTAATAATAATAATAATAATGGACCCTGCACCTGTTTTAGCCTCTGCTGTATTTCTACACCAGGAGTGGCTGTTGTGTAGAGTCACATTCATGTTTGGCCACCCCTCTGAGGACCTCATGCCAGTGGTGACTGTGGCCAAAACTGGCTGTGGCCAGCCCACATTCTTCCTCTCACACAGTTGCACAGCCCCCTGTCCTCTGATGACTTGTGGGTGTTATTGGCCCCCATCTTGCTCATCAAAAGATTGATCTGATCATCAGAGGGTAATTCGCCTCCTTTAATTTTCTCTCTATGTGCTACTGTCAAAATTGGTGATGGGACCCCACCCATGATAACTTCACTTGAGGGGGGAGATTACCACCCCCCCCCGGCCAAGGGTTAAACTACTCTGGTCCCAAAACAATCTTTTGTGATCCTTCCTTTCTTTACTTCCGGTACAGATATGGATCTACACTGGGAAATTCTCTGTTGCAGTTAAGAGTCATGGAGCATCCAGAAATGAGGAAGACGAAAATGTATTGGAAAATATTCATAGAGAGTTTAAAAAAGAAGGAGCAGGGGATGGTTGTTGTTTAAAAACACACAAACACACACTTCTGCTTTTGGAATAAGCAAGAAATTTAACATAGGCCTAAAATGCATAGAAGTGTGTGATGTGTGTGCAACGGCAAGTTTAGTGCAAGTAGAGCAAAGAGATGCACATCACATCCTGGGGGCATTCGCAACGGTTCTCTTCCTTGCAGTGTGATTTTGGTGCACTCCTGGGCTGCCACTGTATTTGCGGGTGATATTTAATTACAGGCCGGAAAATTCAGGTCACTTTTGCACAACGATCTGTTCCCTCTCTCCCCAAATCAGCCCTTTTGCAATGGAAAAAGTGTGGGGGGGGGGAAGGGGAGAGAAATGCACTGGAAAGTGTGGGCTAATACTTACTTTGAGGCAAGGCCACCTCCCTCCGAGCAGATCAGAATGAATGCTCATTAAATAGCCAACATAATCTAATCACCCGACAAACAAATCAGGATGAATGCTCAATAAAAACAGGTCACCTAGCAGTGACCAAGGAACGGCTGTTCTGCATTGGTGAGAGAGGCACTATAGTTTTCCCCAAGCTACTGGCCTGCAGATGTTTTTGAACTGCAACTCCCATCAGCCCCAGCCAGCTAGTTTGGGGAAACGTACCATAGGTAGAAAAAGGGTGGTTGACCTTTGAGCTGCACATGTGCAGAGAAACAGTGTCACCTTAGGGAGTGGGCTGAACCAAGAGAATTCCCACAGGTGAAAGCCAGTTGTTTGCCAAAATTTCCCAATGCTGCAGCAGGCATTCTGGGATAAAATCATGGTGGCTGGTAGCCATCAGTCTCCCTCCCTCCCTTCCGGCCTTGCTTGTCACCGCAGAGAAAGAGAGGTTTTTACAGGTTTAAGAGACAGGCAAGATAAATGTAGCAAAAGGAAGGTGTCCCTGAAACAGTTTGATTTCATTGCTCACTTCCTACACCATTTCATCACAAATGAAGAGAGGGGCCAAAATGGCAGGCATTTCCCCTTGGCCCTAAGTGATAAATGCTTCCCATATGGAGGTGAGTAATTTGCCCTTGAGTATCAGGATTTGTATTTAAAAATAAGCAAACAAACAAACAAACAAACAAACAAACAAACAAACAAACAAACAAACCCACCACCCATATATATATATTCTCACTATACAGTGGCACCTCGGGTTACAAACACTTTGGGTTACAAACACTTTGGGTTACAGACTCCGCTAACCCGGAAGTAGTACCTCGGGTTAAGAACTTTGCCTCAGGATGAGAACAGAAATCGTGCGCCGGCGGCACGGCAGGCCCCATTAGCTAAAGTGGTATCTCAGGTTAAGAACGGTTTCAGGTTAAGAATGGACCTCTGGAATGAATTAAGTTCGTAACCAGAGGTACCACTGTGTATATATATATATATTCATTCACCATACCCCTACCAAAAAAACAAAAATCACAAATCTTGTACAAATGGATGAACATTTGCAGTGGGGAGAGGCGCTACCCTCAACCAAGCCCAGTCCAACCACGTTCTGACTTTCCACCTGGCTCAACCCAAATTGCACTGAAAATATGTTTTTCCCCCTCAGAGCTTATGACAAAATACAAAAATGCACCGTGGTATACAGGAAGGGCAAGCATGTCACCTCTGCCACTTTTAAACTGTAACATCTCTCTTCACCCTTAAACGTCTTCTTCATCTGTATGTACTTTTAAAAAAAGTTCCAGCAGCCTTCCTCAGATGGGTGCCCTCCGGATGTATTAGCACTGGAATTCCCATCAGCCCAAGCTGTTGCTTCCTGGGACGGATGGGAGTCGTAGTGCAACGCATCTGGAGGGATCCCAGGTTGGAAAATGGCCAGCTTACAGCACATTCGGCATGGATCATCTGACGCCCCCCTTCCCACCTTATTCTGGCACAGCCAGGTTCAAACCCTACCCCCCCCCCCCAATACCAAAATGGAAAGAGAGATGTCAACTGAATGATGCTGGTGCGTTTTGAGTGGTGATGCGTCACGGGCTGGCTTGGGGCATTTCAACAGCTGCCTAGATATGTCTTCTGGGATCGTGGTTTTCATGATGGTGAAGTTGGATCAGCTGAGGAACTCCGATGTGGCTCCCTCTTTGTTGACAAAGACAGAGACGGTAAGAGGAGAATGCTGGGACTAAACAGCAGCCAAGTTTGCATCCTCTTAGCTCTTATTGCAAAGGTTACCCCCAGCGGTACTTGAGATTCAAATGGCGCTTATTCTGGAAAAAAGGCTTTTCTTTCTTCCGTTCTTTCCTTCTTACTTTCTCTTTGTCTTTATGCCAAAAGGCAGACAGCTCTCTACTGAAACTCTGGATCCCAAAATGTTATGAGCTTTGCCCATCCATAATATCACCACCAGCCAACATGTTTGGTACAGCGCCACACCTCCATTTCTGATGCCAAATTTTAAGAATGTTCCTGTTCTCTTGAATCTTGTCTAGCCCTGCTTCTCAGAAAAGGACAGAGTTTCCTCCTCTGTCCGTCTAACTATGTATGAGAGTGTTCTGGAACATCACAGTAGATTTTGAGATATAGTGGCGGCTGCCATTTTGCAAAAGATCCTTGTATATTATATTACATTTCTTCCCATATATCTTATCTATCTTTTTTTTTTAACTTTAAAAAGGAACTTTGGGTTAGCAATCCACCCTCATAATCACTATAAAACAGACTCCATGTTCTCACACCACTCATGGTCTTCAAGGTTATAGATAAATTTTGTCCTATGTGGTGGGTTCTGGCCAATGGGGTCCCGGCCTAGGTTGTCCAGGGTCAAAGTGGAGGCAAAGAACTCAGTAGTGCTTAGTCCACCTTCATGGTTTTTGATATATTTCTTATAGTTCTTCCTTAAGCACTGCCAAGTGGTGGTGTACAGGATGAACGCCAACGATTTCAGGGTTATTGCGATGCTCACGTACAGGTACCTGTAGACAACGTTGTCATACAGAGCACATGCTCCTTGCTCTCCACAGAACGTGCTCCAGAACAGGCAGGTGGAATCAATCCCCGCTCCAAAGATCAGGGGAGGTGGGATAAAACCTGTGAAAGCAGAAGATAAGAACGTGAGAAAATGACAGAAGGGATATTTTTTTCCATGTGTGGTGGACTTGCAAAAAAGTGAAGGACTATTGGGAAATCATTTATAATGAGATAAAGAAGATGTTTAAGATGATGTTCCCAAGAAACCTGAAGCTTCTCTCTTAGGGTGATAGAAACAAATATACTGAAAAAGTTGGTTAATTTATTTATGCATGCAACAAACATTGTATGCTCAAAAATGGAAAAAGGATGAGGTTCCAACGAAGGAAGAATGGCTTATTAAAATGATGGAGTATGCGGAACTGGCCAAGCTAAGAGCAAAAATTAGAGAACAAAATGATGAAACATTCTATGAGGATTGGAAACCCTTTGTAGAATATCTAAAGAACTATTATAATTGTTTGAAAACATGAGAAAGATTTGAAATATGAGCAACAGTAGAACAGTAGAAAGACATCAAGGCTAATAATTTAGGATGTATATATGGAATGTAATAAGTTACAATATGTAGCATTAAAGGATAAACATAGAACATAATGGGGGGGGATTGGAAGTCAATGGATAAATTAAACATACTGTTGATGGTAAAGTATGTAAACATTTGAAAACTAAATTAACAAAATTTATATATAAGAAAAGAAAGCAACAAAAGCCATGCAGAATCCAACACTCCATCATCTTGTTCTCACAGTGGCCAACCAGATGCCTATGGAAAACCACAAAGCAGCATCTCAGAAGAGATATCATTATATCTGCTGGGGTCCCTAGAACATCCTTAGCATCTTCATCAGCTCTGCTAAAAGGGCTCTCTCAACTGTCATCTACAGCAGCCCATTCCATCAAGCTACACAGGAGGGAAATGGAATGTCCAGATCTTTCTATCAGTTCTGCTGAAAGACCAGCAACTTTTGGCTCCTCCTCTGCAAGATGTTCCAGTCCTCACTGAAGCAACATCTGAGCTCTGTTCTTATGGAGTCTCCCCCTTGAGCTCTCCATGGTGCTGGCCTGATCTAGTCTTTGCTCTTGCTGAAGCCATTGCCTACAGCAGCAGAGCAGCAAGAGAAAAGATGAAAAGAAAGCTTAAGTTTTACTTACCCAACAATCGGAGGAGAAGGAAGAGAACTCCCAAAGCGTAAGACTTCAGCTCTGGGCTCACTGTTCTGTACAGGAGAAATTCAAGCAAACAAGATATAGGTATATACAATATGTTTGTGTGTATAAAAATGGTTACTTTCTCCAGGCTTTAATTAATATACATGCACACCATTACCTCAGTTATATTTTTCCGTCAACCAAGATGGTCCCACCTTCAGAAATTAAATCATTAATGTGCTCCCTTCCCTACCACTCCACTTCTAGGTGCCTTGAGATTAGAAAAAAGTTGCAGCTGCCTGGTAAGTTAAGAAATCTAGCAGTGTTATGGACTTTCCCATCCACCGCCTGGAAATCACAACCCCTTGTGAACCATCACGTAAGGAATTCCCATTTTTTATATGCTGGATATGACAGGAAACCTTTAGATTGGACCCTCTAGTCCAGTGACTTGCTTCCAACAGTGGTCAGAGTCGGAAGCCTCCAGAAAGGCCGCAAAAAGGGCCATCCTGTTTTCTGTAGCCCCCTCCCCAACCTGCTCCCAGCACCTGTAGGTACTGAATTTTTGAAAGGAAGAAGGAGAATCTTTTTTTAAAAAAAGTTAGAACTTCGCAAGGAGGGCAGGCAGTGTGAATGTGCAGGGAGAGGCGATAAAAAATAATAATCTATTGGCCTTGGGTCAAAAGTGTGAACATAAAAACTTAAGACGAGTTTGATGAATCAGGTCAGAAGTCCACCTCTTCCAGCATCCTGGGCTGTTTATGAAGCAGTCCTGGCTCTTCTCGTATCTGCTATAGCAGCTGTGCTGGACAGGTCTCATGACAAGGGTAAGAATAATTGCCTTCCTACAGGAGCTGAGTTTCTGGCGGCCTCATCAGTCACCTAGCTTTCCGCTTTGATGAGGAGCCTCTTTCCCATAGTTACATGTTTAGATTGGGATTGGCTGAGTGGTGCAGACAGCTGATTGGCCAGAGAATGGTAGATTGACAGAGATGTTTGCAGAGCTTTCTCTAACATCAAACAGAAGTATAAAATGCGCTGAGAACAGACACAGGAAAGAGTGTGTGGCTTTGAGATTTGAGGGCTTAAAAAAAAATTATTGGCATTCTCCTTGGGAGGGCTGTGCACCAGTTTCCCCAGCGGAATAGTCTCCGCTGTGAGCCATGAAAGGGATGCTAAGTTTTGACGCAGCTTCAAACTGGGGAGTAGGATATCCAGATATAACCAAGGCCCCGGCATTTGAAGTGCTATCATAACACCTCAGTCTGTTGTTGTTGTTGTTGTTTAGTCGTTTAGTCGTGTCCGACTCTTCGTGACCCCATGGACCAGAGCACGCCAGGCACTCCTGTCTTCCACCGCCTCCCGCAGTTTGGTCAGGCTCATGTTTGTAGCTTCGAGAACACTATCCATCCATCTCATCCTCATCCTCAGTCAGTCGTGGCTTAATTCTTAAGAATTCTGGATGCTGGGTTCTGTTAAGGCTCATGAGAGTTGTTAGGACGCCCCTATTCCCCTCACAGGGACGCGGGTGGCACTGTGGGTTAAACCACAGAGCCTAGGGCTTGCCGATCAGAAGGTCGGCGGTTCGAATCCCCATGACAGAGTGAGCTCCTGTTGCTCGGTCCCAGCTCCTGCCAACCTAGCAGTTCAAAAGCATGTCAAAGTGCAAGTAGATAAATAGGTAAATGACGTGCGCTGCTCTGGTTCACCAGAAGCGGCTTTGTCATGCTGGGCACATGACCCGGAAGCTGTACGCCGGCTCCCTCGGCCAATAAAGTGAGATGAGCGCTGCAACTACAGAGTAGTCTGTGACTGGACCTAATGGTCAGGGGTCCCTCTACCTTTATCCCCCTCACAGAGGTATAATTCCCTGAATGGTTTAATTATCAATCCCTCTTCACAGTGAACTCTGGGAATTGTAGCTCTCTGAGGGGAATAAGGGTCTCCTAACAACCCTCAGCACGCGTAGCAAACTACAGCTCCCATGATTCTTAGGGGGAAGTCATGGCTGTTTAAAGCACCACAGCTCTTTAAATGTATGGTACGGATGCGGCCTTCAGCTGGCCACACTTTCAGATCCAGCTCTGCTTCAGCTCCAGCGGCCCCCTTTTCTGTCACCACAGTCCCCAAACGCTCGAAGGCTCTCACCTGATGAGGATGATGACGGAGGGCGTCTGGGCCATGGCTCCGATCATGCTGCAGACACATATCACACAGAGGAATGTCAGAAAGGCTTCTTGGCATCCTGGGGTTGGGCACTTCCCAGGAACGACCGTGGCATTCTCCGCAGGGACCAGACCGAGGCACGTGCAACCCGTGAGGTTCTGGAAGAGAAAGCCCGGCTAAGGAGGCTCAGCTGGCAAAACACAAAGCAGCGGGTTTGTGCGGACAGGCGGAGTCCCCCAGATCCCGGGTGCCGCCCCCCCGTCATGTGGAATAATGACTCAAGACAATGTGCTATGGGATTAAAATGGCCACAACTTTATTATATTTCAGATATGGGTAGACTTTGGCTCAGGCATTGGGCGTTATCCCTCCCCAGTCCCCAGCTGGGGACCTAGGGAACATCAGGGTTATCCAGTGTGTGTGGGGGGATGGGCCGGCTCTGGAGAACATATGTTCAAGCAGAGATAGCTGCCCCCGTTATGCCGCCGCCACAGGGGAGAGCAATGACGACCTCTCGGCGTACGGTCAAAGCCTCCCCTTAGAAACCCCTTTGTATCGCTGCTGCAAAGAGGAAGATAGACTAAAGGATTCCGCCCTGGTGCCAAGTGAGGATTCCCAGGTAAGATCCTCCCTCTATTGTGTGGGCAGGTAGTCCCTCCCCTACCTGGCCTGGTCTCCTAGGCAATGCTTCCCCCAGGCGGGATTGGACAACTGACTGAGGTAGGCGGAGACCTCCAGGTATCCAACCTGGGGGAAGGCGAAGCCAAGCCTGTGTTGATGGAGCCGCTCCAGATCCAGGGGCTGCGTGTGTCCACGCAAAGGTCCCCCCCCCCGTTTTATGCGGGGAGCGGTCATTTCTGCTACAGGGTGTGGGCATGCCACTCATTCTAGTTTGGGAGCCATGGAAAGGCAAGAGGCAACCTGTAGCCTGCTTGCAAACTGTATTTAACTATGCTCTGGCTTCTGAGAGGCACTGTCAACACACCATCGCATACCCTTCATCATTTCTTCAATGAAAATAGGGATGTCATATTTAACAACAACAACAACAAATTTACTATTTGTATCCCATCCGTTTGACTGGGTTGCTCCAGTTACAACCCAGCTCCAACATATATAAAAACACAATAGAACATTAAACTAGGATTGCCATGGAAAACACAAGAAGTCCCAACAGTGGAGGAATGGCAGATGAAGACGATGGACTTTTTGGAGCTAGCCGACCTGACTGGAAGAGTCCGCGATCAGAAGGAGGAGGAGTACCAGAAGGAATGGATGAAATTTAAAGACTATTTAGTTAAATATGCTAAGGTAACTTAATAACTTGCAAATATCAGATAGCCTTAGGATTTAAATAGGTGGTGTTAGAGAATAAAAAGTTAAAATGAAAAGAAAGAATGATGTTAAGTGATTAAGTTAATTTTATGAGAAATTTGGTTTTGGAAAACTGTTACAGTGATATACATTGAAATTCAGCCGGGGGATTAGAGGAAGTCACCTAACAATGTTATGAAGATTGGATTAACTACAGTTAAGATTTATGTTTGTTTGTTTGTTTGTTTGTTTGTTTGTTTTAAAATTTTTGGAAAATCATTATTTTTTTGGGGGAAAAACAGCAACAACTAGGATTGCCATACCATGAGGTCTTTTTGGTTGTTGAGCTTTTTTTTGAAAAATCTCCCCGAAAAGATCATTGCCATACATCACAATTTTTGGAAATTCCACCCAGACTCAATTTCACAAATCCCTGATATGTCCAGGAAAACTCAGATGTATAGCAGCCCTATATTAAACATTAAAAAAAACACTCTGTACAGAGCTTCCTTCAGATGGCTTGGGGTTGGATAACTGAATTATTCCTTTTTCAACCTTTTGCACTATGGTCTTGGGTTTCGATATCATTATTAAAAAGCAAAATTCTGCGACTGTGTCCATAAAGAGATTCTGCACTCAGGATTGTGCTCTGCACTCCTGCGAGGATCACAGTGGGCCTGAGTGTCAACTCTGCCACTGTAATATTGTCCATAAAAGTCAGACAAGAGGCAGGAAAATGGGAGGTACACACACACACACACACACACACACCCCTCCTGCATCTGCCAGTCTGAAGAGAGCCAGGGGACAGAATACGGCCATCTTTGCTCTAGTGGTGTGCCATTCCTTTCCCCTTTGTGGTTCTCCCTTTGGCTCTTTCAAGTCTTTCAAATAAGCACAACTGTGAGAAAATTACCATTAAAAAAAGAAAAGAAAATTACTATGGGTTGAGACCCCTCGTGAATACAGGGATAAAAGGAAGACGCTGTGTCCCTGCATTAGGCTAAACCATTTTCAAATTAAAGCTTCTAATTACTTTCTGATTTACTCCCCCCCCCCCACTTTTCACCCACTGCTTCTAATTATGCCAGAGTGCATTAAAAAGAGTAAATTTGCCCAGCCCTTTGCAGCCTCATTTCAGAACCTCAGAACAATGAAGAGGCAAAAGATACTGGTTTGTGATGTTAACTCTGTCTCTTGCAGAAAGTCAGGAATCAGCAGCAGTAGGGATAATAACAGAGGTGCTTCCCTCTGTCTGTCTGTCTGTCTGTCTGTCTGTCTGTCTCTCTCTCTCTCTCACTCACTCACACACACACCTTAGAAGGAGAACAGACAGCTTCAGGTTTACAGGGGATTTGTTCAGGGGCTGAAAGCCAGAGACAGGCGAGATAAGCTTTATCAACGTGCAATCAGAAAGGGAAGAAAGTGGCTGTATTCCCTTTGATCTCCCAGGCAGTTGCAACTATCACGAAGGGCTTATGTTGCACACGGATCTCACTCCTGGTCCCCTGCTCATGTTCTTCAGCCCCCGCCCCCATTCTTATTATTTATTAAATTTCCGAGGATCACAGGGAAGTGTACAGTATTAAAACAGAAAAATTCATATCCTAGCAACAAAAATAAAATAAATAACCTCCCCCCACAGTTTAAAAGGCCATAGAGGGCATAATTAGCCAAAGGCCTGGGAGAAGAGAAATGTTTTTGCCTGGTGACTAAAGACGTGTAATGAAGGCACCAAGCCAGCCTCCCTAGGGAGAGCATTCTACACATGAGGAGCCACCACAAAGAAGGCCTGTTCTCGTGTTGCTACCCTCTGGTGGTTCCCTCACTGTGAGAAGTGAGTTTACAGGGAACCAGGCAGAGGGCCTTCTCGGTAGTAGCACCCACCCTGTGGAACGCCCTCCCATCAGAGGTCAAGGAGATGAGTAACTATATAAGGAGTTTAGATCTGATATCCCGCTTTATCACTACCCTAAGGAGTCTCAAAGCGGCTCACAATCTCCTTTCCCTTCCTTCTCCACAACAGACACCCTGTGGGGTGGGTGGGGCTGAGAGACTTCAGAGAAGTGTGACTAGCCCAAGGTCACCCAGCAGCTGCATGTGGAGGAGCAGGGAATCGAACCCAGTTCACCAGAGATGAGTAACCATATTACCTTTAGAAGACACCTGAAGGGAGCCCTGTATAGGGAAGTTTTAAATGTTGGGTGTTTTACTGTGCTCGATGTTTTAATTTGCTGGAGGGTCGGCATATAAATACTACCACAACTGCTAATAAAAATAAGAATTGAGGCCACCAGGTTAGGGAAGGCTGCCTTAAGAGAACTGGCGCATCTTTTGCTAATCAAAACCCTTGTCTGACAGGTCGTAGCAGTACACACAGCAGAGCTTTGGGGGTCCCAAGTACAGGGGCATAGCTAGCAGCTTGGGCACCTGGAGGCAGGGCGAGCCACCCATGGGGGTGGCCCCTGCGGTGTAGCACCCAGTGTGCCCCTCCAGCTATCCCTCTGTCCAAGTGGAAAGGTTCCCATCTGCCCTCAGAGCGAACTAATAAGCCCCTATTATGTAGGAAGGCATAAAAGACAGCACAAAGTCTTTGCTTCCTAGTTTTTAAAAGTCTTTCTAGTTATTCTGGGACATGCCTTTCTCCGTTGTGCCTTGAAGCTTACAATCTTCTGCTTTTCCAGAAAGTTTGCATGTGGCCCCCCTCCACCATGCTTTCGCTTTTCTGGCCCCAAGAGCAGTGTAGTGGCTAGAGGCAAGCTCCCCACGGCTATTATTCATGCAACAACAACAACAACAAAAGAGGTGTCTGTCCAAACAGTGCCCAAAAGTGACAATGCTGTGGTTCCCCACTGGTGTGTCTGAAGAGGGACTCTGGCTCTCTGAGGCGTGCTTGCCGAAGGAAAGAGTGAGGAAGGCTTTTGATGATATCAGTGGCCCAGGAAAATGCCACACAATGGCGTGGTGTGATAAAGGAGGAGCAGAGGAGAATGGGGATAATTGGATCTGTGAGCTTTCAGCGGCACAGAAAATCTGCTGTGCTTTTCTTCCGCTTTTTGTGCGTGCATTTAGTAAGATCCCCAGAAGAACTGAACAACATTTTCTGAATGTGTTGCAATCATGGCTGTTGCTCCCTGAGGATGCTGGGAGATACAGAATCACTTTATTTCCTGCTAGGAGGATTTATTCTAACTGACTCGCCTTGAACTGTTAAGTTATTGAAATATCTAGGTCTAGCGCCCCCCCCCCACACACTTCTTAGTCCTTAGATATCAACTCTGCCTTGTCCACACACATCAGTCATCTTCTTTCTATCAAAATATCAGGCTTTGGAGAACAAAGAGAAATTATTCTCTTTGTTAAGCTTTTAGAGATTTGCTGAATTCACAACCTGTCATTGTCTCTCTCCCTCTCTCCAGAGAAACGTTGAGAGAGGATATGAAAGGGGTTTGGGGTGGGAAGGAGGATGAAGGGGATGCAGCTGAGGAAGCAATTATATCTGGGCACAATGAGCCTCCGGAAGAAGAACAGGCTCCCTTTGACAGCAATGGCTAGCAAGCTCTTCCACGGCCACCTGCTCCCCTCCATCCTGAGGGCCTTGCCTGGCGCTTTTGGCAAAGGAGAATTTCCCACCTGCTCAGGCCACTGATGTTCACCAGCACCTCTCTGTTGGCTCCATTCTCCCTCTCTTTGTTTGCAGGGTTGGGCCACTAGATGAGCGTCTCCACCCCCATCGTTCTGCCCGGATGCTGAGGTCCAGCCGAGGGCCTTCTGGCGGTTCCCTCATTGTGAGAAGCAAAGCTACAGGGAACCAGGCAGAGGGCCTTCTCGGTAGTGGCACCCGCCCTGTGGAACGCCCTCCCATCAGATGTCAAAGAGATAAACAACTACCTGACATTCAGAAGACATCTTAAGGCAGCCCTGTTCAGGGAAGTTTTTAATCTGTGATATTTTAGTGTATTTTTGGTTTCTATGGAAGCCGCCCAGAGTGGCTGGGGAAACCCAGCCAGATGGGCGGGGTACAAATAATAAATAATTATTATTATTATTATTATTATTATTATTATTATTATTATTATTATTATTATAGATGAGGCTCCGTCCATTTTGTTTAAGGCAAGAGCAGGGAGTGAGGGCCACATTCCTTTCTGGGCAGGGCTTTGTGCAAGCGATAGGCGGGGCAGGAGTATAAACAGGTGGAGCTATGAATGTCAATTTTACATTTGTATACAGTGGTACCGCAGGTTAAGTACTTAATTCGTTCCGGAGGTCCGTACTTAACCTGAAACTGTTCTTAACCTGAAGCACCACTTTAGCTAATGGGGCCTCCTGCTGCCGCCGTGCTGCTGGAGCACGATTTCTGTTCTCATCCTGAAGCAAAGTTCTTAACCTGAAGCAATATTTCTGGGTTAGCGGAGTCTGTAACCTGAAGCATATGTAACCAGCATCGCCAGAGCACAAAGACATACATACCCCTCAAGTGTCCTGATAAAACCGGGACATCCCACTTTTTTTGTCTGAGAGCACGGCCGCCATTTTGGGCGCCACAATTACATCCTGAAAAAAAGCACTTTTTTGGGGGGGGGGGTGATCTTGCACGGTGCCCCAAATGCATTTTGTTTTATTTTTTGTAACCAAATGCTGCAACCTGCACGGGGACCTTACGGTGAAAGGCAGGTAAGAAATCCAATCAATCAATGAAGGAAATATGGATTACCATGGTACTGCATCCAGCAAAACAGGCAGATAAGTACGTGATCCCGTCTGCCCCACAGACCGGAGTGAAGGAATCAGTTTGGCATTTACAGTTGTTATTGCAGGCGGAATATGGTGCCAGGATGGACGATGGTCCTGATCTGGAAGAAAGTGGGTGGGGGGTAAGGGGAGGGCAGCAGTTGGTCAGAAGGAAGTGTGACTCCGAAGCATTTCTTTCCTAGTGAACCTTTCCTCCCCAAAAGTTACACCCAGGCCATACTGCACCCAGACTGCATGGAAGACAACAAAGAGAACAGAAGGAGCTTAAGGTCCCAAAGGTTATAGCCATACTGATCAGTCAGAGGCAGATTTAGGGCAGGTTGACTGGTTCCCCCTCATAGAATGCAGGGGCCAAGCGAGTGCCTTCCGGCTGGTGTGAGGACTCTGACAGGGTCCAAAACCCAGCTTTGGGAAGGAGTAGGGAAGGCTCTAGATTCCTCATGCCTCCTTTCCAAAGCCTGGCTTTGGGGCGCAAGGGCTGGCTGTGTGTGTGTGTCAAATTTTGGACTCGCACAGGGCACCATATTACCAAGGTCTACATCAGCAGCCATCTTGTCTCTTAATTGGGACAGGTGCATGCTGGGGAATCCAGGAGCAGATAAAGGCTCTGTTGGAAGCCAGCCCAAAGCCAACCCTACCTGCATCTAGGCTTCCTAACAATATGAAATATAGCCGGAGTTGAGTGTGAATTTCATGCTTTTTATTCAGCTTGCAGTAGCAATGAATGAAACTTTTCCCAAAACGTCTAGCTATATATACATTATTTACACGATGGGCCCTGCGTGATTAGCTAATTCCGGGCTGCTCCTGTAGGCCAATCAGGTTGCGGATTCACCTCCTCCAGAAACCTGATTGGCTGCTCCTTCAGGCCAATCAGGTCGCTGATTCACTTCCACCTGGCGCTGGATTGGGTGGCTCCTGCGGACCAATCAGACTGCTGCATTCTGGATCCTATTGTTCTAGAATTTATCTCAGTACATAACACCATACCTTCAGGATTGGGGAAGGAAACCGCACCCCACTAGATTAGACCTCTCTAGTTAAGATGGCCAAATGAAAGAATTCCAGCAGAGATTCTGCTCTTAAAGGTGCCAGGCCACCAAGGCTGGGACCCTTCCTCTCATCCTCAAGGAGCAGCTCAGTCACAACCTGACCTATTGGATGCAGCCCTTACTTCCAGGTCGGTGGGACTTTTTAACATCTGGACCAATCACAGGGGCGTATCCATCAGGTAACCTGAAACTTCTGATGGGCAGCGGGTTGGCCATGGAGGAATAAATCCTAGGAGCGTTTCTGGCTCAAATTCTGCTTCACGGGTCATACTCACTTGTTTCCATAGGGAACAGTGACCCCGGCCACCGGTCCTGTGTCACAACCCAGGAACAGGAATGAGACGTAGCAGCCCGTGGACACCAGGTTGACCAGCATAGCCATACGGATGGCTCCGAGAGCAGACAGGCTCAGCTTCTTGACCAGGAGGCCGCCCAGGAAGATGCCCAGACATGCACAGGGAATAGCTGTCATACCTGCACAAAGAGAAAAAGGGGTTCATAGCTTCCATTTCAATTTGCCTCAGTCCCTGCGCATGCAGGTGTGGAAAACCTACTTCCTGAAACATTAGGAACCCTTAAAAAAACAAAAACAAAGCACTTACAGTGGTACCTTGGTTGTCGAACGGCTTAGTTGTCGAATAAACTGGCTCCCGAATGCCGCAAACCTGGAAGTGATTGTTCTGGTCTGCAAACATTTTTTGGAAGCCAAATGTCCAACACAGTTTACGTGGCTTCTGATTGGCTGCAGGAAGCTCCTGCAGCCTATCGGAAGCTGCGCCTTGGTTTTCGAACCATTCTGGGAATCGAACAGACTCCTGGAATGGATTAAGTTCAACAACCAAGGTACCACTGTATTTATATATATATATACTTTATATTATTAGAGAGACAATGTGGTGTAGTGGTTAGAGTGTCAGACGTGTGGGGGTTAAATGGGGAGGGTGGGAACTATGAGCTCCTTGGAGAAGAAGGTGGGTCAGAAACGTAGGAAAATAAATATAATTTTAAGTTCTTTTGAAAATAAAAAACCAAGTTTCTAGACCTTAAGGCAGGGGTCAGCAAACTAAGGCCCAGGGGCCAGATGTGGCCCCCCAGGCTTGTAAATCCGGCGATGGACTCTGCCACCCGCTTGGTCAGTCCCCACGTGCTGCGGACGCCTCGCCGTGCGGGAACTGACTTCCGCGGTGCTGGCATGGCTTCTGGGTGGGCAGTGACGTGGGTGGAAGTTCCTGCAACCAATCCAAAGCTGCGGATGCCTCAGGGCAGGTGGCAATGCTGGCACGGCTTTAGATTGCCTGTAGGAAACTCCTGCAGCCAATCCAAAGCTGCGGATGGCTCTGGGCAGGCGGTGACGCTGGCGCGGCTTCGGATTGGCTGCAGGAAGTTCCTGCAGCCAATTGAAAGCCTTGCTGCCCGCGGCTGAGGTAAACCCAGTGCGGTGAGGTAAACCCGGCTGAGGTAAACTCAGCCATGGACCGAGAGGCTGGCAGGCGGGCGTTGGGTCTGGGCCGTGCCATGGGCAGTGTGAGGGGCGCATCGCGGGGCTTCACCCAGAGCTTGGTGCGCCTGCCGACAGGCCGCAGCATGTGGTGCACCCCGTCTGGCAGCTCCGCAAGGACAGGCTGATGGAGCGGCTGTTGCTCATCAACAGAGTGCGTTCCTCTTCCAGGTCCAGACGCAGCTGTGGGACCGGCTTGCAGGGTATTTATATTTTTCAAAATACCGTATGTTCTGGCATACAAGACTACTTTTTATCCCAGGAAAATCACCCCAAAAGTTGGGGGTTGTCTTATACGCCGGGTATACGCGTTGGGAAGGAGGAGAGGCAGCCGGTGAGCAGAGGCGCCCCTTCTGCCATTGCTCCTCCTCCCTCCCCACAGAAGGGGACGCAGAAAGTCCTTCCAAGCGCGGTGCTTGCCCGCCTGCCAAACCCCTCGCCTCCGGCTGCTGCTGCTGCGATGGCAGAAGCAGCGGAGGGGGGCGTGCTCCGCCCCTGGCGGCACTCAAACTCTATAACTCTAATACTCTAAAATTGAACAGCAAAAGTTGGGGGGCGTCTTATACGCCCAGTTGCCTAATACGCCGGAATCTACAGTACTGTATAGTCTGGCCCCCCACAAGGTCTGAGGAGCAGTGGACCGGCCCCCTGATGAAAATGTTTGCTGACCCCTGCCTTAAGGATTGGATGATAGGACTGAGATTATGTGAGCAATGCTGAGTGACATGTGGCCCCCCAGGCTTGTAAATCCGGCCCATGGACTCTGCCACCTGCTTGGTCAGTCCCCACGTGCTGCGGACGCCTCGCCGTGCGGGAACTGACTTCCTCGGTGCTGGCATGGCTTCTGGGTGGGCAGTGACGTGGGTGGAAATTCCTGCAACCAATCCAAAGCTGCAGATGCCTCAGGGCAGGTGGCAATGCTGGCGTGGCTTCAGATTGCCTGTAGGAAACTCCTGCAGCCAATCCAAAGCTGCGGATGGCTCTGGGCAGGCGGTGACGCTGGTGCGGCTTCGGATTGGCTGCAGGAAGTTCAATGCTGAGTGACATTGCAGCAACTGAGAGGGTGGAATGGCTTTCGTGTGGGCGCCTCCACAGCTTTCAAAACCTTGAGAACCCCCCGCCCATATTATTATTATTATTATTATTATTATTATTATTATTATTATTATTATGACATTTCTATTCTGGCCCTCCTCCAAGTTGCTCAAGGTGACATACATGGTTCTCCCCCTCCCTCAATTTTATGCGCACAACAACCCTGTGAGGTAGATCAGCCTGAATAGGGATTTGAACCCTGTTCTCCCAGGTTTTGGTCTGACACTCTAACCACTACAACACACTGGCTCTCTGCAAAGTGAATGTGTTCATAACTATTGCAGGTTGCAGGGAATAGGTTTTCACGTTGTGGGGAATGGCACAATTCCATGAAAGTGCCGAAAAGTTGCAAAATGCAGAACTCAGAGGTCAGTTTTGTGAGAAACTTGGTTGTCTTTTTTAAAAAACAGCAAGATCCCAGACCTTACACTTTTCAGAGATATGCTTGAAAAACTGGCAGCAAGACTTGCTGCAACCTCTGTAGTCAGACAGGTTGCTGAACAGCATTTCCAGGGCTAAGAGTGTGGATGAATTGTGGAGAAAAAAATATTAAAAATTGCAGGGTACATTAAGCAAAGTGAGAGCAACCTCGCCATTTGGTCTCATGTGCTTAATTTATGCAGGTCTCAGGCTTTGACAATTTCTTGTTTCAGAGGTTCGGTTCCTCTGGCACAAAATTGAAAGGCTAGCACCCGATTAAAGAAACCAGAGTTGATAAATGGCATGAGTTTGGGTCAATTAATTTAATCTGCATATGTATTTGCATATGAATAAAAAGGAACACAAGAAGCATAGCTTACTATGAGAGTTGGTGTGGAAGAATGTTTTGGAAAGGATGGGGTGGGACTGCTTCAAATCCCTGCTCAGCCAAAGAGCTGGTGGGATGAAATGGGGGCAGCCCCTAAGCACATATATTTGAAGGGGCAGCTGTTTTATTTATTTACCTATTCATTCAGTTTATACTCCACTCTTTCTCCCGAAGGAGCCCAGGGTGCCAAACACATCAATAAAAAAACGACTTCTTTTTAAGAGCATTTTTAAAAGTTGTTTAAAATAGTCCAAAACAGTTAAAAACATCTTCTCAAACAGTGAGAAGTTGCCAGGAAGTGTTTTCCAGCCACCAAATGACAGAACGTCCGATGCAGCTGTCGGCTATTGTTTCCGGGGTGCCTCCACCAATCAGAAGCTGCGCCTTGGTTTTTGAACATTTTGGAAGTCAAACAGACTTCCAGAACGGATTAAGTCTGGTGCTTTTGTTTTTGCTCTTTATTTTGCATTTTTGTTTTTGAGGCTTTTTCTGTTAATTTGTTTTTGTGACTGTGTGGAACCCAGTTCAGCTACTGATGGATTGATTGTGTGACTGAGGAAATGGATAAAGGCCCTCCATCCAAACAATGACTGTCATCAGTGCAGGTAAGAAAAAAAATAATTTTAATTTTTATCATATACAATGCTGTCTTATTTATTTTATAGTACAGTACATTGATTATTGCTTTCAATTTATGGATCCATGGTCTCGTCAGATAGTAAAATTCATGTTAAATTGCTGTTTTAGGGGTTGTTTTTAAAAGTCTGGAACAGATTAATCCATTTTGCATTACTTTCTATGGCAAAGCGTGCCTTGGTTTTGGAACGCTTTGGTTTTGGAACAGATTTCCGGAATGGATTAAGTTTGAGAACCAAGGTAGCACTATTCATACCATAGTGAAAAAGGTTTTGTGAGCATCAACCATCTATGAAGGCCATGAGACTGGTCCTGCATGACTTGTGAGCTGCCAAGCTTTTGCTACAAGCCTGGAATAGCAAAGACAAGGGGTGCATGTGGGCATGGGTGTAAGCAGCACAGCATCTGACACCCCATAATATACCCTGAAAAGAACTATGGCCCAACCAATGGCCTGCTCTGGCTACTCACCCAATAACTGGTTGGCGGACGACGTTGTGAGATTGAATTGCTGCTCCAGGTATTTCCCCAGGAAAGCCGCAAAGCCAGCAACCACGGCGATCTCCATGCACGCTGCAAGGACAATGCAGGTGAAGACCGGATTGGAGAGCAAGTGCTTGGTTACTTTAGGGATCACTGAAGAAGAGAAAAGAGAGGAAAAGGGTCTTTAGAAAGGGGGCTACTTTCTGAGCTTCCCCAGATGCCCTCAAGAAGGTCTTCCCCAGCTTCTAGGCATCTTGGCTCACAATGACCTTGCTGAACGGAGATAATTGGAGTTGTGGTCCAAAACATTTAGAGGATGCCAGGTTACGGAAGGCTGCCTAAAGACATTTTCCCAGCTGTGGGGCAGCTGGTTGTCTGTAAGCAGCTCCCATGTGGCTGGGAGGACACTCCGCGTGACCCAACCACATTGGCAGGGCTCAGTCACATGGGTCTTATGCTGCTAGATCCATGTGACTGAGCCTCGGCACATGTGGTTGGCTTTCCCAAGCCACAGGTCTATAGTTCACATCCATGTCCATGGTCAGAGGCAGTCATGCTTCTGAATACATGTGGCCGGAAACTGCAGGCAGGGAGCATGCTCTTGTGCTTGGGTCCTCCTTGCAGGTTTCCCGTTAGCATTTGGGTGGCCAGTTTGAGAACAGGATGGTGGACTAGATGACAAGGAGGTCTTCTGGTGTTCCTATGCTCTCATGGAAATGCACTCAAGGCCAGGGTTGGACAGACTTCAGGCTTGTGGGGTGTACAGTGGTACCTCTGGATGCGAACAGGATCCGTTCCAGAGCCCCATTCGCATCCAGAAGTGAACGCAACCCGCGCCCGCACGTCACGATTTGCCACTTCTGCGCATGCGCGTGACGTCATTTTGACTGCGCATGTGTGAGTGGCAAAACCCGGAAGTAACGTTCTCTGTTACTTCTGGGTCGCAGCAGCACGCAACCCAAAAATACTTATCCCGAAGCTACTTCAACCCGAGGTATGACTGTACTATGTTTCCTTTGTTTTTAAACTATGACTCCAAGAACCAGTAGCTCAGCCTTCCGCAAAGCAGGCACCCATGATGTCTGCCTTCTTCCTCCACAATCAGGCAATGGCTTGACTTGCCACAGGGCGCCTTTTCTAAAGTTGAGGCATTTCCCATTCTGTGCATTCTTTATTCCGACTTTGAATCAGATTCTTTGTAAGATTCTCATCTTTATTCTTACGACTTTGTATTGATTTAGCCTAATGGCTTTATGCAGCTTTGGCCTGGCTAGCCCCTTTGGGGATGTTCAGCAGAAAAATCGACACAAGCAGACATGAGTTCCCTAAGAATACCATTGCCATCCAACCATACCTGGACTGCTTTGAGGCTCATGGGGCCATCTAGGGGCTACAGAGCATATTACACAGGAAATCAATTACTGTATGAGTAGCACTAAACTTCTGGGTGTTTAGATTTGAGGCTTTGCTTCTGCCCCAAATGTTGCACTAACTACTGGGTTTCTGGATAAGGGGTACTTGCCTTTCTCTAAATCAATCTTTCCCAAACTTGGGTCTCCAGCTGTTTTTGGACAACAACTCCCATCATCCCTGACCCTTGGTCCTGCTAGCTAGGGATGATGGGAGTTGTAGTCCAAAAACAGCTGGAGACCCAAGCCTGGGAAACATTGCTCTAAAAATCAATGACAGGTCATCTATCCAATGGAGGCAAACAGGGTTATCTCTTGATGCTTCCAAACTGGGGCTTATTTCCAAGAAGTTAACTGAGGTACCCCAATGGGTTGCTGGTAACAGGTTTTGTGTGTGTGTGTGTGCTGCAGAGGTTTGGCCCAGTGGGTCTGATCTTTATTCCTTACCTCATTCTACGGGCCAATGTGAACAGGGCCACTCACTTGTCAGTCATCTGATGCCATGATGGCAGGTGAGTTGAACCACAGGGGTGGCAGGGAGAGGTCTCCTCTGTCGGCACATCCCCCTCAGGGAATGCACTTATGAAGCAGGACTGAACTACCTGTGAGGAACTGGTGGGCCCAGCGAGCTGAGAAATGAACTCTTGCCAGTTATGTCAGCTGATTGACAGGTGGACATGGTCTGGGGGGAAATGGCCATGCAAAATCAAAGAATTATAGAGTTAGAAGGGACCACAAAGATCATCTGGTCCCATCCCCTGCAGAAATCTTTTGCCCAACATGGGGCTCAAACCTATGAACCTGAGATTAAGAGTACCATGCTCAACCAACTGAGCTATGTCAGGGCAAACTGGCAGGCTAAGACTTCCTGGATTTCCCCCAGAAAGGGTGAATCTACAGTTAATACTGGCTGGCATTAGGGCTGGGCAATATTTGGTTTTCAACATCGCAACATACCGTATTCTTCGCTCTATAAGATGTACCAGACCATAAGACGCACCTAGTTTTTGGAAGAGGAAAACAAGAAAAAAAAATATTCTGAATCCCAGAAGCCAGGACAGCAAGCGGGATCGCTGCACAGCGATCCCGCTTGCTGTCCTGGCTTATGGGATAGCGGTGCACAGTCTCTCCCGGCCGGGGAGGCTGCACAAGGCTAAACAAGAAGCCAGGACAGCCAGCGGGATCACTGCGATCCCACTGGATGTCCTGGCTTATGGGATAGCCGCGCGCAGCCTCTCCTGGCCTCTCCCAACCGGGGAGGCTGCGTGCGGCTAAACAAGAGCTTGTCGGGGCTGGAGGGGGGAGCCCTGGCTGCTCTGCCGGCACCCGTAGTTTCCCCCGCCAGCCCCAAAGAATGGCTCAGGAGCGTGCCGCACTCCGGCAATTTAGCTCCAGGGACCACACATTCGCTCCATAATATGCACAGACATTTCCCCTTAGCTTTTAAGAGGAAAAAAGTGCTTCTTATGGAGCGAAAAATACGGTATTACCAGCTAAGCATCATGATATACTGTACTGCTATATTATGAAATAAGGATGGAACTAAGTAGAGGCAAACAGTAGGGCTGGGTGATAGCTGGATCTGGAAATGTGGAGACCTGAAACTAAGACTGAAAAAAAGAGAAACTGAATTTGACAGATCCAGTCATCCCTTTGTTGAATATGTCAAGAGTTGCATCCGGTATTACTCCATTCTGCCTATGTGAGTATGTGAAATCCCCATTTTCATTTTCAATTAACCTTCTCTAAGCCCCAACTCTCCCCCCGCAAAGCTCATGCAGGAGTTTCTCTTTGTTTCTAAGAAGGAGAGAAAGACTTTGGTTGCAAAGCATTTCTTAAGCTAATGAATCAGGCAGAGCCTGTTCTGCTTGGGTGAGTATTTTAATTATTCCAGAGATAACCCCGCTTGAGCAAGATGGAGTGCGTTGAGGTTCTGCGAAGAACCTCGCCTTGCCTTGATACCTGGCAACTAACTCCTCTGCGAGTCCTACATGTGAAAAATCAGGACGTTTGAAAAATTATCTCTCTGAAGTGCAGCTGAAGCCTCAGCGGGGCCTGTCTGCGTTGTTGACTGCCATCTCTTCCTTTAGATGCTCAAAGTTTTATACTGCAGGAGCAAGAACTGGTGGCAAGACATGACTATGGGCAAAACAGCCCCTTGGCAAGGAAGGTTTTTAGACTCACCTGTCCCATACCACACTGGCTTAGGATGTAGAGACACTAGGTTTTTATTGCAGAGAAACATTCAGATATTTGACCCTCCCTGTAGTCAGAAATGGTGCAGCCCAGCAAGACATCACCAGGGGGCTTTTGCTTGTCTAGTTCTAGCCAACCAATTTTTTTTTTTGGGGTGGTGGTGGTGGAAGACACTGGCTGTTCTGTCATCAAGATAAGCCCAACATCAAGGAGCAGCCGCTTCCTTTGATTTCTCCATCTGCATCTGTGCTTCAAAGGAATCGTTTTTTGCCCCATCACAGATTTTACACTAACCTCACTGCTTGGAAGCTCAAAGCTGACTGTTCCCCTCCGCCCATCTCATTAGACTCAGCAGGGCCAATTCTGGCACCTAGTAACAGTGGGCATGTGCTGGGACCCCCAGGCATCAATAGGGCCCAAAATTAATGCCACCCCATCCCCCAAAATGTCTCCCCCCCCCGCCTGGCTCTGTCATTCAGGGCTCCCACAACACTCCAAGAAACACTGTATCAGGTCATTGCTGGGAATTAACATGGTAAAAAGGTAAAGGTTAAGGTAAAGGACCCCTGGACGGTTAAGTCCAGTCAAAGGCGACTATGGGGTTGCGGCGCTCATCTCGCTTTCAGGCTGAGGGAGCCAGCATTTGTCCACAGACAGCTTTCTGGGTCATGTGGCCAGCATGACTAAACCGATGCTGGCACAACGGGACACCGTGACGGAATCCAGAGTGCACGGAAATGCTGTTTACCTTCCCGCTGCAGCAGTACCTATTTATCTACTTGCACTGGTGTGTTTTCGAACTGCTAGGTTGGTTGGACAGCTAGGAGCTGGGACAGAGCAATGGGAGCTCACCCCGTCATGGGGATTTGAACTGCTGACCTTCCGACTGGCGAGCCCAAGAGGCTCAGTGGTTCAGACCACAGCGCCACCCGCATCCCAAGCAACACTATATCAGAGCATTGCTGGGAATTATCCTGGGGGTCAAGCTTGGCCCCCAGGGCTGCTCAGGGCGCAGATGTTACAGTGACTGCTCATCTCTAGTTCCCCAGCAGGGCCCACCAGCAGAGGACGGGAGTCTCTTAGAACCGCCTCATGCTTTGAGCTGGCCTCAAACCTCACACTGCTTTGATATGCATTCCTGATATTTCTTTATGGTTCTTCAGCTCACTGTCTCTCCCAGCAAAGCTCCTAATGACTGCAAGCTCACAGACCTTTTTTTTTTTGTCACAGCACTTTCCCCAAGGAAACCCACGTCCTACCACTGAATTGCAGCAAATGGATTTTCAGTGGATTGCCATTTGCTCCAATTTGGCAGTGAATTTCCCACGGAAAGTGACAGGACAAAAACAATGACAACAGATGGGCATGGACTTTTTAAGTGTGGACTTGTGCCTGTAAATTGCAGGGCAAAAGGAAGTCTGGGTTCCTCTAGGGAATCTCAGTTTTCAATCTGAGCTGAGCTCCATTTTTAAAAAAAGCCCTGCTGTACCACACAATGGTCATGGCCGGCTCTACCATGAAGCAGAGTGAGATAGGTGGCTCAGGTGGCAGATATTGAGGGGTGGTAACTGGGCAGAGCTGAGAGCTTGGCTGCTGCATCACATCAGGAGTCCATCTATTCCAGCATCCTGTTCTCAGGGATGCCTCTAGGAAGCCCCCAAGTAGGACCTGAGGGCATCAGCAAGTCTCCCTACTGGTATTCAGAAGCACAGCTGTCTCCAACAGTGGAGGTTGAACACAGTCTTCTCCATGAATTTGTCCAACCCTCTTTGAAGGCCATCCTAGTTGGTGTCCATCATTGCCTCCTGTGGGAGTTCCATAGTTTTAACTACGTGCTGTGTGAAAAAAAGTGCTTCTTTGCATGTCTGTCTTGCGTGTGCATCTGCCAGGCAGCCTGCTTTGTGTCTCTTCCTTTTGAGCTAGTCTCCTGCCCTCTAGTGCAGCAAGGTGAGAAAGATAAAGGACCCCTGGATGCTTAAGTCCAGTCAAAGGCAACTATGGGGTGTAGCACTCATCTCGCTTTTCAGGCATTTGTCCATAGACAGCTTTCCGGGTCATGTGGCCAGCATGACTAAACCAGAGTGCACGGAAACGCTGTTTACCTTCCCGCCACAGTGGTACCTATTTATCTATTTGCACTGGTGTGCTTTTGAACTGCTAGGTTGGCAGGAGCAGGGACAGAGCAACAGGAGCTCATTCCATCACAGGGATTCGAACCGCCGACCTTCTGATCGGCAAGCCCAAGAGGCTTAGTGGTTTAGACCACAGAGCCACCCGCATCCCTAGTGCAGTGGAGGATATGGGAGAGAGATTCAGCGGCCAAAATGCTCAGTGTTTGCCCACTGATTCAAGAAAGACGCAATGAAGGACTTCACGCAGCACATTGTTAAACTATGGAACTCACTCCCACAAGAGGCAGTGGCTCAAATTCAGGAGTGGGGAACCACCAGCCTGGGGGCAAACGCAGCCCTCCTGGCCTCTCGATCCTGCCCTTGCTTTCCTGGATAGAGAGGTCAGAGAAGGGCTTGCAGAAACTAAAGGTAAAGGTAAAGGTACCCCTGCCCATATGGTCCAGTCTTGACAGACTCTAGGGTTGTGCACCCATCTCACTCAAGAGGCCGGGGCCCAGCGCTGTCCAGAGACACTTCCAGGTCACGTGGCCAGCGTGACATCGCTGCTCTGGCGAGCCAGCGCAGCACACGGAACGCCGTTTACCTTCCTGCTAGTAAGCGGTCCCTATTTATCTACTTGTACCCGGGGGTGCTT
This sequence comes from Podarcis muralis, assembly GCF_964188315.1. NCBI lineage: Eukaryota > Metazoa > Chordata > Lepidosauria > Squamata > Lacertidae > Podarcis > Podarcis muralis. Next base: position 26,391,801 of record NC_135668.1, read on the forward strand.
TTGAACTGCTAGGTTGGCAGGCGCTGGGACCGAGCAACGGAAGCGCACCCCGCCGCGGGGATTCGAACCGCTGACCTTTCGATCGGCAAGTCCTAGGCGCTGAGGCTTTAACCCACAGTGCCACCCGCGTCCCATTGCAGAAACTAGCCTACTGCTTAAATGTAAAATCTGCATTAATGGCTCCACCCACTGGCCTCTGGCCCCACGCACCATGGCCATGCGGCCCCTGGAAGGTTCCCCATGAAGGAACACGGCCCTCAGGATCCCCCACTTCTGATCTAACCAGTCATTGACCTGTCGCCTCCCGCAGACGCCAGGCGAGTTACGAGGGGATAGTGTCACCTCTCAGTTGCTGGAAGCAGGAGACGTCATCTGGGGCTTCCAAGGTGTTTCGCGGGAGGACCCCGTTGCTGGGCTTTGGCCTCTCGTAGTCCCTGTCTGGCAGCATGGCCTGCTCGACCTCTGCCAAGAGCTCTGGCCGGCGGGTCAGGGACTGTGGGAATCCAAACATCGGGAGAGACGAGAAGAAAAGTAAGGCACCGCAGAGCAAGAAGCCCGCCCACCATGCGCCAATCCACCTGGGGTCATCGGGGGTGATGTCCAGCTTACCTGCAAAGGACAGAAAGACAAGGCTGTTGAGGATCATGATGGGAGATAAGAAGGAAACCCCACCAGGGACTGAAGGGGTGTGTCATGAGGGTGGTCTACCCCACACAAGGGGACTTGGGGCTACCCCAAACCTCAGCCACCATTCATGGAGCACCAGCCCAAGCTCCCTGGAAAAAACACCTGCTCTGCATGCAGAAGGCCTCAGGCTAAGTCTTTGGCATCTGCAGGTGGCCACCTGGCATGGATGCTTTAACTGAGATTCCTGCACCCAAAAGACCAGAAAAGACCAGAAGAAAGCTTTTGAAGCTCCTGAGCGATCGACCAGGAAGGAGGGAACATGCCAGTCAGCCATGTGTCTCTACCAGGGTCCTACTCGTGTGTACACTGAACTCCTGACAGTTCAATCCTCAGCATCTCCAGGTGGGGCTGAAGAAGACTTTGGGTCTGAAAATCTGGAGAGCCACTGCCAAGCAGTGCAGACAGTACTGAGCTAGATAAACCAAGAGAAGTCACCTTCCTATGTTTCTAGGAGACTAGAATTGTACACCACAACTCGAGGACAGAAATGCTATGGCCAGATCTGAGTAGCACCCTGGAGTCTATGTTGCACATGCCACACTCTTTACAAGGACCTTGCATAGTAGGCCAGTATTCTAATTCTCCTACTCCAGGAGGAAAGAATGACTTGAGCCGAGGGCTTCCCTGCTGGCAAAGTGTCGAGTGCCTTGGTGGCGCAAGATAAAACAAAGATCAGAGGGAAAACGAGGAGGCAGGTCCTTGCTGCAAGGAGCTTACAATTTGAAATGCGTCTGGAATGTGTCTGTGAATTGCGGCAATGCTTCTGGGCATCAGGGTGTATAACTGCTGCCTTTTGTGTGGCTGGAATGTAGCCTTGATTCCTTGCTCCTCCCACTTTTGCCTTCGGCCCAGCCCACCTGTGGCCCCCCAGATGGTTCCCCAAGAAGGAATGTGGCCCTTTTCTCTTGTCTTAGCCATTGAGCTACACCAGCTGTTATGCCAGTAAGAAAACTTACACATGGTAGTGGTGGTGGGGTGCTAACTACACCTTCCATTAACGTGATTAGCAATATATACTGCTAATATATTAGCAATCACATTGGAGTTTGTTTTTTTAAAAAAGAAAATAAATTCCAGGCACAAGGGGTTGGGTTTATGGTTATTATGGTCACAGCAAGCTGGGGTGTGTCTAGACATCTATGGAAACTTCAGAAATGCCATTTAAAATGAGGCAGCAAAGCAAGGCAAGGAAGGATGAAAGGATGAGGAAACCAGGTAGAGATGGAGAAACAGTTACTTTATAGCTCCCTCTGCTGGCCACAGGGGTCTCCTTTAAAAAAGAAAAGGAAATCGCAGCCGCATCAGCTGCTCCAGAATAAGCAGCAAAAGCAACTGATATTTTTAAATTGTTTATTTTTGGCAAGCCTCCCAGAACTGCACCGTGAGAACACAAGAAGAGCCCTGCAGGATCAGGGTATAGCCCATCTAAACCCAGCATCCTGTTCTCACAGTGGCCAACCCACCGGTTGAATTCCTGTTCCGTGATTGCAGTCATGGGATTTATGTCTATCACACGATGGCGTATATTTTGAATCCACAGAGTGGGAAGTGACAAAGACAGGATGTTTGTGCTACTGTGTTCCGTGAAGTGGGACTATTGTCCTTTGTTCTTTTTCTCTTTGCTGTCTGATGCTAGAGAGAGAGGGAGCCATGTTGCAGTGCTCCATGTGTGTTTATATGTAAATAAAGTAGATTAGCCAAAATGCTGAGTCTGTCACACATGATGTGCAAACTCTGTGGATCCCTAAAAGTGCCGGTGTCGGTTGGCATTGGTCGCTGTGATGCTTGGGCTGAAGAAAGCTTTTGAAGCTCCCGAACGAAAGACCAGGAGGGAGAGAACATGCCAGTCAGGCATGTGTCTCTGCCAGAGTCCTACTCGAGTGTAGGCTGAACTCCTGACAACCAGATGCCCCCAAAGGAAAACCTGCAAGCAGGACCTGAGCACAAGAGCCCTCGCCCCTCCTGAGGTTTCCACCAACTGGGATTCAGAAACGCTATTGCCTCCAGGTATGGAGGCAGAACATAGTCCTCAATGCTGGCAGCCACAAATAGACTCGCCCAGAAGTGAGGCTGTGCCCCTATTGACAGGGGCGTAGGAAGGGGGTCGGGGGGTTGGTCTGCCCTGGGTGTCACCCTGAGGGAGGGGTTTGACAAAATGGCAGCTGGCCAAGAGCTACACACTGTAGGGCAGCTGTGGGCGGGCGTGCACCATCGTTATGGGCGCCACTTGAGCACTGTCCATATGGACGCCGCTCGAACGCTGCCCGTATGGGCGCTCCAGTGGCGCAGTTGGTATCGGCACCGAGCATGTGTCGTTGGTATCAGTGCCGCGCATGCGCCGTCTGTATCGGCACTGCACATGCGCCACTGGGCGGTTTGCCCCGACCCTTGACACCCCACACCGGGTACCAGAGAGCCTTCCTTTGCCACGGCTTCTTGACCGCCCACCTTAGCCTCTTACTCCCAGTTTGGGAGGGTAGCGAATGTGGTGCCTTCCAGTTTTTGTTGTCACCATGCATTATCTTTGACCAGTGGTCATTCTGGCTGAGGGGAGTTGTGGTCTATCCCCATGTGAGAGCATCTTGTTACTCAGCGGAAGAGCATCTGCTTGGTGTGCAGAAGGCCCCAGAGTCAATGCTCAACATCTCCAGGTAGGGCTTGGAAAAACTCCCGCTTGAAACCCTGAAGAATGATAGAACGGTAGAGTTGGAAGGGACCCCAAGGGCTTTCTAGTTCAACCCCTTGTGATGCGGGAATCCCAGCTAAAGCATCCATGACAGGTGACCATCCAACCTCTGCTTAAAAGCCTCCAAGGAAGGAGAGGTCACAACGTCTTGCAGGACTTTGTTTCACTGTTGGAACAGCTCTTAATGTCAGAAAGCTCTCCCTGATGGTTTCCATGAATCTTTTTCTCATCATTTGAATACATTGGTTCTCCAGAACAGGAGAAAACAAGCTTGCTCCATCCTTCATGTGACAGTCTTTGAGATAGTTGAAGATGGCTATCATATCTTTTCTCAGTCTCCTCTTATCCAGGCTAAACATACCCAACTCCCTCCTCTGCACATGTTCCAGCTTGTCAATACCCTCCTGAAACTGTGGCACCCAAAACTGGACACAGGGCTCTAGGTGGGGTCTGACCAAAGCAGAATAGAGAATAGCCCAGTACTTCCCTTGACCTGGAATGAACCAATGCTATTGTGCAGATTCATATAAAAGGTAAAGGTAAAGGGACTCCTGACCATTAGGTCCAGTCGTGGCTGACTCTGGGGTTGCGGCGCTCATCTTGCTTTATTGGCCGAGGGAGCCGGTGTACAGCTTCCGGATCATGTGGCCAGCATGACTAAGTTGCTTCTGGCGAACCAGAGCAGCACATGGAAACGTCGTTTACCTTCCCGCCAGAGTGGTACCTATTTATCTACTTGCACTTTGACGTGCTTTCGAACTGCTAGGTTGGCAGGAGTAGGGACTGAGCAACGGGAGCTCACCCTGTCGCAGGGATTCAAACCGCTGACCAGAAGGTCAGCGGCAAGTCGGCAAGTCCTAGGCTCTGTGGTTTAACCCAAAGCGCCACCCGCGTCCGCAGATTCATATGCTGTGGCTTAAATCAACACAGCAAGTTTTGCAGCTATTGTTAAAGTTGAGTGACTGAGTGAGGGAGAAATTTTTGGAACACATTGGGATATCAGCTCCGCTCAAGGTATGATGGATAGTAGCAAAAGATAGACATAACAATTTACAAGGACGGGAAGAAACGATACGGACAGAATAAATGTCACACACAGGAAGAACAATGATATAGTGTGAGATCTTCACTTGTAGTCTTATAAATTATTTAACCTGTCAACATGAATAGAAGTTATAAATATTGCAGCTGTTGTATAAGGGATTATTATGACTGGAACGTCAGTAAGATTTTGGAACGCAGAAATAAAGAAAATCATCAGAATCATCAATTCTAGCATGTGGAGGGGCACCTTTTCTAAATTATATAATTTGGTATTTGAATGATTGATATTAGTAATTGTATTTTAAACTGGCATTGTTATAATGAGGCTATCATTGGATTATAATTGGAAAATTAATAAAAATTATTATAAAATAAATAAATCAACACTTTCCCCCCTCTGCCCAAAAATGGGGACTGGGGTCTTAAGTTATTGTCAGGGGGAAAGCACAGCTCCGTGGTTGAGTACATGCTTTAGGTAAAAAGCTGACCTTTGCCAGATCAAACCCTTGTCTGCCCAACCTGCTATTTTCTACACTGACTGGCAGCGGCTCTCCAGGATTTCAGGCAGGGCTCTCTCCTAGCCCTTCCTGGAGATGCTGTCAGAGGTCCACCTCTGGTTGAACCCGGGACCTTCTGCCTGCAAAGCAGATACTCTACCACTGAGCAATGGCCCTTCCCCAACATAAGATGTGCCTTATATGGAGTCAAACTGTTGCTCCATCCAACCCAATATTTCCTACACTGACCGGAAGCAGCTCTCCAGGATTTCAGGCAGGATTTCTAGTGCCACCTGGAGATGCTGGGGATTGAACCTTCTGCATGCGAAACTTGTGAGCCATCCTGAGCTACAATCCTTGCTCAATGCGCCTAAAATGCTTGCAAGTTTTTTTGTTTTGCAATTATGCAAGCCAGGCTCTTCCCATTCTACACCTTCCAAAATGCAAGTGGTCCCCCTGCCCACCCTGCCATGCACAGACCCATCACCTGCAACTAAGTGCCTCCTTACTTGTGTCGATGAAGACGGCGTCCACATAGATTTTGGTACAGAAGGAACCCAAGATAAATCCACAGGCTGGTCCAAACACAAGCATTGTAAACAAGATCCCTGTAGGGAACACAGAAAAACAACGACACAGTGAGAGGCGCGTCCTGGAACAAGGATCTAGTCCTCAGTGAGGTGCTCGATACGTGGATGGGTCGTAGCACTCTGGGTTGCCGCTGGGGAGCAGTGAGGGAAGAAAAGTTCTCTGGTGATTGAAGTTTCCTCCAGACCAAAGCATTCCCTTCACACAGAAAGCTAGCAGCTCATGGGAGAAGAGCTCTATGCGAAGCCTTCTCCTGACTTGATGGTTTTCTTAGGTAGGGGAGTCCGTTCCACTAGTCACTGCCTTTCAGCTTGCCCTACCTCACAGGGTTGTTGTAGCGATTTAATGAGAATGGTGGAGACCCATGCATGCCACCTCAAGCTCCTTGGAGAAAAAGATGGGATGCAATTATTTGCAATAAAAATAATAATAACTAAGCAAAACAGTCTTATGCCACTTTCACAGTCATGGCCACTTTCAAATCATCCTGGGAACTGCAGTTTGCTATGGGGTGCTGAGCTGAGAGAGCTACAATTCCCAGCACCCTTAGCAAACCACAGTTCCCAGGATCCTCCATGTCTGTTGAAGTGCTTTAAATGTATAGCGTTGGACGTGACCGATGCCGGCTGAACCTCTGTTGGAAGAGAAATCCACAGCATGGGACCAGCAGGACTAAATCCCCGAATTCTGGCTGAAGTCGGACAGCTTCTCTTTGTTCTCCTACTGGAAAAAAAAATGCCTCGAGGCACTTTCCCTTCCGACAAGTCTGCTAACAGAACTGCAAAGATTGCCCTCCAGAAACTGAACCAAAAGCAAAGTTTGTACGTGACCAGACTAAACTCAATGGTTCTATGAGTCTAAACATCTGAGAGAGTACTGGGGCATTTTATTCTTTTCTCGCTTCCTCCAGTCTGAGATTTCACCACTAGAGTATGCTGTATGCTAAAGCACTAAACATGGAAAGAAGACAGAGGATTTCTTTTCTTTTTTAAAAAGAGAAAGGATATTAACTAAACAAAATACAGTTTTCCAACACGGGTTAAATACTCCGAGCCCCCCCCAAAAAGAGTTTAATGTTTTATTATGTCTTTATATATGTTGGAAGCTGCCCAGAGTGGCTGGGGCAACCCAGTAAGATGTGTGGGGTATAAATAGTAAAATCATCATTATGGAATGGGATGTCCCTATTTTCACCGGAGAAATGTTGGAGGGTATGCAAACCTGTTTAATCACAACAGAAGCTAGGACGGGGGGGGGGGGGGGATCTCCGTAGCAGATTGTTCCTCTTGCAGACTGCTTTTTCAACCTCAGAAAAAATGTGATTGCCTTCGTCCAGCCAACACGACCGGCTGCCTCTTTAAAGCCCACGTTAATCTCAAAAGCCTGATTGCCCCACATTTCCCCGCTGTGGCCGGCTGATAGTAAAGGGGCGTGTCTCCCCCATGGAGAGATTACTGGGATATATTTAACCGAGGTGCCTACATGTGCGGCTTGGAGTGGGGTGGGAGAGAGGAAAATGGACGGAGAATGCATGGACATTCAACTGCCTAATGGCGTCCGTGTCACCCAGGAGACCACATAAGAAAAGAAAAGTTGTTCTGTTGCCTGGAGAGATCACTTCCTGGTTCGCATGGAGAAGCTGTTTTCAATGTGACGGAAGCGTGCAACTGTTCTGAGGCAGCACCAAATGTTGAAATTTTGCACCCCTAACAACAGTTGCACGCTTTTGAATTATGGTGCTGGAGGAGACACTTGAGAGTCCCATGGACTGCAAGAAGATCAAACCTCTCCATTCTTGAGGAAATCAGCCCTGAGTGCTCACTGGAAGGACAGATCGTGAAGCTGAGGCTCCAATACTTTGGCCACCTCATGAGAAGAGAAGACTCCCTGGAAAAGACCCTGATGTTGGGAAAGATGGAGGGCACAAGGAGAAGGGGACGACAGAGGACGAGATGGTTGGATAGTGTTCTCGAAGCTACCAGCATGAGTTTGACCAAACTGCGGGAGGCAGTGGAAGACAGAAGTGCCTGGCATGCTCTGGTCCATGGGGTCACGAAGAGTTGGGCTGATTCCTTAAGAATGGATAAGTTTGATCTTCTTGCAGTCCATGGGACTCTCAAGAGTCTCCTCCAGCACCATAATTCAAAAGCATCAATCCATTCAAAGCACATGGCTTCCCACAAATAACCATGGGAACTGTAGTTCCCCTCCACAGAGCGACAGTTCCTGTCACCCTTAACAAACTACGGTTCCCAGGATTCCTTGAGGGAAGCCGTGTGCTTTGAATGGATTACGTATATGGGAGCTCAGCGACAATTCAGCAGGATACATAATTCATTTCTAAAGAAGAAACCTTTAGCCGAGGCAACGGGGAGTTAGCTAATGATCCATGGCCAACCAATGGCCTTTTAAATCTCTAGTGAGAACAGTGAGGCAGTAACTAACAGGCCAGATATTAACAGGGCTGCAAACCTGACCCTGCATTTCAACTCAAGAGAGCACCAGCAAGTCTTTGCATGCAAAAGGTCCCACGTTTCAATTCTGAGCATCTCAAGGCAGAACTGAAAGAGACCCCTGTCTGAAGCCCTGGAAAGCTGCTGCCAGTCAGTGTATACAAATATTGATCTAGATGGACCAGTGGCCTAACCTGCTAGGTTTCTGTGATTTCTGTATCAAGGAGAAGGGCCCCAGTTCAGTGGCAGAGCATTCTGCCTTTCATGTATAAGGTCCCAGCTAGGGATGGGAGATATCCCTCTCTGAAACCCTGGAGAGCTGCTGCCAGTCAGTGTAGGCAATTCTGCTCTGGATGAACCAGTGGTCTGACTCGGGATAAGGCAGAATTTCAATGTTCTTTGAAGGCAGCTCTTAGTCATGATGTATAAGTGCAAGGCAGCAGGGACATTTTCTTGATTGATCCACAACCTTTCTGAAAAACTACACGGTCCACAGCTTGAGACTCTGTGGTCTACACTGACTTTGGGAAGCAGCCCTCCAGGGTTCAAGAGGAGAGTCTTTCCATGAGTCTGTTTGGAGGCAAGTCTGAGTCACTCCAGGCATGTGGGCAGGTGGCTTTTAGTAAGCCTGACAGAGAAACCTAATACGAAAAGGTACACACAGCCCCTGCCTCCTGGCTGGCTGAAGCGGTTCCCGTCTGCTGCAAAATCTCACTTGCCAGGTGAAACCTGCTCTCCATTATTCATGGGTGCGCGGCTGCGGCGATTACAAAAACATCGTTATTTTAAAAATTAAATTAAAAAAACCCTTCCCTTCCTCCTCCCTGACACTTATCTCTCTGCTCCCCCCTCCCCTCGCCCTGCCAAGATGCTGGCGCTGTCAGACTCCATCACCCCACTTGGTACAAGCGCCTGGCTGGAACTGCTTTTATCCCCACCAGAATAAAAGGAGAACATTAAAGCAAGTCATCCTGCCATTGCCTCTCATTAATTAACAGCTGCAGGCTTTTTAAACATCTGTCAGGGTTACTTTAACATTCCCTTTACTCTCATGGCTACGTCAAGAAGGCGAATAAATCAAGAGCAGCCTCCGCCTTGGCAGGACTTGGGGTTTTTCGCTTCTGCCATGTTTTCGCAGCAACAGCAACCAAAAGCTGGACGCAAAATCGGGTGTACTGATCAAGGCGGCCGCCCAGCCCTCACCAAACTTGTGTGCTCCAGATGTTTTGGATCGCAATGTCCATCAGCCCCACCCAGTGCAAATGGTATGATGCTGGAAGCTGATGGCAGCCTGTGCTGACTGAAATGAAGCAGACCTTTCTCAGGAACAAGGAGTAATGAAAGCAGGAACTCGTGTGACCACCCTGATAGCAAATCATCATGAATGCATGATAATAATAATAATAAAAGGATATCTGGAGAGGCCCCGAATATGCCCATGGGGCCAAGAGGGTTGGAAACCAAAGTAGATGGGAATCGGCTTCCTTCCCCCATGGCAGTAGATAAGAAGATCAAAGAAAGGAACATCTTACCAGTTAGAAACTTTAATAATCACAGTGAGAGAACAAAGAACACATCTCTTAGAAATGGCGGTGCTCCCAATTAAGGATCACACCTCCTTCCATCCCTATTAATCTACGTCACTCCTACGTCTTGTAATCTGAGTTTGTAACCTCTGTGCTTTCTGTTCTGAGACTTTCTGAGCTCTTTGGGACTTTGGGGAGATTGGAGGAACGCTGTCCAACAACTGTGAATCTGTTAACCCTCTCTCTTCCAGTGTTTCTTCACCTAGCTGTTCCCCATCCAGTATTTCCCAGCTTCTGACTCCTGAACTATGCCCCTCTGCAAACCACTCTTCCAAATCTATACTTTCCTCCTGCTCCTGGGAAGATTCAGGATTGGGGTGTGTGTGTGTGGCTCCCACCATTCTTCCTCAGTGCCGTCCTCCTCAGCAAGGTCCCTGACAGTAGATTCCTATGTTTCACCCTGAGAAGCTTGGGGGTTAGCAGCCCTTTTCGAGCTTCAAATTGTAGAATCAGGAAAGGTTTTGGGCAACCAAAATAATCAAGGGGATGGAGCAAATCCCCCATGAAGAAAGTTTGCAGTGTTTGGGACTTTACAATTTAGAGAAAAGGCAACGAGGCATGAAGAAAGTGGTGTGCTTTAGGCAGATTCACCTTTAAATGTGAACTGAATCGAAATTCTCCCCCCCTCCCTAGTTCTATGGAAGGTTTTAAGAAGCAGCCAAACATTTTCTTGTTCTTCTGGACATTTGAACGGTACAGCTTTATAATCGGCCAAATTCACATTGGCTTCCCGCTGTTGTTCTGTTTACTGCGAAAGGATGTTGTTGTTGGTGAGCATTTAATAAAATCCAATATTTCCAGTGTGAGTTGAAAAGGCATTGTGTCCTCTTCTATCCTCCTCTCTTTTATTTATATAAATATTGCCATTGTCTGTTCCTTCAGGGGTCTCCAAACTGGGAACCAAAGGTGGAATAAAAATGTAAAGAGAGCTACGCAAATAAACAGAGGGAGAATTTGACAGCTATTTATATGGCAACATATTCCAGGCATGCTGGCTGCTAAAACATAGCTGCCAGTGCCTTCCAATTATCTTTTCTCTTAGCAAGCAGCTTTAAAATAATCTTTTTTTTTAAAAAAAAAGGAAAAAAATGAGACAAACAAATGGGCAAAAAGGCAGGATTTTAAGAGATTGTTGTACTGGCAAATTATGCATAAATGCCATGCAATTTAATTTCCAGGGCCTTCACCGGGAATAATACCATCCCGCTGTGTCGTCTTCATCTGCCTCCTAATAAACTGATTACAGGCTAACACGCCAAAGCCCTGAGCACCATTATCCATTATTTAGGTCCCGGAAAAGATGATAATTAACCCACAGGTCCTGAGATGCTCCATTGTCACACAGACAATAGGCGGCTGCGTGGCAGAAGAACAGCACGCGTTGCTCCTTCCCGTCAACTTAATTACTTGGGCAAAGCGCCAGACCCCCCCCCCCCGCAATCGCGCGCCAGCTTGTTGCAACTGCAGCAAGCGCAAGATAAAAAAAGATTTCAGGTACTGCAGGTGTTGTGCCAATACAGGTTGTGATAGCTCTGGGCCAGCCACAAATCCAAGCTCATGAGGATGGGAAGGACTACCTTGCAGGGTCAGAAACCAAAGGTCCATCCAGGCCAGCACTCTCTTTTCTATCCCTGCTGCAGCCAAGCAGATGCCTCTAGGAAGATCATGCTGATCCACGGAACTGACTGCCACAGGACATCATGATGGCCACCAACTTGGGTGGATGTAAGGAAAGGTTGGATGGATTCATGGAGGATAAGGCTATCCATGCCTACTAGCCATTATGGCTATGCTCTGCTTCCGTAGTTGGAGGGAATACCAGTTTCTGGAAATTATAGCAGGGTGCATTATTCTTGCGGCCCGGGTCCTGATTGCAGGTTTTCTCGAGGCATCTGGTTGGCCACCGTGAGAACAGGATGCTGGACTACATGGGCAGGCTCCTATGTTCTTCAGTTCTTCTTCCCAGAATGCGGCAGCTAGACTGGTGACTGGGGGCAGCCGCCGAGACCACATAACACCAGTCTTGAAAGACCTACATTGGCTCCCAGCACGTTTCCGAGCACAATTCAAAGTGTTGGTTTTGACCTTTAAAGCCCTAAACGGCCTCGGCCCAGTATACCTGAAGGAGCGTCTCCATCCCCATTGTTCTGCCCGGACACTGAGGTCCAGTGCCGAGGGCCTTCTGGTGCTTCCCTCATTGCAAGAAGCAAAGCTACAGGGAACCAGGCAGAGGGCCTTCTCGGTAGTGGTGCCCGCCCTGTGGAACGCCCTCCCACCAGATGTCAAAGAGATGAACAACTATCTGACGTTTAGAAGACATCTGAAGGCAGCCCTGTTCAGGGAAGTTTTTAATGTGTGACATTTTAATGTATTTTTAATCTTTGTTGGAAGCCACACAGAGTGGCTGGGGAAACCAAGCCAGATGGGTGGGGTACAAATAAATTATTATAACATCATCATCATCATCATCATCATTATTATTATTATTATTACTATTAGTATTATTTTCCCATGATTGCCTCCTCCATCTGGAATGGGGAACTCATAGCCCCCTTCCTATGTTGTTGGACTCACACTCCCATCATCCTAACCATTGGCCATTCTGGCTGGGGCTGATGGGAACTGGAGTCCAACAACATCTGGGTGGCCACAAGTGAAGCATCTACTGGGCTTCACTGACTGGGGACATTCCCAGCCCTACCTGGGAGTGAACCTGGAACCTTCTGCATGCAAAGTAGATGCTCTACCATTGAGCTGTCACCTCTGTCTGGTTGTAAATCAAGATCAGTAAGATCAGGCTGGTACATTCAGATAAATGCAGCACTGGCCCGTGAACCTCAGTCTGCCTGCATCTAGCACCCACCTGCTTGTCTTCTTACTTATAAGCAGTCCAGAGGGTGGCACTGGCCGTCAGCTGCCTCCTCCTTCATCTCAAGCGTTGCCCTTGCAAAACTCAGCAGGGAGGAGGATGGGGGCAAAACTAGGATTAGCTGGAACTGCTTGCCATTGGCTCTGGCGCCACCTACTGTTGCCCTCCCTGCCTTATGCCCCAATAAGCAATAGTCCCAATTGGCACCAACCATCACTGTTGCGACTCTCACTGCAATATCTATGAAGGATAAACCGGCAGTGTTCACTCCTCAGGAGGAAAAGGGATGGGAGGATGAAGTGTCCAGGGAAGCGCGTCAGCCCTTTGCTTCCACACAAACCGACTTTGAGCTCCGATTCAATTCTTTTGTGGTGCTTAATAGCACTTCATGCAATCCATTAAGTAACTCAGGAGACCTTTGTGAAAATGCTCTCGTGTTTCTCTCTGGAGGGAATTCTGAAGCTCTAAAAGTAATTTGCTGCGGGCTCGACAAAGCACAAGCAAAGGAGTCGCTCGTCACATGCGCAGGAGGGAAAGAGCAAAACCATCTGCCTTCAAGAGCCTGCAATGCGCCGGGATTAAATGGGGAAAGGGCCAATTAGCTCAGGCCGACACTTTCATCCATCTCAGATTACCCTAATCAAACACAAAAGCAGTTTGTGATCTCTCCCTCCCCGAACCTTCCTCTGGAAACTCACGAGAAGCACATTGGCTCTGCTGGTGTCATGCAGCGTCAAAGAGAATGAGGTTGTGATGTCGGAAGCTGCCAGTTCAAATCTCACCACCGCTGCAATTTCAATAGGTAGCCTTAAGCAAGTTACACTCCCTGCCAGCCTCAATCTCTGTCACTACCTGCCCCGCAATATAGGGACAATGACACTGGCCTACCCTACTGGGCTTCGGCAAGGACTTCTGCAATACTCAGCTTTCGTTCTGAACATTCAAATGCACCTGATAAAGCTTCTGCATGCAGGAATCCCCAGCATCTCTAGTTGAAAGGACTGAGAAGGAGGAAATGGGAAAGAACTCTCTCTGCCTAAACCCTGGGCTCAGGCCTCATTTGGACCATACATTTAAAGCACTACTATGCTACTTTAACAGTCAAGGCTTCCCCCAAGAATCCTGGGAATGGTAGTTTGTTAGGGGTGCAAAAGGGTTTTTATTGCGTGGAAGTCATGATAGTAGTTTTCCTACCTAAATGCATTGGCAAGTACAGTGGTACCTCGGGTTACATATGCTTCAGGTTACAGACTCTGCTAACCCAGAAATATTACCTCGGGTTAAGAACTTTGCTTCAGGATGAGAACAGAAATCATGCTGTGGTGTGGCGGCAGCAGGAGGTCCCATTAGCTAAAGTGGTGCTTCAGGTTAAGAACAGTTTCGGGTTAAGAACAGACCTCCGGAATGAATTAAATACTTAACCCGAGGTACCACTGTAATTACACAATTGATTATGTTTGCTTTGGCCATAGCGAATAGTGAATAAACCCTATTTCTCCCAAGAATGACGTCCACCAATTCATGGAAATAACACCTAAACTATACTGAATCATAGGCAGCTAAAATAAGCAGTTTAGCTTCTGAATTGCAGTTGGCTCTCTCTGTCCAGTGCTGGAGACCTTGTCCATCTTTCACGCAAACTCAAGGGACTCTGTGACACAGTTGCTTTTAAAAATAGCACCACGAATGGTGGAAGTGGAATTAGCAGCTTCTAAAAATAATCTCTCCACTGAGGTCGCTCTTTGCTCCCTTCAGATGGGCTATGTACTTTACACCATTCCCCATAAGCAGCTGTCTGCAGGATTTCTCGCACTGCAGAAACATCAGCAAAAGAGATGGAGAAGATCCCTGAACAACCACTCAGGTGTAAAGGTTGGACAGCCCCCTTCCAGAAAAATGTCTACCCTGGTGCGAGTCTCACACTGAGCTCCTTTCTCAGTGAGAATAGAACAGGTCTTAAATCATTGCTTCGGTTTAACGAGCAAGCTGCCAGATCCTTGTTCACTTTCTCCCACTGCAAGAAAGAAAATTGCATGCCAAAAAGTACAGCTCAGTAACCAAACAAATTCACTGCAGGGAAAAGGGGGGTGCCAGACTCCACCCCCAGCATCTTCAGATTGGAAAGATTCCTGTCTGGAAGAGTGAAGAGCCATGACCAGTCACTGTTGACAATACTAGGCTAGACAGATCAATGATCTGAACCTCGTATAAGGCAGTTTCTTCTGTTCCTTATTCTATTTAAAAGGAAGCACTTTGCAACTGTTCTTTAAAAAAGTTGGTGAATGTACTTTTAAAGATTATAAACCACTCTCAATTCCACCCTGATAATTGCCACCTGCCTGGATTTGAACTTGTATGAATTAATTTGAAGATGTATTTTAATTAATTGATGTCTGTTCTCATGTTTATTGTGTTGTTTTTATGATGTTAGCTGCTCTGAGCTTGGCTTCGGCTGGGGAGGGTGGGATACAAATAAATCATCATCATCATCATCATCATCCTTTGCCTTTGGCATTCCAGCAATTATCTCTTAAATAGTCTCTAACAGTGTAGCTCCCCATGTGAATGGGTGGCCCAGCAGTATTCTGTTTTCTCAAGCTTTAGAAACATCTTACCCCTCCCTCCTCCGCCTCCATAAGGAAGCTTCCTTTCTGTTGCTCAAGGAAAGGCTGTAGAGCATCTGCTTTGCATACAGAAGGTCCCAGGTTCCAACCCCGCCATCTCCAGGTAGGGTTGTGAGAGACCCCCTTGCCTGAAACCTGGAAAGCCAAACCCATTTAGTGGAGAACAGTGCAGTGAAGCCTGTGGACATCCAGATGTTGTTGGACTCCATATCCCATCTCCCCTCACTATTGGCCATGATGGCTGTGGCTGATGGGAGCTGCAGTCCAACAGCAGCTTAAGCACCCCTGAGTTAGATGCTCATCATTGATATTGGGGCATCTTCCTGTGTTGCCATCTCTGGCAGTTTATTAGAGGTTCCTGAATGTACAGGTTGGTAATGATGAATGCGTCAGTTTGCATTTCTTAGCACAGAAAGTATTGATCTGATGTGCAGAGATCTTTCCTATTCTAATTAATTCAAGAGGGTTCTGGAAGCTTCTTCTTTGTGTGAAAGAAGCAGGCAAGATGTTCATGACTGTTTGGGTTATTCCTTCTGAGAAGCTGAGTACAGCTGGTTTAAACTGGTTCTGTTAGCCCTTCTGTCAAGGGATAATAGTCAGGCCAGAAGGAGCCTGGGTTTCACACTTTCTCTTTCTATCTCTTTTCCCCTCTGCACGACAGAATGCACTTTGACACACCATTGCCGAAATGTGCAGTCACATGAGTGGAAGTTTCAGGACCAACCAAAGGGATTACTGTCTTCACACAGTGCAATTAAACTATGGAGTTAATTTCCACAAAAACATTTGTGAATGGTCACTGTGCTGCAATACCTTACATCTAAATTTCATCTGAATTATCACAGGGTGTAGTTTTATTTTTGCAATTCATTGCAATTTGACTCCACGGTATACTTCGCCGCCACCCTGCACTCAAGTGTCTGTATATTCCCAAAGGGAGGATAGAACTTCATTCATCAGATGCAACCGGACTCTGGTCCACAGACGTTTTATGTGCTATAGAAATATTGTTGTTCTTGGAGGAGCTATAGAACTCTCCGTGATGTCTTTCCTGCAGTGTTTGGGGTCCCAGGGCAGGCGCGTTCCGTGGCAAGGGCTCTCCTGGAAGGCAGAACATTTGAGCCGTGCCGTCCTTCAGGACAGCCTGCTGATTTCTAAAACGACAAAGCAGCTGGTGGGATGCTGCTCTGAAATGTCACGGAACAATAGTTGCAAACGTGCTTGGGGAAGTCAACGATTGCTATGATACTCTGGTGATTTAACACCCGGCTGCTGCTGCGGCAACTGCCTCACAGGGATGCAACAAGCACCCAGAAGACCAAAGGGCTCTCCAACCACTTATTTGCTCAGCCTTCCTCCCCACCTCCGACGGGGGCTGGAGGAATGTTTACTTTCCACCATCTGTCTCCCGGCTTTGCTTTCAATAGGCCAAGTGACCTTCAGGAGGTCGCGGCACCCTTGGGCTACTCAAGAAAATGCTGCGGCGAATTTTGCATTCTTGGAACAGAAGAAGGGGCTCCCTTTGAAGAGGTGCTGGGACTTGAACTTGGGACATTCTTGAGTATGCAGAGCAAGTGCTCTCCAGGGTTTCCTCTCCCCCACCCTCAACCCCAGCTTGATCTGGAAATGCTGCAAATCTTACGCCTGCAGAGTATGGGCTCTGTCACTAACCTCTGCCTCTTTCCTTAACTAGTACTAGCATCTGAATTGCAGATTTTTTTCCAGGTCTCCCCCCTTCTTATGCCTTGAGAACTGTCTGGCTTCTGGTTCAGGCCAAAGGCTCATCTAAGCTCCCTCTTAAAGGGACCCCTGACCATTAGGTCCAGTCATGGCCGACTCTGGGGTTGAGGCGCTCATCTTGCTTTATTGACCGAGGGAGCCGGCGTACAGCTTCCGGGTCATGTGGCAGCATGACTAAGCTGCTTCTGGCAAACCAGAGCAACGGAAACACTGTTACCTTCCCACCAGAGTGGTACTTTATTTATCTACTTGCACTTTGACATGCTTTTGAACTGCTAGGTTGGCAGGAGCAGGGACAGAGCAATGGGAGTTCACCCTGTCGCGGGGATTCGAACTGCCAACCTTCTGATCGGCAAGTCCTAGGCTCTGTGGTTTAACCCACAGCACCACCGCGTCCCGCCAAGCTCCCTCTTAGCACACTTCAAATGCCCTCTACTCCCGATAGGGCAAAGACAGAGAGCCAGTTAAGAGTGATGCAGTGGTTTGAGTGTTGGACCAGGCCTGTAAGGCCAGGGTTCAAATCCCCACACAGCCATAAAACTCACAGGCCAATCACAGTCTCTTAGCCTAAACTACTTCACACAGTTGCTGTGAGGACAAATTGCAGGGGAAGAATTTGAGCTCCTTGGAGGAAAGCTGAGATAAAAATAAATGTAAGAAATAAATAAGATAATAGGAGGCATAAAAGTTGCAGAAAGGTGACATTTTCCTCTTGCAGACTCTAGTCATTTTCCTAATTAAGGTCTTGCTGGTGTTTCTCCAAATATTATTCATGATTTTGCCTGCACAAGACTCTGCCTGTAATGGGTTTATAACAGAGGAAGGAGGCTTAGGAGTGGGGCAGGCTGAACACACTTGATTCAGTGACCTACAGCCAGAATGATAA
This sequence comes from Podarcis muralis, assembly GCF_964188315.1. Classification (NCBI taxonomy): domain Eukaryota; kingdom Metazoa; phylum Chordata; class Lepidosauria; order Squamata; family Lacertidae; genus Podarcis; species Podarcis muralis. The sequence continues at coordinate 26,409,461 of NC_135668.1, forward strand.
CTCAACTGACCACAAAATGTGAAGTTAATGACAGCCTTTGAGCTGCGCAGCCATGAAACTCCGGGTCAGTGGATGATGAGAAAACAAGGAGGACCAGAGAAATGTCAAAAGCTGAGAACTGCCGGGGAAAAGCAAATAATGTCAGAAACAATATACTTTGATTTCTCCCCTCCCTTTCCCTCCTGATGGCTCTGTCTGCAAAACATACCACAGCATCATTTTTACACAGCAAAGACCAGCAAAATCCTCTCCAACAGCATAAGGCGGCACAGCAGGAGCAGTATCCTGAGCTACACCAATGGTCTAACTAGCTCAGCATTGTCAACACGGGTTGGCAGCTGCTCTTGGGGGTTTCAGACAGGTCGTCTTTCCTAGCCCTACCTCGGGATGCCAGGGACTGAACCTGAGACCTTCTGCATGCATAACTGGTGGTTTATTCCTGCACTTTGGCACTTTCCTTAAAAACAAAATAAGATCCTAGTCCCCCTTTAAATAGGAAACTGCCTTATACTGAATTGGACCACTGATCCATCCAGCTCACTGACTGACAGTGGTTCTCAGTTTCAGGTAGGAGTTTTCTGTCCAGAGATGTTGAGCCTCAACAACAGAGTTATTGTTGCCTGGTGTAAACAGAATTATCGAACCTAGAGCATATGCATAAGAACATAAGAAGAGCCCCAATGGATCAGGCCAAAGGGAGGCCCATCGAGGGGAGTATCCTCTTCTCACATTGCCACAATGGGAAGCCTGTAAGAAGGAGCTGAGCAAAACATCAGTCTCCCCTCCTGCAGCTGATAGCTTTCTCCCCCATGAATTTGTCTAATTCTCTTTTGAAGGCATCCAAGCCAGTGGCTATCACAGTCTCTTGTGGGACCGAATCCTACAGTTCAACTCTGCACTGAATAGGTACCGTATTTTTTGCTCTATAAGACTCACTTTCCCCCTCCTAAAAAGTAAGGGGAAATGTGTGTGCGTCCTATGGAGCGAATGCAGGCTGCGCAGATATCCCAGAAGCCAGAACAGCAAGAGCGATTGCTGCTTTCACTGTGCAGCGATCCCTCTTGCTTTTCTGGCTTCTGAGATTCAGAATATTTTTTTTCTTGTTTTCCTCCTCCGAAAACTAGGTGCGTCTTGTGGTCTGGTGTGTCTTTTAGAGCGAAACATACGTTACTTTTCTTTGTCTGTCCTGAATCTTCCACCCAGTAGTCTTGTGTGACTTCACATTTCAGGAATGGTTGTGCCAACTGCCCTTTATCAAAGGGCATTCATCGTTACAGCTCCCTACACTGAGGACCCCCTAATAAACGTCCAAGAAAGAACTGGAAACGTAAGAAGCTGCCATACTAAGAAGTATGACCATTGACCCATCTGGCTCAGGGGTGATTAACCTGTGGTCCTCCAGATGCTATTGCACTCCGACTCCCATCAGCCCCATGCAGCATGGCCAACAGTCAGGGGTGATGGGATCCAGAGTCCAAAAACCTCTAAATGGTCGCTGGCTTCCTCTCCACGCACCCTGCGCTACACCAAATTGGATTGGCTCTCCAGATTTGTAGATAACCATTCTATCAGGCTTCCTCAGAGGGAAAGATGGGAATTGGGGCTAAAAGACCAGCTTCATGGGGCTCCTTGTGCCCATGGGCTGTTTCTACGGTCCTTGATAAGAATCACCGTTTAAGAATTGGCCCCCAAAGTTTGCTTCCCCCCTCTTCCCTCCATCCCTTTCCCCTTGTGTGTCATGATTTTTTTACGCCTGTTGGCAGGGACTGTATGGGAGCCTTTTGGGCTGAAGACAGGGCTGAAAATACTGTAAATAAATAATAATAACCATATTAATAATGCTGTGCATTGAACCTGGGACTTTCAGAATGCAAAGCAGGCACGTTATCCTTGAGCCACAACCCTCCCCGCTTTATATAAGCTTCTTTCCTCTCAAATCTCAAGAACCTGTTCTGTTTTGCTGATGGCTTTTCAAGTTGCAATAGCTTGGAATTGGTATGAATGAGAGAGGGAGTCAGATGGGCAGAAAAACAACCTTCCCTCACTCTTATTTGCTTTCATGAACTGTATCAGTGGATTTCAAAACCGTCTACTGCCAGGAACCCTTCTAGATATGCATCTGGCCTAACAATATGAAACCATATTTATTTACCCTTCTAAATGCATGAGAAATCATCCCCACTCTCCCTGTCAACGGTGTTAAAAATTTTGCAGGTGAGCAGATATCATGAAATCCTCTTATCCCCGCCGGATACAGCAGCCAAACTGGGGATAGTACGAGTCATTAAAAACAGCACATTGATCCAAGTCAGATATAATCCAAGGGACTTTTTCTTTTTTTATTGGATTTCATATAATTTTACAAAGCTAAAAATGAGAACAACAAATAAGGCAGAACACCCCATATTCCCCAGCCTCCCACCTCCCTAGCCCCAAGTGGTACAGTTGGGACTTTTTTAAGACACCCTGCTGCATGGAATTCTTTTAAGAGGAATCTAAATATACATAAAAAGGACGCGGGTGGTGCTGTGAGTTAAACCACAGAGCCTAGGACTTGCCGATCAGAAGGTCGGCGGTTCAAATCCCCGCGACGGGGTGAGCTCCCATTGCTCGGTCCCTGCTCCTGCCAACCTAGCAGTTCGAAAGCACGTCAAAGTGCAAGTAGATAAATAGGTACCGCTCCGGTGGGAAGGTAAACAGCGTTTCCGTGCGCTGCTCTGGTTTGCCAGAAGTGGCTTAGTCATGCTGGCCACATGACCCAGAAGCTGTACGCCGGCTCCCTCAGCCAATAAAGCGAGATGAGCGCTGCAACCCCAGAGTCATCCGCGACTGGACCTAAAGGTCAGGGGTCCCTTTACCTTTACCTAAATATCCCTAAGGCTGCAGAGGCGAATCAGGAAAGCTTTGTATTGCATTAAACCCAAGAACTACGAGTTATGTGGCCAGTGGTAGTATTTATCACTTTAATACTTCAATAATTTGCTTTTGTTTTGGGGTCTATAAATAAAACCTAATAAAAGGAAAAGGAACACTTCTTCCCTGGGTAGGAAACAGCAGTCCATGCTCATCTCCAGCAAAGGCAACAAATCTCTCTTCCTTCCCTACCTCCCATCTTTTTCTTTGCAATATGGATCAGGAGGAGTAGGGGGGGAAATTATCTGTGAGGTTTTGTACATCCCTAGTAGTGAAGCTGGCCAGGGTATCATGGAGAAAGTGGACTATTGAAGATAAAAGGCCCTGTTCACACCACACATTTATAGCACTATGGTGCCACTTTAAACAGTCATGGTTTCTCCCAAAGAATTCTGGGAACTCTGGTGCTTCCTTCCCAGAGCTACATTTCCCAGGGTTCCCTGGGAAGAGAGATTGAGTGTTAAACCACTCTGAAATTGCAGCACTGTGAAGGGGATGTGGTGGTGGTGGTGGCGGCGGCGGCAGTGGTTTGTGTGTTGGTCTTCTGACAACTCCCAGCACCCTTAACAGACTACAGCCCCCAGAATTCTTTGGGGGAAGCCATGACTGTTTAAAATGATACCATAGTGCTTTAAATGCATGGTGTTCATTTGCGCAACGTCACATAAAGAAAAAGAAGGAAGCAGATGAGTTAGACCCTCCAGAAAAAAACCAAATAAACCTACAGTTGGATGGAACCTTTCTTAGGACCAACCCAAACATTTCAGAAACAGAGCATAAGCTTTGGAGATCTCCAGAATTCTTCACCAGGATAAACCAGGATACTAAAATCAGGTTTTGGATCAGGCATACATCCAAGTAATATTGACAGTTGTTATGTTAGTGAACTCAGAAATTATTTTTGCAAAGCGTACTAGGGTTAGAGAGTCGGTCAAAGCCAAATTACTTAGCACTGAAGCAGTATTACTTAGCAGTTAGAGGGTCAGTAACCCTCATATTTAAAGCATTTCAGAACTGCAAACTACCCAACTCCTCACAACATTTACAATTCTCACATTTCCCAGATCAGTTTCTAGGTGGGGACTTGAAGGGAGCAAATTTACGATGCCACCTGCCATGGGACTAACCCACCCAAGGTCCCAAGGCCTCATCCAATTTGCAGTTTACTGATGCACGCCTCGATGTCAGGATGCAAACTGCTCAGTGAAGCATCCAAACCGGTATGCTGACCTCCATCACTCCAGCAACTGGGACGTTTCCACGGCTGAGATTCCAACCATTAGATGTCGGCGAGAAACACTGCCTGCTTCTATTTATAAAGTCTACAGATTTGCACTTGACAAGCAAGGAACAGCTGCCTTGCTTGTCATAGTTTGGATAGAAATCAGAGTTCCTGAAAGGGGAGAGATGGCTTTATGTTCAAGGCGGTGATCCATTGCCCACTCAACCTTCCTGCCTGATAAAGCAAACATGGAGAAGATTTTCCTATTGGTTGGCTAATTGATCGCCCCAATCATGGAAAAGTCAAGCATTCTTCTTTCGCTCCAGAGAAGAAATGAGTTTTGCACAAGTGGCAAAGCAAGGTCTCCTATCTGTCTGTGACTGTAGAGGAAAACTGTATTATAAGCTGGGCAAATGAACACTTTTCTCTTACAGCTATGAAAGAGGACAAATTAAACCACTTGGTACAGCTAGGCCTGGACTTCAGGTCTACGGCAGTGTTAGAAACTCAGATATACATGCTAGGTGTCAAATGGCTCCTTAATCCAAGGTTGCAGTCGCCAATATGAAATGCCTAGTTGCCATTTTGGGGCCAGATGGCTCGAAAGTTATATTTTTCAATACGACATTTTGGTTCCTGAAATTCATTCTGATTGCACAGATAAAATATAATGGGTAGAATTCTACAGGATGTGTTGCTAGTGTGTGAAAACAGGCAAGATCCAACGATCCCCAGGCATGTACCTCCAGATGGTGGAGACGTCAGGTGCCATCCGGATACCCGGACATCTTCACTTGGTTGCAAGTGGCTAATAGCCAGGTGCAAAATCCACCTGGCGAATTTCTAATACTGGCTATGGTCCAGAGGCCCACAGATGACCATTTAGAGGAAGATGATGGGGATGCTGGCAAACAAGTCTTAGATCAGCATCTGGGATGTAAACCAGAGTCCACCAGAGCTAAAGATGGTCTCAGCATCCTTTCACACACACACACACACACACAGAGAGAGAGAGAGAGAGAGAGAGAGAGAGAGAGAGCCCTTGGTTTTCAAACAGCTTAGTTCTCGAATGTTTTGGCTCCCAAATGCTGCAAACCCAGAAGTGACTGTTGTGGTTTGTGAACTATTTTTGAAACTCAAATGTCCAATGGGGCTTCTGACTGGCTGCAGAAGCTTCCTGCACCCAATCAGAAGCTGTGATTGGGTTTCCAAACATTTTGGAAGTTGAACGGACTTCCGGAACAGATTCTGTTTGACTTCCAAGGTACAACCGTATAGGGGTTGGGTGGCAACATACATGGTACATTTTTATCAATTTCATTTATTTCATAAGATTTGAGAACACAAAAGCAGAATCAACAGGATCAAGCATCCTGTTCTCCCAGGGGCCAAGCAGATTGCTTGTGGGAAACCTGCAAGCAGGATTCAAGCCCAAGAGCATTCTCTGCTCCTGTGACTTTCAGCAACTGCTATTCAGAAGAATTTACTGCCTTTGACTGTGGAGACAGAACAAAGCCATCAGGGCTAGAAGCCATTAATAACCTTCTCCCCCATCAATGTATATACCTCTCCATTCAAAAATACTCAATGGTATAACATATTCATTTTAAAAAGCAGTAAGAACAGACTTTAAAGACTGTTAATAGCAAAATTATCAAGATATAGATGCTCAAGAAACAAATATACACAATAAAATTACAGGACTGGATAGGCTTTCCTAAAGAAATAAGTTTTTAGCAGGCATTGAGAACAGTACAGTAAAGGCGCCTTTCTAATACCAACTGCATTGCAAAATTCGGAAAAGTGAGAATTTCAAGGGATAGCGGTTTTGGTTCACATCTTGCCTCAGAAAATACAAATTTGAATTTGGCTTTAAATATGAACAGAATCATTTTTTTCCTCTATCCCAAGTCCTAAGCGTTTCACATCAGGACAGCCAAAGCAAACACTATTTGATTCCTGTAGTCACGATGGTATTACTGTCTGGGTTTTTAAAATGAGAAACTGCACATGCTCAGAGTACTACTTTTCTTTTCTTTTCAATAAGTGTTGGAAAAGTACTTTTTGCCTGGTTATTTCTCGATCAAATAAGAAATGCAGTAAGTCCTTGCAAGCCATGGAACAGCAGTTCGGTATTGGGGTTGGTGAGAAGATGAAATGTTCATTGTCTGCTTCACCACTGGAGCAATACACATGACCGTCCCAAATGGCAGCACCCTCCCCCCCCCCCCGAAATAAAGCCATTAAGTCCAAGGTCTAAAACTAACCCAGCTGCACCACTGAGATAAATGTTCTTTTGGGAACTCCGTCTGTAGAGAAATTTTGCCATTCGCTCAGGATGCAATTTTACACATAGGATTAAAAGTTCCTTTCCCTCCAACAACCCTGAAGTTTGGAATATAAAGCCATTAGTCTGTTTCAAACATCCACACACACACACATATCTCTATGGAGGACTGTCACCATTTGAAATGGCCCTTATGGTTTGACGAACCACTCAATCTGTTTACGCTCATGACCCTGGCAAATGGGCCCTGAGGCTCAGTAGCAACTGTGGAGAAGAATTTGTGTTTTCACCATGGGATCTTCCTAATTTGTTCGGAGCAGAGCTTGTGTAGAGTTAGATTACACCTGGTTTTTACTGATCATTCATTTGGATTTGTTTATGGGACAGTTATCTCAAACCCTCCAACATTTCTCTGATGAAAATAGGAATGTCTTCTTCAATAATAATGGTGATGATGATGATGTTTATAACTCACCCATCTGACAGGGTTGTCCCTGCCACTCTGGGTGGCTTCCAACATATATAAAAACATAATACTGTACAGTGGTACCTTGGTTCTCGATCTTAATCCGTTCTGGAAATTTGTTCGACTCCCAAAATCATTTGAAAAGCAAGCCACGGCTTCTGATTGACTGCAGGAGCTTCCTGCACTCAAGCGGAAGCACCGTCGGACGTTCAACTTGTTCAAAAACTGGAACACTTACTTTCGGGTTTGCTGCATTTGGGAGCCAATTTGTTCTACAACTAAGCTGTTTGAGAACCAAGGTACCATTGTAAAGCATTAATCATTTAAAAACTTCCCTAAACAGGGCTGCCTTCAGATGTCTTCTAAAGGTTGTATAGTTACTTATCTCATGGGCTTGGGGGGTCGCATAACTCCATACCCTCCAACATTTCTCCAATGAAAACAGGGATGTCCTAAGCAAAAGCGGGACATTCCGGGATCAAATCAGAAACCGAGATAGCTTCTGTAATTCTGGGACTGTCCCTGGAAAATAGGAACACTTGGAGGGTCTGTTTTCTTGCAGTGATGATTCGTTCTAATTTGCTTTCAGGCTGCATACCTGTCCTCATGTTAATCACTTGTTCATGCCGCAAGTTTCTTTGCATTTCCCCATTGCCTTCCTAAGTGCAAAAGGTCAATTTGTGCAAACCTAGATTTCTGTATTTAACTGAATCCCTCTTGCAAAATACTGATAGCAGGCAGGCAACTGGAGAGCTGTGGACTTGGGACTCAGGATGCACAATTCCTTATTTGAAGGAAATCATCTGAGCTTCCTTGATCAATTCTAAATCAGACCTCTCCTGTGGAAGTATCTAAACTCCAAAAAACGAGGCCTGTAATGGGGGTGGCTAAAGGCTAATGGCTCTCAATCCTCCAGAAAAACTGAAAAGTTACAGAATTTCAGCTGGAAGCTATGTAACAGGCACTGACTGGAAACTAAATAATATATTCTTCCTGGAAAATGAGCGAAGTCCCAACTAAAGAAGAATGGCAACTTAAACTGATGGAATATGTGCAGCTTGTGGACTTAACATATAGAATAAGAGAACAAGAAGAACACATGTTTAAAGAAGACTGGATATTGAATATATGTGGGGGGGGGAATTGTGTACATTCGAAAACGCTGGCAGCATTAAGATAAATTCAACAGTGTAAATAAGTTTTGATGAATGTAATAATGGAATACTGAATGGTTAGTTTATATAAAATATGCAGGGATTTATGTTACGCAAAATGAACCATGGACAGAGAAGAAGGGAAGCCACTGATATTTTAAGGATGTTTAAATGAATATTCTAAAATGTGAAACAGAAAAATTAATAAAAATTATGAAAAAAGTAATATATTCTTCCTGAAATTTTGCAGGTGCAAACAGCATTGAATGCAGGATCACATACAACCTACCTGATACCATCAAGAGCACAAATCAATATGAATGCATTTTTTTTTAATGAATAGACAGTGGCAAGGATTGGCAAAGAGGTGGACTTGTTCAAGTGTGTGTGTGGGGGGGGCTCACTGAGAGACTGTTGTCCAAGCCCCACACACCCCAAAATATGTAGCTGACATTTCTAGAGGTCTCTCAATCTCTTTTCGATATCTGGCAACTTTAACTGGGCATCCAAAATAAGTCCGTAGTCCCCAGATCCCTTGCCGGCAGCCTTGCACAGTAGATTGAATACCGTTAACCAGATCACAGCAGGGAAACGGCTGGCAACAGAAAAGAGGAAAGCGTCCCACTGAGCATCTCAGCTGTGCACAAGGAGCCGATGTTGAACTCCTAAGCTGATGACAGAAAGCCTTTCATCGGTGGACAAAGGAGGGCACGAGCAGCTTGGCATTTTTCTGGAGAAGTGCAAAGCTGAAATCTGTCTGGCACCAATGCAACACGCTTCGTGATCTCAAGGACACTTCCTTCCCTATCGGCACCGTTCCAAATGTCTGGGGATCTTGCAGTTTCTCTTAGGGGAACAGGAGCCCCAACCCAAAAAGGGAGCTGAAATTAATAGACCATTGAAGGCTTCTAGCCATGGTGGCTATCCACAGATAAGAGGCAGCAACGCCTCTGAAAACCAGTTGCTGGTAACCAAAGGATGGGAGAGGGCTCTAGCGCACAAATCCTGCTTGCTGGTGTCCCGCAGGCATCTGGTCTGCCACAGGATGCTGGACCAGATGGGCCATTGGCTTGATCCACCAGGCTCTTCTTATGCTATTAAATTTGTATTGCATTGTAAGTGGGGATTTGAACCCTGGTCTCCCAGGACCTGGTGCAACACTTTAACCACTACACCACACTGGCTCTCCAAATGGGTGGGAGAGCTGATAGGCACTCAAGAGCCCGAACATGGGCAATCAACTACAAGACCTCCAACAAAATATTGCAATGTGGAATGATCCTGTTCAGAAGTTGAGTTAGCCACGCTATCTTCCAGGATACTCTGTTCCATTTCCCTGTCCCCATCCCACCACCCTCCAAAAATGTTCGTCACTTTCCATGTCCTGGGATTCTATCACAACCCAGCTTTAAACCAATCCAGCTTTAAACCAAGCAATGGAACTCTAGGTGGGTTGAAGGTGGGCAAGTTATCAGTGATTCATATTCAGTTCTTGGGGTCAAGGGAAACAAGCTGAGATGTGGAACAGAAATGAAAGGATTATAAAACCTGATCTTCAACCCCAGTTCTGCAGTCACCCTCAACAACAAGGATTGGTTTCAACCACATGGCAGTATCTGGGGTGAGGATGAGGATAAAATAGGGTTGCCACACATCTGGAATTTCCCTAACATGCCCAGAATATTAATAATAATAATAATAATAATAATAATAATAATAATAATAATAATAATAAAATTTATTTATATCCCGCCCTCCCCAGCCGAAGCCGGGCTCAGGGCGGCTAACAACAATAAAATAATACAACATTCTAAAATCATTTCATTATAAAATTAATTCAAATCAAATTGATGGCAACCATTGGGCTAGAGTTCTGTGAAGATTGCCAAAGGAGGGAGTCAGGCTGTAGCCTGGCCAAAGGCCTGGTGGAACAGCTCTGTCTTGCAGGCCCTGCGGAAAGATGTCAAGTCCCGCAGGGCCCTAGTCTCTTGTGACAGAGCGTTCCACCAGATCGGAGCCACAACCGAAAAAGCCCTGGCTCTAGTTGAGGCCAACCTAACCTCTCTGTGGCCTGGGACCTTCAAGATGTTTTTGTTTGAAGACCGTAAGTTCCTCTGTGGGACATACCAGGAGAGGCAATCCCGTAGGTACGAGGGTCCTAGGCCGTATAGGGCTTTAAAGGTTAAAACCAGCACCTTAAACCTGATCCTGTACTCCACCGGGAGCCAGTGCAGCTGGTATAGCACCGGGTGAATGTGATCTCGAAGCGAGAATATTGCAGTCAGAAGCAGTTTCTGGGAAAATCCGGACGTATGGCAATCCATGTCGGCAGTGTCGCTTTTGCAGATTTTCCTTAAAAATAGCTTCAAAATGTCTTCTTTTTTGAGATTTTGCCAAAAACAAAAGCTTAAAAACTTTTGTGTCCAGATTTTCACTTTTTGAAATATGGCAACCCTAGGACAAAACTTTCCATGGAACTTTTTAGCAGAAGCTGTGCAGGGTGATGTGGATAGATGATTCCATGAGGCATCATTGAAACAGATGTTGAATGATTCTATGAACTGCCGGTTGATTTGACCCAGGTGAAGATTCCTTACCTCCCAAAATATATTTTGTTAGCAAATAATTCTTCCGAACTAGAAGTCTGGGATTATATAAGATTAAAACTGCACATACAAGCAAAACACCTTCCAAGTTCCTACATTTATGAAACTAACCACCCCTGACAGATATAATAGGATCCTTTTGCTGTTTTGCAGCTGTGATTGTCCAATGCATATGTTTTTCAGCTGCAAGTCACCTTGAAGGCCCTTTCGGCAGAGAGGCAGGAGGTGAAATGCTTTACCTCTTTAAAGCAAATATTCTTATTAAGATGGCAAGAAGAATTCATGCAAAACACTTGCACACATGCTGTAAATGTATGCCTTTGAAAGGTCACCCCAAAAGCTGGGCGTATGGTAGAAAATCACTTCCATTTCCTTGCACAGAACATATAGTCTCTCTCTCTCTCTCTCTCTCTCTCTCTCTCTCACACACACACACACACACACACACACACACACACACACCCCTAACTACATGAAATGCTCTATATTCAAGGCGCTTCCTTCTTTACACTGAAAGCACTTAAAAGGAAACACAGTTATCAATGGTACTTTCTAAAGGTGATTCACACTGAGTTTTAGCCATCCATCTCCTGCTCATCTTAATTGGAACCTCATAGCAGCAGCAGCAGCAGACGATGACACTTCACAAAAATGATTGGGCTGCAGTGGGTTTATTCTTTATTTCAATGGGCTAGGAGAGAGAGAGAGAAATAGACAGACTCACTGTGTTCCTGAGTGTACAGGTGTTTGTATGGGAGAAACAGAAAGTTATCATTTAACACTCATGAACTGCCAAAAGTTTCTGAATGCTGCACTTCCAACGAAAGGTAAGACCATCGCTACCTGAAATCTAATAAGCCTAGCACAAAAGGAAAGATGAATGGGGAGGGCAGAGGAAAGAGAGCATTGGAGAAGGTGCTCCTTCACTGGCTGATGGATGGAGCCAGGCCAGTCTCTCCCTTGCCACAATGTTCTTCCAGCAGACAGCCTCCAAGTGGCCATAGTTCATGCGGCCAATAGCAGAGGCCAGAGTGTGTGATGCTCAGAAAGGGTCTGCAGGGCCAATGGAAGCAGGGAGAAGGAACCTCCCCACTTTGTCAGTGAGCCCCTGAAGGTCCCAAACAGGCACCTGATGGTTCTGACTCCTGGAGCCAGGTATATGGCTGGCCACTGAAGGACTAGAGAGACCTCCTTCACCTGACCTAGTAAGGCAAGTCTGACATTGTTTCCCAAAGGCCAACACATGACTGAACTGGAATTAGCAGCAGCCAAGCAGCTGATCAGGCTAAAGGTGGAAAAGCAGGCAGAAGAGAGAGTTCAGCTGAAATTAAGATAGGCTGCAAGGATTAACAAAGGATTGCTTGTTAGCCTTGACCTGCGAGTAACTTCTCCAACACAGAGTGCCCTCAGAGCTTTGCCAGCCTGGTTCCCTCCAGATGCTTAGGACTACAACTCCTGTCATCTTGCAGTCCAATATCTCTGAAGGCCGTTGGGTTGGCAAAGGCTGGTGCAGATAAACTGAAGTGCTGCTTCAGTCCTGTCTCGGTTGAGAGAGTGAGAAGCAGGCTGGGAGTGCAAATGAAGTGAGCTTCTTCTGAAGTGGAATGTTCGCCTCCGGGGAATAATGTGTAGTGCAAAAGGCAATTAAGATTGTTCAATTTTTCAGGAGTCTATTCCTGCAGCTCCAAACAAAACAGAGGAGAAAACCAGCTCTGGAAAGGCTTCCATGGAGCAGCAAGTCCTGTACTCAAAACACACAGCTTCCAACAAATAGTCTCTCAAACAGGACTCCCGGACCAGGCATCTCTGAGAAGCTCTCAGCTGCTCCAGAATATGCTTCTATCCTTGCTTAGCTTGACCCACAGAGAGAGAAACAGAGAGATATTGCAGCCAAACCTAAAAAGAGCCCTGCTCTCACTGTGGCCAACCAAATCCCCCAATAAGCAGCCCACTATCAAAATCTTGAATGCAAGAGCACTCCCTCTGTTAAGTTGTGGGCGAACATATCAGACGACACAGTGATTCTTCCAAAGCAGCTCTTTATTTGTAAGCTGGAACAGAACTGAACTGAGGAGCTCAGTCAGCCTGCTTATATAGAGCTCCAGAACAATGTAACTGTTGCAATTTTCTAAAACTATCCAATCACTGAACGTCACTTTTGATCCTTCATTTGCATATAAACTATCCAATCACTGAACGTCACTTTCGATCCTTCATTTGCATAACTATCTACAGTATCCCCCCTGCTGGCCCAGGGTGAGAACTTCAGTACATAACACCCTCCATCTGTGGTTTCCAGCAACTAGTATTCAAGAAGCATTACTGCCTCCAGCTGTGAAAGTAGGAACATTGGCTTCGTGGCTAGTGACCACCAATAGCTTCATCCCCCATGAATTTGTCCAATCCTCTTTTAGAGCCATCCAAAGGAAGAGAGGAAACTGCTTTACAGATGAGTAGAACCATTGGTTCGTCAAGCTCACTACAGGACTTGCCTGCTCCAGGGGTAGCCAACCTAGTGCTCTCCAGATATTGTGGACTACCTCCCACCTCACCCTTGGTCCATGGCCATGATGTCTAGGGCTGATAGGAGTGGGAGTCCAGAACATATAGAGGGATCCATGCTGTTTACCTCTGGCCCACACTGACTGGCAGCAGCTCTTTAGGGTTCCAGGATGGAGGTCTTGACCAGCTCTACCTGGAGATGATGGATATTGACCCTTGGATTTTCTACAAGTAAAGGAGCTGCTCTACCATTGAAATTCAGCCTATGCAGCAGGGGGTGGGGAACCCTGATCAGTCTAAAGGGCCACATTTCCGTCTCAGAAACCTTTCTATATTACTGCTGGTATTTTTTATGGCAAAATTGCTTTGAGATGTTTTATGGGAAGCAACTGAGAAAATGGAATCAAATAAATAAACAAGCAGCAATTAAAAGCAGACTTTACAACAGTAAACGCAATAGCTTGTATCCAACGCTAGTCATATTCAGAGGAGATCTTTCAATGGATGTGCCTAATTTGGGTCAATCGATTTCAGTGGGTCAAGTCTCTGAACAATAGTCCGATATAATTATCAAAAGATACATAAAATCCACAAAGTTTTTTAAACAAACAAACATACAGGATAAAATCATATGTAAGATGGGTAGACATGTAGCGAAGAGGCTGGAGTTGGGAAGGTGCTTAGATTTGGGATGCATTTGCCCCCAAACGGAAAGAAGTCCCAACAAAAGAAGAACAGATCCAAAAACTTATGGAATATGCAGAAATGGCAAAACTTAATGGAAAAATAAGATATCAAGATAACAAACTTTTTATACAAGAATGGAAATGGTTTATTGAATATTTACAAACAAACTGTACACAGATAAGGACATTGGCAGGATTATTGTAATCACCTGCAGTTTTATAAGAGCATACATTTAAAGTAGATGAATAAAAGAATAAGTTAAATTAATTTAGAACATGAAGGAAATGTAATAAATAAATAAATTTAAGGAACCACAGAAAGAGGAGGAAGGAAGCTGAGTTTTGAAATGTTAGAATGATTGTAAAACTATTGAAATGTATTTAACTGAAAATCATATTTTTTTGGGGGGGGGAAATTGGGGTGCACTTGGACATAGGGAATATCACATTTGTTTCCCTGATGATGATGCGAGCACTTGGGACCCATTTTTTTAATGTCCCTTTCACACCGCAATACCTCTTGCATTGCGGACCTGTGGCTTTTTCACCCATATACCATCATATGTTGTGTAGTGTGCCACAACAACAAATGTCATTGGATAACATCACTATTATTCTGCCCATGTTCTCTCATGATACCAGCAGGAAACAACTACAGTGGTGCCCCGCAAGGCGAATGCCTCGCAAGACGAAAAACTCGCTAGACGAAAGGGTTTTCCGTTTTTTGAGTCGTTCCGCAAGACGAATTTCCCTATGGGCTTGCTTCGCAAGACGAAACATCTTGCGAGTTCTTGCGAGTTTGTTTCCTTTTTCTTAAAGCCGCTAAGCCGTTAATAGCTGCTAAACCACTAAGCCGCTAAGCCATTAATAGCCGCTAAGCCGCTAATAGCCGTACTTCGCAAGACGAAGAGACTCGCGGAACGGATTAATTTCGTCTTGCGAGGCACCACTGTATTTGGCGATATGCCATCCCAGAGCCCATCACTTTACTTCCATCATTTTCCAGGTTAAGTGGGCTGCAATTTTAATTTTTTTCTGGAATCAAATAACACAGAAATGAGCATGAACGATATTCTGTTTGTTATCTGGAAGTGGCTTCTATGACATGCGACAGCTAAAAACTAACGCAAGAATCACCAGTTAGAGAAACATCAAGGAAAGGGACTACACTGCCATTTGAATGCAGCCTAAATCATCCCAATTTCAGTTCCAACGATGAAATCGCCCACATACCAAAAGGCTCTCTTCCTCACTCCTGGACACTTTATGAAGCTGACTCAGCTGCCCAGGAAGGGGGCTCAGCCTAGTGAATGAAAAGGAATCAATAACATGACAATGAGCACCACTGCACTCAATAATTGCATGAGGTTTCCGCTGCTGAGCTGGATCTCAGCATTGATTCTTTTTTAAAAAAACCAACCCTGTATAAAAAACACAGATGAAATGCTCAACAGGCTTTGCTGCCTTGACAGTGCATTGATTTTAAAATCAAATAGCCACATCGACTGTAGCCAGACTTGTAAATAGGTTAGATCACCAACAGAGTCAGCCTGCAGGTTTTAAGGGCTGCAGGAGCCATGAAAGAGATACCAGAAAACAAGGTATGGATGCCACATTCCATGACTCCCATTCTGTTAGTATGTCATGGTCCTCACCTTCAGGGAAGGTCCTCAGCCCAGTGGCAGGGCACCTGCTGTGCATACGGGTGGTTTCAGGTTCAATCTCCAGCATCTACAGGTAGGCCTGGGAACGCTCCCTGGAGAGCCACTCCCAGTCAGGGTAGATGGTGCCCAACAATCTCACTCAATGCACGGTAACGTCTGATGTTCTTTTGGAGAATCCATGGTTCAGTGGCAGAGCAGAGCTATGCAGAAGGTCCCAACATCTTCTGGATGAAACCCTGGAGAATCTGGTCCTTCAGGCATCTCTGTATGGCCCCTCTGGACTCTCCCCTGCCCAGGCCACACCTCTCACTGGACCTGCTCCATGACCCTTTTGAGTTCTACTGTTTGTCTGGCAGGCCTGCTTGAGCTGTGATAATGTCCCTTGCTTGTCTAGATGGAGAACAGAGAGGTGTGGTGTGACTTCTGTACAAAGGTAACAGTCACAACTGCTGCTCTGACCACTTTTGCTTCTGCTGCCTGCCCAATGTGGACATGAGCTCCACCTGAAGGTCCCCCAAGAGGCAATGTGGCCCTAAAACATTGGGAAACGAGGCACATCGGGAAAGGAAGGCTGGCTTTCACCCCCTTTTCCTCTGAGATGGCATGAATGCTATTAATATACGTCCCCATTTTATAAGCAAGGCTCAGGTTTTTCCCTAATTACCTTGCAGGAGTGTTAATGCTTAAATTTTAATCTGAGAAGGATTTTCATCTTGACGCGGAAGAGAAAAGATGGCCCATCTCCTCTGGGTTTGGCTGGAGCTGTGCTCTGAAAAAGGCAAGCTTTTAGGTAACTTGTGGAGGACCAGGTTCATGATCACCCTTAGGGCATTGCAGCATCTATGGGAGGTTGTTGTTCCTCATATTCTGGCTGGCCTTGGTAGCCAGGCCAAAATGTCTGCTCAATAGGATGCTGCACCTTTACCTTCAGACTGATCCTGTGCATCCCTCAGACCACGGGTCCATCTAGCTCACCACACTACACTGACTGGCAGCAGCTCTCCAGGGTTGCAGGCAGAGGGTTCTCTCCCAGCCCTGCCTGAAGACGCTGCTGAGATTGAACCTTGGAACTTATGTGTGCAAAGCAGAAAGCTTTGCCCTTGAGCTACGGCTCTTCCGAAAGTTGCCTTGTAGCAAGTCAGAACACGGGATCTAGTCTAGTACTATCTACAGTGACTGGCAGAAGCTCCCCTAGATTTCAGACAGGGGATTTTCACAGCCCTAGTTGGAGATGTCATGGATTGAACCTAGGCCATTTTTTCATGCAAAACAAGTATTCCATCACTTAGATACAGCCTCTCCATATATATATCTATATTGTGTATGAATACACACACACATTCTAGAAAAAGAGGCGCCAGAACACACCATGAACGCCTGCCTGGTTCTCTTGTAATGGCAATGGTGCCCACCTGAGAGGTGCCAGAACTGAGTTCCAAAAAAAAGCTGGTGTGTGTGTGTATGTAAACTTATATTTAAATGCAAAATAGAAAAAAAATGACTTTGAAAAAACCTCCAATAAATTATAGAGTACGCTACAAAAGGCCTCTTCTTTAAGGTCAACAACAACTGGAGAAAAGAAAGGATCTGGAAATTAAAAGTTAAAGGGAATTGCCACAGTAACCCAAATACCCTTGAATACGTTTATATTTCAGGATGACCTCAAATGGTCCAGATCTGCTAGTCCACATGAAAGTCAATAGGAAGTACGATAATAAACAGCCATGGACAAAAGTGCTTGCTAGAAAGTCCAGGGACCAGGTGAATTTGCATTGTGAGGCTTGCAGCCCCAATCCCAGGCCGACTAATGTATGCTTAAGACCTTTGAAATCAATGGGTTTAGATGTACCTAATTATCCACAGGATCCATGTTACTGTCTATTTAGCACAGCAGCAGGACATAAGAGTTGGGGGCAGGAGGAAAGAGAGAGGATCCATTCTTGGAACATTTTCACATCCTGTTGTTCTCCAGTTGCAATTGCACTGCGACTCCCATCACCACTGTCCTGCAGGCTGGCAGAGGGGAGTAGAGTCATCGCCCAAAACAGCTGGAGGGGTTTCAAAAAGGAAAAATCTCTTTCAAGAGGCACCCTTGCAAGCCTCCTCTGTTTAGCACTTACTCCAAATGAACAAAGGCACTCCCTGTCCTTTATCAAGAGCTTTCCTGAAGCGTACAACATTTTAAAAGCTGTGTGGAGCTGCAGTTACAATTTAAATTATTTTAATAGTACAGGCTCGTACTCCCAGGCTTTTGGCGGCACTCAAATTCGGCTGGCGATTATAACTCTGCCCTAGTTTATTGGTTTATTTAATTCTGCACGCAAAGCGGTGGGTATATAGACTTTCTTTTTTAAAAAAGTGTTCTGCACAAGCTCGGGACTTTCCATAGAAGGCGTTGTCGGAGATTTTTTAAAAAATAAACTAAAAATCTAAGGCCCCTGCCTCTTGTTTTTGCACCGAAACAGGAATTCTTCCCAATGAAGAATGATGAGAATAGGGTTATTGTGCATATACCTGCCCTCTTCTACCATTAGGTAAGCGGGTAAGGGTCATAGTTCAGTGGCAAAGCATCTGCCTGGAATGTAGAAGAACCCAGGTGTGATTCCATTCTAGCATCTCCAGGAAGGGCTGGGAGAGACCCCTTGCCTGAAACCCTGGATTGCTGCTGCCATTCAGGGTAGCTGGTACTGAGGACCAATGGACCAACTCAGTGTAAGGTGGTTTTCTGGGTACATGGGGAATCATATCATATATGAAGCTGCTTTCAGACCCTCCAAGTGTCTCTATTTTCCAGGACAGTCCTGGATTTAATAATGGATAGGACATCCCTATTATAATAATAATCTCTATTATAATAATAATCCCTAATAATAATAAAGGAATAGGACATCCCTATTTTCATCAGAGAAATGTTGGGGATATGATATCATATAGTCATCATGAAGCTGCTTCATATTCAGAGCTGTGTGGATGCCATGCTATATATTTTTTAACAAAATCCTCTGCAAAACAATCAGAATTATGCAACTTATACACATTGGTCCAGGAGTGAGGGACCGTCCAAGGGCCACATGGCAGTGATGGCTGGAGCCACAGACAGTGGTGACATTTGCCTTTGTGCACACCTGCACCGATATGCCTCCATCATCCCTCCAACAAGGAAGAAGCACCATCACAGTTCAAGGATGAATTGTACTGAGGCAAAAAATAAAATAAAAATAAAGCTTGGAGGTGTGAAGTCCGACCAGTGGGGAGGGGGTGGCGGCCTGGGGAGAGTTCCAAGGGCCAGGTAGAGAGCCCTGGAGGACTACATCCAGATTGGCACTACTAACTGAGGCTCCCCTTCCAACTGTAAGGCCTTAGATGGCTGATATTGAGGAAGGTGCTCTTTTAGCAACTTGGGTCTCAAGTCCTTTAGGGCCTTGTACAAACACCTTGAATTGGTGCCAGTAGCGCGCTGGGCTCTCCCTCCCTCCCTGCCCAATAAGGGGTTGAGCATCTTGATCCTTTGCTACTGACAAAGGGCAATATTGGTTGTCTCTGTGTGCAGACCCAGCTCATTGAGTTTGAGCTTCCACAGCTGCCACCTGCCATGAACAGCCACTGGCAGGCTTGGCAGCAGCAACAGCAGCAGAGATGCTCTGTGCTTGTGGTAATATTTTATTCTCTTGCTAATTACGCTGTTTTGAATGTGCTTTTTATATCTGAATTTCTTCGGTAATGTTTTTTTTAAAAAAATGTTTTTTGTTAACTTTGCTGCATTAAATGTGTGTCCTGTAGTTGACCTCCTTTATAATGTTTTATTCTGAAGTCTTTAAGATAATATTTTTAGTTTCCTGTTCCTTATGTTGCTTTGAATGTTTACTTTATACCTGGCTTTCTTCAGTAATGTTTTGTTTGATGCTTTATTGTAGGCTCTAAACCGCTTTGAGATTTTTTTCCTTTAAAAATATAAAGTG
Organism: Podarcis muralis; assembly: GCF_964188315.1. Taxonomy (NCBI): domain Eukaryota; kingdom Metazoa; phylum Chordata; class Lepidosauria; order Squamata; family Lacertidae; genus Podarcis; species Podarcis muralis. Next base: position 26,428,920 of record NC_135668.1, read on the forward strand.
GTATAGAATTTAAAGGAATTATGAAGAAGAAGAAGAATGATTTACAAATGTTAGATTAAATGTCCTTGACTCTACGATATTGTGGGGAAGGTACAGGGGAGTACCATACGCCCAGAGAACCTGTCATTGTGCCATGGGTGTGGTTGAGCCCACCGAACACATTCTCTTGACTTGCCCTTCTTATGCAGAGCTTAGACAAAATTTTATAGACCCACTCCTATGTCAATTTAGCTTCCTACCTGGAGAAAACCAGGTTTTACACTCGCTGAATAATGTCACTAGAGCTATACCTTCCTTGGTGGCCAAATTTCTTTTTTTAGCTTTTAAGCGTCGCAAGACTATAATTGACTGTATTGATATGGGGCTATCTGTTTAGCCCATTTTAGTGTTGGCTAAGTTCTAAAATCTTCCTGGATGTTTTAACTGTGTATTGGCAAATGTACTTTTTTCTGACTGACAGTCGAATAAAAGGTTGATGATGATGATTTACAAATGCCCACCCTGCCTGGTCCCCAGAGTCCATCAACCTCCCACATTGCTCAACCACAAACTCATAACTCTCTTTGGAGTCCTCTGCCTACTGTTTTTATTCTTCTGATGCCTAGACTGATTAAATAACAAGCCTGCGTGTAGTTAGCCAACTGCTAACAAGATCCAGGTGGTCTTGATTGCAGGGTAATTGCAACACACACTAATTACAAATAGCAGTCACAAGCATAAAATGAGGCTTGTTTGCATTAACTTTCTATGTTAAATAACTTCCCCCTTCCCCCCAAAAAATCCACATTAATATTAATCATTCGTGTTCCTGCTGTGCTTATCACTGCCCTGGGTATGTTTTTAAATGGAGAACATTAGAAGTCATAAGCTTATGAATCAAGAAAGAAAGAAAACCCGGTGGAGGGGCGGGGGAGACCCACAGCCTTCGCATGTCATCAAAAATGATTGCCTGTCAGATGGAGATCAAAATACAGAGATCAAGCATCGCAAGGTGTCAAATATATAGATATCATTGAAAATATTAGAACAACCCCATTAGATCAGAACCAAGGTCCACCTAGTGTGAGAGGGGCTGGAGTCAGCACTAAATTAATAAGTCACTAATGTGCTCACTGGAAGGACAGATCCTGAAGCTGAGGCTCCAATACTCATGGCCACCTCATGAGAAGAGAAGACTCCCTGGAAAAGACCCTGATGTTGGGAAAGATTGAGGGCATAAGGAGAAGGGGACGACAGAGGATGAGATGGTTGGACAGTGTTCTTGAAGCTACCAGCATGAGTTTGACCAAACTGTAGGAGGCAGTGGAAGACAGGAGTGCCTGGCGTGCTCTGGTCCATGGGGTCACAAAGAGTCGGACACGACTAAACGATTAAACAACAACAACAACGCCTGTGAAGTTCTCTATTCAAGGGGGGGGGGATGTAGCTCAGGTCTAGTGGTCTCAGCAAGTCTTCCTAGGAGGTCTTGGCCCAATGACACAGTTGTGAGGACTGAAGGTCCCTGCCTTCCCTCAGCTGTCTAAGGCTCCTCCTGTCCAGGGTCCCATCCCCATAGTCTCAAACTGCATCTGTGCACAACCAATCTCTATCCTGCTCTTTTCATTTCTCTGTGCATTTTCTGAGACTAGGAGGGAGGGGAGCTGGATGCAGCAGGAGGTTCGTCAGAAGTGGCTTAGTCATGCTGGCCACATGACCCGGAAGCTGTAAGCCGGCTCCCTCAGCCAATAAAGCGAGATGAGCGCCGCAACCCCAGAGTCGGTCACGACTGGCCCTAATGGTCAGGGGTCCCTTTGCTATGTACTTTAAATATACATAGTCTTGAGTATGGATTTGTCATCTGTACCAGGGGGCATGTTTGTAACATGAGTCCTATTTGGCACCCTTCAAGCTGGCATCCAACAGGGGAAAGGTCGCAACAGAAGTCCAGTGTGTTACAAGGCCTATGGAAGGCAGCCAAGCTGATACGTCTTGGTTTGGTGAGGCTTAGCACGATCCTATTAATCGCCAGAGCCACAAGATCTTGCAGGTGGGAGGGTGTGTGTGTGTGTATGTGAGAGAGAATGGATAAAACGTCCATTGTTCTGGAACAAAGGACAGTGAAAAGGGTTGCTACGTCTGCAACCAGATGCTGTGACAACAAGCTCTTTATGAACAAGCTACAAAAGTTTCTACAAAGCACTCCTTGATTACATGTAGTAAAATATTTGTTATCTAAGCAGCCCAGACCCAACATCCCTCCGACAGATCCAAAGGTAGTAGCCCTGTGAGTTTCATAAAGCAAACACACAAAGGGAGAGAATTTCTTGCGGCACCTTGAAGGCTAACGGATTTCTCGTTAGTGTTATCTGGAAATCTGATAAGACTTTGTGCACCCCCTGCTCAGGATATAATTAATGTGTTCTTTGTCCATGAGATTCAATGTAACTTTGCCTGGAAATCTCTCTGTTATGGAGAAAGCTCAGCTCATTTTCAAGTAAAAACATTATTATTATTATTATTATTATTATTATTATTATTATTATTATTATTGTCAGGGCTGCCTCAGGTCCCAGCTCACAAGAGACCAACGCCAAGTCCACTTTATTTACAAAAGTCTTTATTGAAGTACATTGTTTGCTCCACAGCCGAGGCGCGCAGCCCCACGTCTGTTACGCTTAGACCGCTGAAGTCCCCTCTGAAGCAGTCCCGCCTCTACACCAGTTTAAGAGGCTTGTGCTGGTCCACCTCTTCCTGTCCTTCCTTTTCCGCAGGGTCTTTCTGCCCCCCTGGGTTTCTCCCCTCCTGGATTCCCCTGACGCTGAATCCCCAGACGCCTGCTCCCCCCTCCTCCGTGCTTTGGGACCAGGCTCCTCCTCCGGGCTCTCCGCATTTCCGCGCGCCTCCACATTTGAACTTGGCGCGCGTTCGCTACCTCTGACCTTTCTCTTGACAGTTACACTACTCTCTGTACTACTCTCCGCCCCTTCTGGCAGGACGTCTTGCCCCGATCTCCTTCCCCTCTCTACTTCCTGCTCTGCTTCGCCTGTCACACTGGGAACTCCACCCCCTTCACTCCGTTCCGGCGGGGAAGCCGGCCCCGATCTCCAACTCCCACTCGGGGTTCCCCTGCTGCTCCCCTGCTCCTGACGAGTCCCCCCTGTAACTCCCCTTGGCCTGACCACAGGCGCCCCCTTTTGGGAATCCTCCGATTCACTTGAGAGACTCATGGAAACCCTCAAGTCATTGTCATCCTCTTCCTCCTCGTTCCGGGATTCTTCCCCCTCGCTCTCAGTCTCCTCCCTCATCTGTTCCTCTCTCCCTGAACCCATAAAACATCAAAAACTTTCCTATACAGGGCTACCTTCAGATGTCTTCTGAAAGTCAGATAGTTGTTTATCTCCTTGACATCTGATGGGAGTGTGTGCCACGACTGAGAAGGCCCTCTGTCTGCCTGGTTCCCTGCAACCTTACATCTTGCAGTGAGGGAACTGTCAAAAGCCCCCCAAAGCTGGATTTAAATGTCTGGGCTGAACAATGGGGGTGGAGACACTCCTTCAGGTATACAGGGCTAAGGCCATTTAGGGTCTTAAAGGTCAACACCAGGGGGTCAGCAAAATTTTTCAGCAGAGGGCTGGTCCACTGTCCCTCAGACCTTGGGGGGGGGGGCAGACTATTTTTTTATTATTATTTTAAAAAAGAACGAATTCCTACGCCCCACAAATAACCCAGAGATGCATTTTAAGTAAAAGGACGCATTCTACTTATGTAAAAACACGCTGATTCCTGGACCGTCCACGGGCCAGATTAGAAGGCGATTGGGCTGGATCTGGCCCCCAAGCCTTAGTTTGCCTAACCATGGTCAACACCAACACTTTGCATTGTGCTCGGAGATGTACTTGGAGCCACTGTAGATCCTTTAGGACTGGTGTCATATGGTCCCGGTGGCCGCTCCTGGTCACCAGTCTAGCTGCCGCATTCTGGATTAGTTTTAGTTTCTGAGTCGCCTTCAAAGGTACCCCCATATAGAGTGCATTGCAATAGTCCAAGCAGGAGATAACCAGAGCATGCACCACTCTGGAGAGGCCATCACCACTGCTGGAACCTGCCCTTTATTCAGCATCCGACATGACCAGAGGAGAAGCAGCAGGCTGTATTTAGGACAGAAAGTTGTTGTTGAGAATGGGGAGAAGAGCCAACTCATGCGTCCCATTATTGGGCTGCAAGGCAATTTCCAAGGGAAAGAAGGAGAAAGGGTGCTGCTCAGCGGCACAGCATCTGTGTTGCATACAGAAGAACCTGGGTTCAACCCCCAACTTCTCTTGTCTGAAATGCCAGTCATTATAGACAATGCCAAGTTAAATGCATTGCGTGCAAAACGTCCCAAATTCAATCCCCAGCATCTCCACTTAAGGCTGGGAAGGACTCCCTGCTGGACAACCCAGAGAGCTGCTGCCAGTCAGTGTAAGCACTACTGAGCTAGACCAACCAATGGCCTGATTTGGTATAAGGCAGTGCCCTATGCTGCGAACAAATAACACTTTTGGGCAATGTCCACACCAGTGTTTCCCAACCTTTTTTGGGCAAAGGCACACTTGTTTCATGAAAAAAATCTCGAGGCACACCACCATGCCAGATGGGGAAAGGTCACTTTTTACTTATTTAAAAAAAAATAAAATAATAGTAACAGCATAGAAGGTAATGGTTAGGCTAGCATCCCTCTTCCAAATATGCTAGGTTTTTATTTGCAGGGACTGTTCTACATGGGAAAGCATTCAGCACTGTCATTCTCCCATCTGCCATCTGAATTGGTACTATTCTGGGTCAACTTACTCTGCTGCATGTGTAGATGAAAATGGCACCAAGTGTGGGGGAGGGGGCAGAACAGGTTTCAGATACAGGATATTAAGCATACACGTACTTCAGATTGAACTGGTTGCTTGCTTTGCAAGTTTTCATTTCCCAAATGACTGCCTTGGCAAGCGCAATACCTACCAGGCTCAACGCCGGTCTCGCGCTGCCGCTTCCCGCGCTCTCAAGGACCCGGGAGGAGGAAGGCGTGAAGGGAATCCCAAAGGCGCGAAAACCTCGCGCATGCGCAGGCCTTCCGCCTGCGACAGCCCAGTAGGCCGGCCGAAGTGAGCGGCGATGGGATGTGGGAGGGAGCTTGCTCGCCGCCCCGCGTGTGCCTATGTGGGGCACGTTACAGCCCCGTGACGTCAGCGCCATGCAGGCAGCCAGGCAGGCAGACGGCAAGAGCCCCGCGCTGGGCGGCCTCTCCTCGCCGCCGCCGCCCCACCTCTCGCCGCCCGACTCACCCGCCTCCCTCCAGGCAACATCTCGCGGCACACCAGGCAACGTCTCGCGGCACACTAGTGTGCCGCGGAACACCGGTTGGGAAACACTGGTCCACACCATACATTCAAGGAACTAGGATACCACGTTAAAGTTATGGCTTTCCTCAAAGAATTGTGGTAGTTTGCTTAGGGTGCTGGGGGACCATTATTCCCCTCCCAGAGTAACAATTCCCAGAATTCCCTGGGAAGAGGGGCTGACTGCATCAAGCTCCCTGAATCTGCTGGCACTGAATCCCACCCGAAACTAGCGAGAGCCTGGAAGAGCCCCAAATTCAATCATAATCCAGCCGCATGAGCTACTTAGTGATTAAGGCAGTGGTTTTCTGCAAACATCATGTCCTGCATCACTCAGCATATTGCTCAGCTCTCCGTGGAAGGTGAAGAGGGCATCGCTGAATTCTTCAGAGCTCCGTCTTGCTCATTTGGCTGAGGGCAGCCGGAATAATCTTCCCCGACAGGCCTTGAAAATATCTTGCAACACCCACTTCTTCCTCTGCTATTATTACTGCTGGGGCAGCGTGGTGAGTGAGGGGTGGGTGTGGGGAGGGCAGAGGCCTTCGAAGGCTGGAGGAAAAGCCGAGAGAACGGTGAATGGATTCCAGGGTTCAAGCAAACAAACAGAAAAAGCTGATTCTACAAGCCTAAAGTCCACCCTTCCCTACTTTGGGGCAGGCTCTGCCAGCTCTTCTGCTACCTGTGCAGCTACCTCAGGGGTGGGGGACCATTTGGAGCCAGAGGGCCAGATTCCCTTGCAGGCATATTTCTGGGGGCCGGATGCAAGTGGTGGGCAGGGCCAGAAGCAAAGGTAGGTGGAGCAACAGGTGCAACACTTCCTTTTCGTCCAATGGAGAAAAGCCTTTACAGTGGTACCTTGGGTTACATACGCTTCAGGTTACATACGCTTCGGGTCACACACTCTGCTAACCCAGAAATAGTGCTTCAGGTTAAGAACTTTGCTTCAGGATAAGAACAGAAATTGTGTTCCGGCGGCAGCAGGAGGCCCCATTAGCTAAAGTGGTGCTTCAGGTTAAGAACAGTTTCAGGTTAAGAACAGACCTCCGGAACAAATTAAGTACTTAACCCGAGGTACCACTGTATAGCTCTGTGGTTCCAGTCTCTGTAATTCATTCTGTAATGCCTGTTTATTTTGCTTCCATGTCACCTGAAATGTCTTCCACATTTTCCTCTGCTGCAATGAACCTTTTTTTTTCAAAGGAAGCCTTAAAAAACCCTTTCTGCCCTTAGTCCTAGAGGACAAAAGCAACTGAATGACCTGTCAGTGGTGTGCAAACATCATGCAAAATGCAGAAGGTCACAGCTCAGGGGTAGAGCATATGTTTTGCATGCAGAAAGCCTCAGGATTCAGTCCCTGATGGCATCTCCAGGTAGGGATGGGAGAGGGAGATCGCCCCCCCCCCGAAACCCTGGAGTGCAATGGGCAGTCAGTGTAGACAATACTGATCTAGACAGACCAGTATTTATATAGCCTCCTTCATCCGTAGATCTCAGGGTGGTTCGCAACATAAATATACAAGATAAAAACACAAAATACATAATAATAGCAGGAAGTAGGAACCACAAGGGACACGGGTGGCACTTTGGGTTAAACCACAGAGCCTAGGACTTGCCGATCAGAAGGTCGGCGGTTCGAATCCCCGTGACGGGGTGAGCTCCCATTGCTCGGTCCCTGCTCCTGCCAACCTAGCAGTTCGAAAGCACATCAAAGTGCAAGTAGATAAATAGGTACCACTCCAGTGGGAAGGTAAACGGTGTTTCCGTGCTCTGCTCTGGTTCGCCAGAAGTGGCTTAGTCATGCTGGCCACATGACCCGGAAGCTGTACACCGGTTCCCTCGGTCAATAAAGCGAGATGAGCACCGCAACCCCAGAGTCGGCCACGACTGGACCTAATGGTCAGGGGTCCCTTTACCTTTTAGGAACCACAAATCAACAACCCCGCTCCCCGCATCCACTGCTCCTTTCCTCTGCTCCTGGAATGAACCGAACCCAGAAAAGGAGAAGATACGCAGAGAAAGGCAGGGCTTTTGCGTGCCTCTCACAAGATGCTTTGCACTTTGGCACCAAGCAGACGATACGTGCCTAGTACTTTAGATCATAGCTCTACCACTTTGAAAATAAGCATAAGACTGCTTCTGATGGTCCTGCGAAATTAAGCACACAGACATGCTGCATTCTGGAAGGGGCGAAGCTTTCAGCAGCCTCTCATGATGCAGTCTATTTGACTGGTCAGAAACTGTTACGACCAGCTGGCTTCAACCAATCTTATGCAAACCAGGCAGCTGATCCAACTGTATTGCTCTCATTTGCCTCCCTGACTTGCCCGCTGCGTTCAGACCTCCGATACCTATTAGCAAAGTGACATGAAGTGGAGCAATTGCCGTGATATGCCAGAGATCCAGAGTGAGGGTGCTGCAGTGAATGTTTTTCTCCCCCCCCCCACTCTTTGTAATTTAATAAATACATCCGCTTAAGTGCCCCCGCAAAGCATAGAAGGTGTTTCCATTAATTGATTACGGCCATGACTCTAAGTGAACTGCAACAATATTTATGTTTTCATTTAATTTTCTGGGTTAATGCTGCCGCGAACAGGGATGTGGGCAACCTGAGCCTGGTCTACTAAGGAGCGGATATTCAAAAACAATGACTCCGGAGGAAGGGCAATGATTTAAAAGGCTTCAGGGTTTTTTTCTGGATCAATGACGGTGCGGCTGATACCACAACATCCTTGTCGATTCTTTGCCATTTAATCTTAAGAGGAATCGGTCTGAGATGGACAGAACACCTGCTGTTAAGAATATATATGGCACTTCTGGGAACAGTTCCTGGATGGCTAGTATTAATAACTCATTCATTTCTGACTAGTACATCCCTTTGTAGGGGCGGCATGGGGTAGGCAGGGAATGGAAGCTGTAAGACTTTACTAAATGACTCTCGTCTGGGATTAGTGAAGAATGTTGTTGAGTACTTTCCATGGAAAATAGATAAGGCTGTAACCAACTAAGGGGACGCACAGATGTGGGGAATATTGTGTTGGTTTTCCTGATTATAAAGCTAATGTTTCTGTCCTGTTTTCTAATGTTCCTTTCACAATGCGGTATCTGTTGTGTCGACAACTGCCCAGATCAACACAGGAAATTAAAAGGAAGGGAGACCCACCCTCTTCTCTTATTGGACTACAGTGGTACCTTGGGTTACAGACTCTGCTAACCCAGAAATAGTACCTTGGGTTAAGAACTTTGCTTCAGGATGAGAACAGAAATCGTGTGGCGGCAGCAGCGGGAGGCTCCATTAGCTAAAGTGGTGCTTCAGGTTAAGAACAGTTTCAGGTTAAGAATGGACCTCCGGAACGAATTAAGTACATAACCAGAGGTACCAGTATACAAATCATCCACCTGACATTACCAACACAGGGAAGATTGGACCAGGAACAGCTTGGCCACAATTCATGCACCGGTTACGTCAAGACTGGATTCCTGCAATGCACTCTGCATGGTGCTCCCCTTGCACTTGATCCGGAAGCTGCAGTTATTGCAGGATGCTGCAGCATGACTGCTGACAGGACTGAGGCCTTGCCGGCATATACCACCCATACTCGGAGATCAGCACTGGTTGTTAAGTTGCTACAGGGCTACCATTGGTACATAAAGCCCTTACCAACTGGGGACCAGTTTACCTGCAAGATCGCCTTTCCCCACATTCACCAGCTTGACCACTTCAATCTAAGGAACTGGCACTGTCACAAGTGCCACACAATACCCATTCTGCACTCGGGAGACCTTGGTCTTTTAAGTGTGGCAGCACAGACTTTGGAACTCCCTGCTTATTGACACCAGGTAGGTGCCTTCACTGTACTCATTTCGGCACCTGCTAAAAAATACTTTTGTTTAGAGAAGCCTATCAAGACATGTAGAGAATGCTGACATGTGTTGCAATCTGGTTTTTACCTTATTGTTGGTTTAAATTATTATTTTTTGATGTTTTACGTAGTTGCTTTTGTTTTTACTGATAATTTCATTGCTTTATTCTTTCTGTAAACTGCTTTGAGGGCTTTTTTTCTTTTCTTTTACAGTCAAGCTGCATATGAATTGTATGATGTAAATAAATGAACCTAGACAGCATCTTAAAAAGCAGAGACATCATCTTGCCAACAAAGGTCCGTATAGTTAAAGCCATGGTTTTCCCAGTAGTGATGTATGGAAGTGAGAGCTGGACCATAAAGAAGGCTGATCGCCGAAGAATGGGTGCTTTTGAATTATGGTGCTGGAGGAGACTCTTGAGGGTCCCATGGACTGCAAGAAGATCAAACCTCTCCATTCTTAAGGAAATCAGCCCTGAGTGCTCACTAGAAGGACAGATCCTGAAGCTGAGGCTCCAATACTTTGGCCACCACATGAGAAGAGAAGACTCCCTGGAAAAGACCCTGATGTTGGGAAAGATGGAGGCCACAAGGAGAAGGGGACGACAGAGGACGAGATGGTTGCACAGTGTTCTCGAAGCTACCAGCATGAATTTGACCAAACTGTGGGAGGCAGTGGAAGACAGGAGTGCCTGGCGTGCTCTGGTCCATGGGGTCACGAAGAATCGGACACGACTAAACGACTAAACAACAACAACAAATAAATAAATAAACACAGGGCTTTGACGACCTGCATTGAGGGTGCTATGCTACTAGCCACAATGGCTGTGCTCTGCCTCCACAGCTAGAGGCAGCAGTGCTTCTAAATACCAGGAGGGGAGAGGGCTCTTGTGTTTTGTCCTGCTTGGGGCATCTGGTTGGTTCCTGTGAGAACAGCATGCTGGGCTAAATGGTCTATTGGCCTGATGCAGCAGGCTCTTCTTGTGCTCTTGACAAGAGACAAAATGATCCACGAGAAGTGCCAGGAACCTGGCAGCTGCAGAGAGATGAGGAATCACACACCAGTCAAATCTTTCGTTTCAAGCCTTTTGTTTTCGTTTGGTGCTAAGGAAGATGCAGTGCCCATCACCAGCCGGAAAGGATGGCGCCTGCGAAAAGCTGAATGTGCTGGCAGCTTGAACATCCTCTTTTGAGCTCGGAGAGGGCGGGGGTAATTTGGATTTGGTTTGACTCCAAAGCACTCCCCCACCCTTCCTTCCTGCTATTCCTATAAACAGTTGCTACAGCAACACTCTCTTGTGGCTGTCTCACAACCTTTACAGCACGTACTACAGAGCTTTCTACAGGGCCTGGCATCAATCCTTCTAATAGCAAACTCAGGTGGCGAGTGCTGACAGGACTGCCACAAAAATGGGGCCAAGGAGGAACAAGCGGGAGGTTATCTGCATTCCCAAGGGAACCCAAAGTTTTCAGAAGTATTTTTTTTTACAAAAATGTGGTAGACAAATATTCCTGCCCCGCTCCCAAACCCCATAGTCCAATGAGGACTGAACATGCACCGTAGCCTTGGAACGTTGTGACAATTGGGGCGGGGGAGAAAACAGCAGGGGGGGAAACTGGTATATCCTGCTTGGAGGGCTGTAATATCTGAGCAGATCCATCCTTTGACCCAGACCAGGATTCTAGAATGCTCTAGGAATTCTGGAAGCAGGAACTCCAGTCTGTACTTAACTATGAGCAAGGAAAGCATTCTGAAATAAAGCTCTTCATTCAACAAACATGGCCTCCATCTATGTTCTGTTTCTCTCATGCCAAAAATCAATGGAGAGAATGGACCACAGAATGGATGGCTGGAGCCCCGAACTTCGTTTATGGGGCAAAGATATGTTGCCCCACCCCCTTGACTCATCCAATGCAAAACAGGAAAGCCCTGGAACAAAATATACCTTAGAATGAAGGAACCAAAAAAAGAAAGACAGAAGGAACAAGGTGATGTGAAGGTCCTGTTCCCTGCAGGTGTCAATGTGCCAGCGAGTTCCCCATGGAGACCTTAGTCAGATTCCTGGAATCACATAGGATGGAAGTGATAAAGGTGATGCACAGGGAGCTTAATCTTGTTTTCTGACCCAGCCGTGTTCCTACTTGACCTACACCAGACATCACATATGGCAACAGGTGTGGGCAAATGGGCATGGAATGTGAGAAACGGTCTGTCAAGCTGTTCCTGAGCCCTGACCAAAAAGATAACCACACCCTTATACACTGTACACATCCCTGGCACTCTGTAGAAGAGGGCCTCCTGAAGACACCATTCTCATCAGGAAGTCTGTTCCACATGTAGGAACTAGGCCTTTGGAGTTGTGGAACTTTTCTGTGCTGGAACCCCCTTTTCCTTACCTATCAGGCATCAGAGAATTGCAGAGTTGGAATGGGACCCATGGGTCATCTAGTCCAACCTCCTGCAATGCAGGTATCACAGCTCAAGAATCCCTGGTCATCTAGTCTCTATTTAAAACCCTCCAATGAAAGAGAATCACCACCTTCTGAAGTAGCCTGTTCCACTTTTTTCTTCAAGCAAGCCTATTCAGACATGCAAGATACTGACATGTGTCTTAATCTGGTTTTAGCTTATTGCTGTTCTTAATGACACTTTGAATCCTTTAAATGCTTGTTTTTAACAGTTCCCCTCACTCCCCAATAATTTCATTGTTTTAGTCTTCTTGTAAACAGCTTTGAGGGTGCTGGGGTCTTTTTTTGTGTGTGTAAACAATCAAGTGGTATATAAATTTTGTCAAATACCGTATTTTTTGCTCTATAAGATGCACCAGACCACAAGACACACCTAGTTTTTGGAGGAGGAAAACAAGAAAAAAAATATTCTGAATCCCAGAAGCCAGAACAGCAAGAGGGATCGCTGCACAGCGAAAGCAGCAATCCTTCTTGCTGTTCTGGCTTCTGGGATAGCTGCGCAGCCTGCATTCGCTCCATAAGACGCACACACATTTCCCCTTACTTTTTAGGAGGGAAAAAGTGAGTCTTATAGAGCAAAAAATACAGTAATTAAAACAAATAAGAGGGACCACAAAGGCCAGCCAATAGAGGCATTCTGTCCCTGATATTTCACCTAAGGTGAGATTGCAGTGCAGAAAGTTAAAAAGCAGAAACAGGGGGACAATCCAAGGGTTGCCAAGTCATCATCTGAGCCAACTGTGTTTTGGAACAAGAGGTATCATAGCTACCAGAAAGGACTAGTCGACAGAGGCTTCCCTTCCTGGCAGCCAGTCGCGATGGAGAACAAGGGAGAAAAGGGCAGGGCTGTGTAAGCTGGCTGAACAATGAGGAGCTAGGCTGGGTTTATGTGAGGCCTTTGAGGGAGGAAGACAGAGCCCAGGAAAAAACTTCTCCACTACCCCAGTTCACTTTGGCCAGTGGTGAGAAAGGAAGCGTTTCCCACAAATGAAAATGACAGTGGGAGCCCTTTTCCTGGATCCACAATGCTCTAGGGGGATAACATTTGCTTTTAATTGTATGTTGTTGTTTCCATCACAGGAGTGTTTGCTACCCTAGGCTCCTTTTGGGGGAAAGGTGACATCTAGATTTAATTGAGTAGAATGAATGAATGAATGAATGAATAAGTTGGCTGTCTGTGCCTGCCACTGACTCTGGCTCCAGCCTCTGCTGGGCTCCCTTGCTTTCTGCCCCACAAATCCCAAATGGGCCCCCAGCCAACATTGATGGAAAAGTTTAAGGCTGAACACGTCGAACCATCATAAAGGATTCCTCTTCTTTGTTTTCCAAAGTGTCTGAGAAGGGCAGCCCAGCCTTCAAGATGCCCACTCTACCTTATGACCACCAGCCCTTAACACCTTCCCACAGGGGTCTTCTAACAGTTCAGGGTTTCATACACCTGTTTTCCAGCTCAGCCTTTAGTGAAGGTGGCTTATCCCTTCGGCTGTCCATTATTGGTGGCTTTGGGGCAGCAGTGGGATGTACTGTAAGTAGGGATAAGGGAGAAATCAGACTCAGTTTGCACTGAGAATGAAACCGACCTAATTTGCACTTTCTGAAACCATACGGTAACCAAAGCACGGCCATCTTTTGTAATCCTCCAAATTCTGCAATGCAGTTCTCAAGCGATGTGTACACAAAATGCATAAAGTGTCCAAATAAATGCATATATTGAAAATAACATAGAAAAAACTGTTATAGTAGGAAAGATCACTTTGCAAAATATGTGGCTACTACATTAAATGTGTATGTTTGCAGAAATTTATGCTAAAATGCATTTTTTTAATGAGGGCTTTTGAAAAGAAATCACAAACTGATGTGAAAATGTGGTCTAAAAGTTAAGATTGGAAACAAGAGGAACAGGGAAACTGAAATTGGTGGATTTTCTCATCGCTAAAGGTAGGCAGCCACCTATTCCTCAGTTTGATGAAAGATGCCAGGCAAAGCAACCTTCCCTATCTTAGCTCCTTGTAAATCATTGTTGACCTTTTATGATGTCCGGTTGGTGCTTCTGAATCTTTTGAATGACATCGGTACAAGCGTCTGTGAAAAGTGTTGGTGTCTTCCTCTGTTATTTTACACAAGAACAACTTACAAGTCTTGGCTTGTGATCCCAAGGGCAGACTGAAAACATATTACTTCCCACTAGGCAGAAACTAAACCTGAATCTTCCAGCAACTGACTTAAAGCAATGAAAAGTGGGAGGAGGGAACCTTACTGCCTAGATAAGAAAGTCATAATTGGTAACTTTGAAGTCAATAAAAAAAAGATCCATAAAAAAGTTAAGGGTGCTTTAGAGATTTCACTTGCAGAAAACATTAGGAGAATATCTTCCTAATTAACCACTCTCTCATTACACTTGTCAGCCCAAAAGGATTATTAACAGATCATCAGCTTTCTCTAATGTCAACAACCATGAATAAATAGAATGGTTATCTCTTTCCTGCCATTCTAATTACAAAAAAATATATCAAATAGACGGGGCAAGAGGAGCTATTCATAATAGTTTCTTCTCTGCCACACCCTTAATTTCCCTATCCACCTACCAGTGGTGGACTTGGATCCTACGGTACCCTGCGCAAGGCCAAAATTTGCCCCACCATCCTCTCAATGCCTTTCCAAAGGCAGGTAAGGAGGCACCCAGCTTTGGGAAAGAGATACGAGAGCCCTGTCTGGGTCCTAGAGCCCTCCCTCCTCCTTCCCAAAGCTAGGAAAGTACTAACTAGACTTTAGGAACAAGAGGGAGGACTCTAGGACCCTGACAGACCCTCATGCTTCCTTCTGAAAGTCCAGCACCTTGTTTTCTGGGCTCTAAGACAGCAGCTCCATGGTTCAGCACCCATTGCACAGCCCTAATCTGCCCCTACACCCATCTACCATGGATATCCACAAATTCCATCTCGTTTCAAGATGCCATTATTTTCCCCATCATAAATATTTTGGCATTGTGTTCCAAAATAACTAATTTTCGGAGCAACGAGCCAAGAGGCACACATGTTTCTGGAATGGCAACTATTTCCTGGGGAAGGTGAATGAAAACAGAGACCTAAGAAAAGACTATTTATGTATGTGACCACGGCTGCATGGATGTTATTGGCCCAGAGATGGAAAGAAGATAAAGTCCCGACCAGAGAAGAATGGCAGATCAAGTTGATGGATTATGGTGAAATGGCTAAAATGACCAGAAGAATCAGAAATCAGGAAGACCAAAATTTTAATAAGGAATGGGGGAAATGTATAATTTATTTTAAAAACCATTGTAAACACAGTTAAAATCGTTAGTAGGACTGGAATATATCACTTGTAGTTTAATGGTGAATTTTGGATACAATGGAGAGGTAAAAGATTTGGATTATTATAAAAGATGCAGGAGGAAATGATTAACAATAGGACCCACAAAGGGGAATCCAGGAGATTCTTTGGAATCTTGTTTCTGTGTTGTATGTTGGATACATGACTGTAAAATTTTAGTCTGAAAAACCAAATAAACAAATTTATAAAAAAGAAAGGAAATGGAGACTTAAACTAGTCATCAGGAAAGAGGAAGGTGCTGTAGAGGTTTATTCTTAAGAACGTAAGAATATCCCTGTTGCATCAGGGTCCTCTGGGCCAGAACCCCATTCTCATGGTGGCCACCCAGTTACCTGTGGGAAACCTGTAAGAAGGGCCCGTGAACAAGAGCACCTCCTCCTCCTGTAGCCTCCAGCAACTGGAACCCAGAAGCATTACTGCCTCTGAACATGGAGGCAGAGCATGACCGTCATGGCTAGTCCCCATAGATAGCCTTCTCCTCCACAAATCTGTTCAACCCTCTCTTAAAGCCATCCAAGTTGGTGGCCTTCACTGCCTTCTGTGGGAGCAAGTTCCATATTTTATGCGCCGTGTGAACAAGTTGATTCTTTTATTGATCCTTAGTCCTCCAACATTAAGCTTCATTGGCTGTCCATCAAATACAGTGGTACCTCGGGTTACATACACTTCAGGTTACATACGCTTCAGGTTACAGACTCCGCTAACCCAGAAATAGTACCTCAGGTTAAGAACTTTGCTTCAGGATGAGAACAGAAATCGTGTTCCGGCGGCGCGGCAGCAGCAGGAGGCCCCATTAGCTAAAATGGTGCTTCAGGTTAAGAACAGTTTCAGGTTAAGAACGGACCTCCGGAACGAATTAAGTACTTAACCCGAGGTACCACTGTAGTAATATAATGATGATGAGGATTCCCACCCAATGAACAAGAATTCAGAAGCAAGAAGGCACCATTCCAAATCTACAAAGAACAATGTTAGTAAAGAGGACAAGAAACAGCCAAAACGATACTCTGGAAAGCTCCACCACTTACCTATATACAGGGAAGAGTCTTTCCTTCTCACGTGGTCGTCGATGTAGGAAACTCCTAAAGGCTGTACAGGGGTGGCCCCAATCCCTAGGAGGACTTGAGCTCCAATGAGAAGCAAATACATCATGTTGGTGGCAGTTCTGTTCCTGCAGATAAGCTCCGGGTCTGGTCCCTCATCACTGGCAGAGCCATTGACCACGCAAACATCCCTCCCTTCGGCGCCCCACCGAATCTCCCCGGCTTCGTATTCGTACTGATGGGTCAGGAATTCGGGCAGCGCTGAGAGGAGAGCCCCGAGAGCCATGACGATCCCTCCGCATCCTATCAAGCGAGGCCGGTGACCCCGGGCACCAAAATAGCTGACAAAGAGGATGAGAGCCAAGTTCCCAATCTCAAAGCTGCTGGCAATCACACCCACGTCGGCACTCTGCAGGTTGAATCTCCGCTCCAAGGTGGTCAACACACTCACCTGTGAGGAGAGACAACGAGTTTTAGTTTTCATCCTTTATTATTTTATTCACATAATATACATTCTTTACAACAAACAACTCCAAAATATACAGACAACTCCAAAATAAAATCATATGTAACAAAACCATAAGTCTCATGTTTTCATTTACGCTGATCTCCTCTCCAATAGCTTTACTTGATATTTTTTGCTGCTTTCTGCTTTCCTTATAGAATCTTTATGAAAATTTAAATCTTTTAAATCCTATACCCATCTTTAACAGTTTCAATTAATCTCGTCACCTCCCTCCCCCACAGCCCAGTACTTCCCTCCACCCGTGTGCGATCTTCTTTACCTACTATTATTTTTGTTATTGTTGTGTTATTCACTTTGTTATTCCATCCTTAATATATTATTATCCTATCTCCTTGCGCCTTTTAAACTTTTGCATATTAATTTTTAACCTCCAGCACCAACTTTTTTCATGCATTCCTTAACGCATTCCCACTCTTTATTAATTTTTTGATTAGAGTAGCCTCTAATTGATGCTGTTAATTTTACCATCTCCGCGAATTCAAGAAATTTGATTCTCCATTTGAATAATTCTGGTATTTTATCAATTTTCCAATTTTTTGCCACTATGATTCTGGCTGCCGCGGTTGCGTAAAGGAATATATTCCTTTTATCCTTAGGAATGTCACTTGATACTAAACCCAGCAAAAATTCATCTGGTTTTTTAAAGATTGAGTGTCCTATTTTCTAACGTTCCTTTCGCATTGCAGTACCTGTTCAAATATGGAAAGTGGTGTGTTTTTTACTCATATACTCGAATGCCATGCTAATTTTCATTCACACCAGTGGGCACGGTGTGACATAACAACAAACATTGTTGGGCAATGTGTTGGTGCTGACCTTTAAAGCCCTAAATGGCCTTGGCCCTGTATACCCCCATCGTTCAGCCCAGACACTGAGGTCCAGCGCCGAGGGCCTTCTGGTGGTTCCCTCACTGCGAGAACTGAGGTTGCAAGGAACCAGCCAGAGGGCCTTCTCGGTAGTGGCACCCACCCTGTGGAACTCCCTCCCATCAGATGTCAAGGAGATAAATAACTATACAACTTTTAGAAAACATCTGAAGGCAATGCTGTATGGGGAAGCTTTTAATGTCTGGTATTTTATTATGTTTTTATATGTGTTGGAAACCACCCAGAGTGGTTGGGGAATAATAATAATAATAATAATAATAATAATAATAATAATAATAATAATAATAATATAACAACAACAATAATAATAATAGTAGCTCCCTCACACTTTCCACACATGCATGTTTTCGTTCCCCTGTGATTTCCCCATGAAAATGACAGAAAAGAACTGTATGCTGTTATAGTGCTCTGAATTTTGTCACTTCTGTGGTTTTCTGGGGTAAGGGGGCTGCAAACAGGGTTTTTTTCTGGAATCAAATAAAATGGAAATGAGTGCAAAAAATGCACAACATTCCATTAGTTTTCTGGAAGTGGCTTTTATGGCATGTGGAAGCTCAAATACAATGCAGAAACTGACAAGGAAACACGAGGGAAATGGAGTAAACGGCTGAGGGAATGCAGTTTCGGGGTCATCTTACTTAACACCTGACCCACCATATTCTGTTGCAGAACTTTCTCCTCTTGCTGACAGGGGATAAGCTCTTTCAGCAGCTTTATTAGATTAATAGGCACACAGAAAATTGTTCCTCCTGAAAGGAGCAAATGCAGAAACTGTTCTGGAGAGAAACGTATATTCTGCAGCAAGCCTTTAAAAACATCCACACCAAAGACTTAAAACACACACACACACACACACAAATAGTAAAGAGCTTAAAAACAAAAAAGGACAGCCTTAGGAGAAAGGCAAAAAATAGTTGGGACTGGAGGCGATCAGAACCTCCTCATAAAGCAGATGATGTTCTCTGTAGCTGGATTCTAAGAGATTGTGGCAGCCTCTGTCCTCTTAGATATGCCCTCAGTGAACATCAGAATGCTGAGAGGACATTAAAAGATCACTGGGCAGATGAGAGAATAAGTATTATTGGACTCGTCTGTATTACTTAGTATGGAAAAATTAAAGGGGGGGGGGACTAATTTCTTGTATCCCTGAAGCCAGACAAAGCCAATGTAGCGACATACAGATGTTGTCATGTACAATTCCCAACATCCCTGACAACTGGCCACATTCGTTTGGTCCAACAGGAACAGCAGTCCAGAACATCACCTGGGTGCCACCCTGGCTACTCTTGCCTCAAAGTAACTAAAATGAGCACCTCTCTATTTCTTTATAAATCGCTTCCCACTAGCCGCCCCAGAGTGATTTACAATCCAATGAAAACATACACCCAAAATAGCAGATGTTTGTTTATTCAAGTTTATATCCCTCCCTCCCAAAGGAGCCTAGGGTGGCCGCTACTGCTGCTGAAGTTGCAGCTACAACATTTGCATGTATAAAGAGCTAAAGCTTTTGCATATAAAAAACAATATTAAAACAATGAGGTGTATATATAAATGACTTCTACATCTTGCTCAGCACTGTCTTCTCTGACCAGCTGTGGGTCTCCAAGGTCACAGGGAAAGAAAGGCTTTATAAGCACCAGCTCCTTATTTCTTTTAACTGAAGGTGCTGAGGGTAGAACCTGAGGCCTTCTGTGTGCCAAGCAGGTGTGCCACCACTGAGCCACGGGTGAGACATAGGAACATAGGAAACCGTGAGATTCTTGGTCCATCTAGCTCAGTCTTGCAGCGTGCAGTCAGTGGACTTGGGGGAACTAGGCTAGTCCCCTAAATGTTCCCGGAGAGCCAGCGTGGTGTAGTGGTTAAGAGCAGTAGACTCGTAATCTGGGGAACCGGGTTCGCATCTCCGCTCCTCCACATGCAGCTGCTGGGTGACCTTGGGCCAGTCACACTTCTCTGAAGTGTCTCAGCCCCACTCACCTCACAGAGTGTTTGTTGTGGGGGAGGAAGGGAAAGGAGAATGTTAGCCGCTTTGAGACTCCTTCGGGTAATGATAAAGTGGGATATCTAATCCAAACTCTTCTCCTTCTCCTTCTTCTTCTTGGTAAATTAGAGTATTAAAGTGTGTCCAACTCATTCGTATACATTCATGTTTATATCACGATATTTATCACTCTGACGTGATAAATACTCTGTTCGAGAGATGTTCCCTTGGTTCATTTCCTGCGTGCAAATGCATTTTGTACAGCCCTGCTTTGGCTTCCACTTACGACAGATCAGCGGGAGCGGCTGGAGCCGAGGAACAGGAATAGTCTGTTGGACAAAATAACTACACGTGGTGTTTGGTGCTTTGCGTTTAACGTGTCTCCTTTTGTTCTCAAGACAACACAGCACAGGTTTGTTTGTTGGTTCCCTGTAGCAACTAAAAGCATGCAGTTTCAAGCATTCAAGTGAAGTGACCAGAAAGACCATACCGTGTGTCTATACAGTCGCACCTCGGGTTACATACGCTTCAGGTTACATACGCTTCAGGTTACAGACTCCGCTAACCCAGAAATAGTACCTCGGGTTAAGAACTTTGCTTCAGGATGAGAACAGAAATCATGCTGCGGCGGCGCAGTGGCAGCAGGAGGCCCCATTAGCTAAAGTGGTGCTTCAGGTTAAGAACAGTTTCAGGTTAAAAAACGGACCTCCGGAACGAATTAAGTACTTAACCCGAGGTACCACTGTACTTTAGTTATAAAGTATAGAGAGGGACTCAGTTAAAGAAACATTTCCCTGCTTAGAGAATGCATCTGTGCATGTGCAGTCAGGCTGCAAACCTGTGCCAAGGCCAGCGCAATTTGGTGAAATGCGCCTGCTTCCACAATGTTGTGTTTCGGACCTTCTTTGTGGCACATCTGTTCCCCTATGAAAAATTTCACTGCATGCCACCAATGTACATCAAGTTCCTGGAGGGTAAGTCACCTTGGAAGAGCCAGGGATTTAATCTGGAACTTCTTGTATGCAAAGCAGGGTAAAGGGTATTAGGACCCCTCAAGGTCCTTAGAAGATTTCAGGGATGTTAGTTGTAAAGCTCTCATAGCACCATACAGAACTACCTTAGACCAAGTCAGAATATTGGTCTATCTGGTTCAGTATTGTCCACACTGACTGGCAATAGCTCCCCAGGATTTTGCAGGGTTATCTCTTAGTTTGGCAGCAATTAAAACCTTCCTCCAGGTGAACTTGACAAAAAGGGACCTGCCAGTTCTGACCTGTTTGTGGTTTCCTAATACAGTTCAGTCCTA
This sequence comes from Podarcis muralis, assembly GCF_964188315.1. Classification (NCBI taxonomy): domain Eukaryota; kingdom Metazoa; phylum Chordata; class Lepidosauria; order Squamata; family Lacertidae; genus Podarcis; species Podarcis muralis. The sequence goes on from NC_135668.1 coordinate 26,449,691, forward strand.
ATACACCCCTCACTGGAAAATGATGAGGTTAGGTGTAATGCTTAGCCATTTTTCACTAGTGTAATAGTAGTGTTTCTGCCACTACAGTTTCCATTTAAAACAGCAGGCAGTGCAGAATAAGAAACATGTGAGCAAGAACTCTTGCTGTGCATGGGGCATGGGGAACAAGAAGACGTTTGTCTGGCTCACATTTTAATGCAGGTGCACCTAATTCCTGTAAAAATGTATTGAATGGAAACACAGTTATCCTGCCGAATTTGCGCTCATCTGATTTTTGCAATGCAGTTCTCCAACACACACACAAATGTATTACATAGATAGATGGATAGATAGATAGATGATAGATAGATAGATAGATAGATAGATAGATATAGATAGATGATAGATGATAGATGATAGATAGATAGATGATAGATAGATGATAGATAGATGATAGATAGATGATAGATTAGATAGATAGATAGATAGATAGATAGATAGATAGATAGATGATAGATATAGATAGATGATAGATAGAGATAGCCTTAAATGTCTTCCTTCTGTGAGACATTTAAGAATACAGAAAAGCCATGCTTGAAAGCATCACTGCAAAATGCCTTCCTAGTACTTTGGCACACCTGGGATTGTCTTACATGACACAACCTACTCCTGAATTTGTCTTTGCTCCATATCTCCTTGGAGACACTTCTTGGCAAGTAGAGAACACCAGTAATAACACTTCAACCACAAAGAGCCTTGCGGTTTCTTCTGCGAGTGAGTGAAGGAGGGATGGCTTGCACGTCGGGCAAGGGGAGGGATGAAGGTGCAAGGAGCATCCAATGCGAGGGTTCATCCACACAATCTGCTTGTTCCATGCCTAGAAAGCAAGTCTCCTACTTGTCCCACGTTTTGCAGGCAGGAGTTCCAGCGGTTTTGCCCTTACCCCTCTGCTTTCCCCCGGGAAACCTGCTCTTTGGGGCTAAATTGGAACAGATCGCAATCCATGGAAAACCTGATGGCCATTCGTTCTGATTCAGCACCAAATCACAGGTTTTCTTTGGGGGAAAGCAGAGGGGTAAACAGAAGTGTGAAAAGGCTACTCTGAGGTTCAGTGGACCTCAGATCCATGCAAAACAGGCCAAGTTTTTGCTGGCAGCATTTCTAGAGATGCAAGCAAGGACAGATGTGCAGCAATACAGTTCAGAAAGCAGTGCAAAGGGGTTGAGAATAATTAGAAAAACAAACATTTCCCAGAGGTCTAACATCAGAAATACTGTTTGTTTTTGTAATGCAACTCCTTACAGAAAAGGAAAAGAGGGCACCTCTGAATCCAAACATCATCACAGCTATTTTTGAAAAAACAAACAGTAGGGAACCGTTTTCATTTATCGTTTTGCAAAGCGATTATGTATTTAGGAGATCTGCTTCAGGATCCTACCCCCCAAAAAATTGTTCTCATTTTAACAAGCTTTGAGCACTGATTCTGTGAGAAGACCCCATCTCCCCTCCGCCGCCGCCCTCCCCAGTCCAGTTAAAGGAAGCTGTGCTATATTCCCTGCTACTGTCACAAACACTGACTTCCAATGTCAAGAGATAACTGTCCTCATCATCATCCCCACAGAAACAGCCTGATGGGTGAAAAGCTGCTGACCTCAGCATCCACCCAAAATATCCGCCTGTCACACAAAAATGGGATTTACCAAGTAAGAGACAGGAAAAGTGGGAAGCCATGAAAGACTCAGACTCCAGACTCTTAGCTGACAGATTTGCAGAGAGCCAGTGTGGTACAGTGGTTAGAGTGTTGGACTAGGACCCAGGAGAGAGGGGTTCAAATCCTCACTTGCCCACAAAGTTCATTAAATGAGCTTAGGCCAGTTATTGCCTTCTTAACCTAACTTACCTCACAGGATTGTTGTGGGGATTAAATGAGGAGGGTTTGCCACATGGTTGGCAAAGGCTGATCGCGGGCGTCTCACAAAGGTCCAATCAATTTGTTGGATGGGGACACAGGACAGGGCCTTTTCAGTGGTGGCACCGCAACTATGAAATGACCTGCTCCTGGAAGCATGCCTGGCACAGATAAAGCTGATATTTCGGTGGCATTTAAAACCTAGGTGATTCGTAATTTATCATTGCCGTATTTTTCGCTCTATAAGACGCACCAGACCACAAGACGCACCTAGTTTTTGAGGAGGAAAACAAGAAAAAAATATTCTGAATCTCAGAAGGCAGAACAGCAAGAGGTATCGCTGCGCAGTGAAAGCAGCAATCCCTCTTGCTGTTCTGGCTTCTGGGATAGCTGCACAGCCTACATTCGCTCCATAAGATGCACACACATTTCACCTTACTTTTTAGGAGGGAAAAAGTGAGTCTTATAGAGCAAAACATACGGTAATTAATGAGATTTATCATTAGATTTACAACCCACTCTTCCCCAGGAATGGGTCGCAGCAATATGAAATACAGCATTTGAAATCTGAAATCTAAAATCTCTTTCTCTCTCAAATGTTCAGGGCCAGGGTAAAGAGGTACATCTTCAGCATAAGCCAAAAGCTATATCATCATCATCATTAATTAAATTTGTGTACTCCCCTTCATCTGAAGATCACAGGGTGGTTCACAATGTAAAAATACAAAATGAAAATACAAATTACAAAATAAAGTAAAAGCAAAACAATAACCCTCCTGACACATTTAAAAGGCCACAGAATGTTAATCAGCCAAATGCTTGGTTGAAGAGAAATGTTTTTGCCTGACACCTAAATATATGTAATGAAGGTGCCAGGTGAGCCTCCCCGGGGAGAGCATTCCACACATGGGGAGCCACCACTAAAAAGGCCTGTTCCCATATGGCCACCCTGCAGACCTCTCGTGGGGGAGGCACCCAAAGAAGGACCTCAGATGATGGTCACAGAGTATGGGTCAGTTCATATAGGGAGAGGTGGTCCTTGAGGTATATGCTGAAGGTGCCAGGCCCACTGCTGTTGGGAAGGAACCCCACAACTTAGGGCCTGCCACTGAGAATGCCTTCTCCTGGGACGTCGCTACCTCTGAACTTCTGAGTGTCCCCTCTGCCAATCTGAGCACCCGAGAAGGTCTGCAGGGAAGTTCGCCTGCAGCAGCTGCAATTCCTGTGCTGGAGCTTGCTCTTCTGTTTTCAGTTTATATCAGGCGTGCCCCTTGTTTTGTCTAGATTACCATCTCAATTGTCATTTTAAATTGTTTTAAAATGATGGTGTAACCCAGCCTGGGGATCCATTAATGAAGGGCAGGTTAAGAATGCCCTTAATAAAAACAAATATAAACAATGTGGGCAAGGAAGGAGGCGCTCAGCTGCAACGAGGCAGCAACATGGAAAGGAGGTGCTGCTGCTGCCCCAGGATGCCTGATTAGTCTCCTCTGTTCCGAATAATTTGTAAAATAAATCCCCCGGCAAATTAAGGTTCCATTTTGGAGCTAACAAACAACACCAATTTGCATCCGGAGTGCTTCTGACACATTTTAATTGCCAGATGTAAGAAAAGTTCATTCTCACTTGCTCCATATTTCCTGAAGATGAGCCTTTGCTCCCTAGAGTGCTGGGAATTCAAACTCCTGGGAACCAAATTTTGTACTTACAAGCATTATATAAGTTCTCTCTCTCTCTCTCTCTCTCTCTCTCTCTCTCTCTCTCTCTCTCTGACACACACAGACTTACCTGCCAAGCTGTTAAAAACACCACAAGTAATCTCTCTCCCACACATCTCACAGGCACACAGAGATGTAGGTGGTAAGAACAAAAGCTGCATCTTATTGAGAAGCAGATGAATTGGAATTCATCAACCCACCTGACATAGTTTTTAAAAGCCTAAGGAAGGCTGATCGCCGAAGAATTGATGCTTTTGAATTATGGTGCTGGAGGAGACTCTTGAGAGTCCCATGGACTGCAAGAAGATCAAACCTATCCATTCTTAAGGAAATCAGACCTGAGTGCTCACTGGAAGGACAGATCATGAAGTTGAGGCTCCAATACTTTGGCCACCTCATGAGAAGAGAAGACTCCCTGGAAAAGACCCTGATGTTGGGAAAGATGGAGGGCGCAAGGAGAAGGGGACGACAGAGGATGAGATGGTGGGACAGTGTTCTCGAAGCTACAAGCATGAGTTTGACCAAACTGTGGGAGGCAGTGGAAGATAGGAGTGCCTGGCGTGCTCTGGTCCATGGGGTCACGAAGAGTCGGACACGACTAAACGACTAAACAACAACAACAAGGAAGGAACATAGATGGTTTTAATAGACTAACCAATGTAAGAAGGGCACTATGGGGCAAGGCACACGGCCCATCTTATCCAGCCTCCAGTTCTCTCACCGGCCAACCAGACACCCCAATGGGAAGCCAAAAAACAGGACCCCTGCACAACAGCCTGTTCCCCTCCTGTGGTTTCCAGCAACTGGTATTCAGATGTATAATGCCTCCAAAAGTGGAGGCGGAATACAACCCTCATGCCTAGCAGCCACTGATAGCCCTTAACTGTGAATATGGCTAATCCTCTTTTAAAGCCATCTAGATTGGCGGTCATGGGACGCAGGTGGCGCTGTGGGTTAAACCACAGAGCCTAGGACTTGCCGATCAGAAGGTCGGCGGTTCAAATCTCCATGACGGGGTGAGCTCCCGTTGCTCAGTCCCTGCTCCTGCCCATCTAGCAGTTTGAAAGCATGTCAAAGTGCAAGTAGATAAATAGGTACCACTCTGGCGGGAAGGTAAATGGCGTTTCCATGCGCTGCTCTGGTTTGCCAGAAGTGGCTTAGTCATGCTGGCCACATGACCCGGAAGCTGTACGCCGGCTCCCTCGGCCAATAAAGCGAGATGAGCGCTGCAACCCCAGAGTCGGTCACAACTGGACCTAATGGTCAGGGGTCCCTTTACCTTTGCAGGTTGGCGGTCATCACTGACTCCTGCAGAATCAAGTTCCATAGTTTAACTATGCACAGAATGATGGCAGGCTTTCCTTTATCCAGATGTCCTCAAGTTCTAATATTCGAACTAGAAATACTTTAATTCCACTGGATCTTTTGAATTAGGTGCAGGATCCAAGATGAAACTAGTCTAATACAGGACAGAGAGGCATACACTTCTTGCAATCTTAAAAATAAAATAAAAATGCAACCACTTGATGGATTCTTGCCAGATCTGCCTGGGATTCTTTATACATGTTTAGTTCTTTCTGGAGAGCCAGGAGGATCACCTACATCAAATCCCAAGCCAAGCAAGCAAACCCAGTATCTGCCAACAGAGAATAACACCCCGAGCATATGATACAGTCGGCTTTGGTCCACAAAAGCTTTTGCCACAGTAAATCTGTTACCACAAGGGATTGTGTGTTTGCTGTAACTGAGCACAGCTTCCCCATCAGCATTTCTCCTCAGTGTTTTAAGATGTTGCAGCTTGTATTGAGAGGAGAAAGCCTGAATGTCAGAGATGGAAATGCAGTACAATCAGATCTTACGCACATTCAGTTTGTGAGATTTCAACCTTACGTGGCTGAAGGCTGAAGGCTGGCAAGCTGAAATCTCACAAATTAAATGTATGGAAGACAGAAAGTGTAAAAGCACTTTCTTTCTTTCTTTCTGGGTTTTCTCAGTACAGCACAGAGCCTTGATCTGCCCAACTGACACCTAACATGGATCCCGTGCAATGGGCACACAGTGTGTGAACCAAGCCTGAGAGAAATAGGCATGACAACACACACACAAAAAAAATATGGGAGGAGGTGAACCTGGATATAATCGACAAATAGACAGATGCAATTTCAGCAGGCTGCAGCAGGAGAGAAGGCAAGCGAGGCTGTTTCATTGGCTCTGCTGCCTTTGGCTTTCCTTCAACTGTCACCTAGCTGCAACCATTCCATCAGGATGCAAAAGAGAGAGAAGGGAAGCAGGGCTGTGCCATCAGGATCTTACCTTTTTGCTCCTTCAACTGTCTCTGAGAAGTAGCATTTTCATCAGGCTACCTAAGCCTTTTCCATCCCAGCTAGTTGTTATAGGAACACTAACTTTAAGAACTGGGGAATGAGCTTGCTTTTTTCTTCCTCCCTCTTCCTCCCTTCTTCCTTTTATGCTGTGTCTTCGAGATTGCAAATCTGAGGACAGAGGTGGCCTTGTTTTTCAGCCTGAACTGGCCCAGCTCCCCCTCACTCTCCCAATTAGTATGCATTTTCCTTGACACCACAGCTCTTCCCTTTCCTAGTCTCCTTCCCACCATGAGGTCTCTTTACCATAGGTGGCCCCAGGTCCAGTCCTCAACATCTCTAGGTAGGGCTAAGAAAGAATCCCTGTCTTAAACTCTGGACAGCTGCTGACAGTCAGTGGGAGCAATACTGAGTGAAGTGTGGCAGTGGTCTGATTCATGCAATTTCCTATGTTCACCCAGCCAGCCACATTCAGAGCCAGGACTGGTGAGCAATAATCAACTTCTCCAAAGGCCTCAGTTTAAACAGCTAGCCCAAAGCAGGCATGGAACTGCTTTCTTCAGCAACACATCCCCCAGATGGACAGTCTTTTATCTGAAGCACCCCCTGACTCTGGCAGATGTTGGGTCCTTGCAACTAGGTCAGCCTGAACTGGAGCTCTCTGGCACTCTCGAAGGCTAAAGACCGAGGAGAGAAAATTAAATCAGGCTCTTTGCTCTGCAAAAAAATGAAAAAAGCAACCCTGGAAGCTGTCAGACCTGAGAGCTTTGCTTCTTGCTGCAAAAGGAATAATTCTGTTTCGAGATAAGCCACAATATCAGCTTCAGGGTGGGAAATATTATTATTATTATTATTATTATTATTATTATTATTATTATTATTAAGCACAAACATTCTCTGTTAGACAGAAGGAGAGAGGTATGCAACACTCTCCTAAGAAGGACGGGGGCTTTATAAGATTGAAATGGGGGGGGGGGGGCAAGCAGAGAAGAGAAATCCAATTGTAGAGCATAGTTTTATCTCCTTTTCAAAACCAAGCTTTCTGGCTTGCTCTGCTCCACCAAACCTCTCACAACGCCAACATCACTGAGGATTTGGCTATTTGCAAATTGACCAGTTTAAAATAATAATAATAAAATTGAAGGATAAATTGATTACTGGTTAAAAGGGGACTAACCAACTGAAATGTCACTAATCGTCTGACAGGCCTCATATTAAGAACACTTAGCACCTGCAGTTGAAGCGCTCAACATGTGCCCAAGAAATCCTACAACAGCCTTGGAAGGTAGACCAGTTTTCTCATCCCGTAGTTGCAGGGAGAAGGTTGAGGATGAAAGTCCATGCACCTAGATATGGATTTGCTGTTTTCTATATATGCTTTCGCAACATCAATTAGGAGATGTCCAGGGAGACCAGAAAGCAGCCTATGTCCCCACAGCTCATGACCATTATTTTAATATTAAAAAGTCACCAGATGTGCCTAGAAGCTATAACACTTGTCCCTCTCCTTTTTCTAATGCCTTTTTGCAGGTCCCAGCACCATTTCAAGTGAGAGGAAATTCAGGACGGGGCCTTTTCTGCTTTGGCACCCTACCTCTGTAACTCGCCCCAGAGAAGTTCAACTGGTGCTGTCCCCATTGCCTTTTCAGCGCCGGATGAAAGAGGATTCAGATGAGTCACCCTGACTTTTTAAGACGTTCAACTCAACTGTTCTTCCTGTATTCATCTCATTTCTTTATGTAACTTATAATTTCCATAATGCTGCTTAAGGCCCTACTTTCAAAGCAGTACACAATAGGAAAACAGCCTAAATCATATTGATCCTGTATGGTTTCCATATATTTTAAAAACAGCTCTGGGTTTGGCTGTGTAATCCAGGGGTCAGCAAACTTTTTCAGCAGGGGGCCGGTCCACTATCCATCAGACTTTGTGGGGGGCCGGACTATATTTTGGGGAAAAAATATGAACAAACTCCTATGCCCCACAAATAACCCAGAGATGCATTGTAAATAAAAGCACACATTCTACTCATGTAAAAACATGCTGATTCCCAGACTGTCGCGGGCCAGAATTAGAAGGCGATTGGGCCGGATCCGGCCCCCAGGCCTTAGTTTGCCTACCCATGGTGTAACCTAAGAAGCAATATAGAATAGAATAGAATAGAAAATATATATTCTATTACATATAGTTGCCTAAAAGCAATAATAAATAATAAATTACATAAATATATAAATGCCAGAAGAGTTACAAACCCACCAAGTCTCTTGCCTACCTGCCCTCAATATACTGATTTACAGTGCAATGCCTACTCAGGAGTAAACCCAATAGAATTCTGTGGGGGTTGCTTCCAGGTAAGAAGGGTTAGCAGTGCAGTTTTAGTCAGCCAAAGCCTTAAAAAAGCATGCTTTATCGGGCCTCCTGGCCTGATCGCCTGGAGGGCCTTCTTCCTCGCCAGAGGTGACCAGGGAAAACCAGTACAGTGGTACCTCAGGTTAAGTACTTAATTCGTTCCGGAGGTCTGTTCTTAACCTGAAGCACCACTTTAGCTAATGGGGCCTCCTGCTGCCGCTGCACCACCGGAGCACAATTTCTGTTCTTATCCTGAAGCAAAGTTCTTAACCCGAGGTACTATTTCTGGGTTAGCGGAGTCTGTAACCTGAAGCGTATGTAACCTGAAGCGTCTGTAACCCGAGGTACCACTATATTGGCAAGTCTGCTGGGAAGCTGACCACCGTGAAGGGAATCGAGCGTGGACTGAACCCGACAGGGTGAAACTCCCGAGCTGAGTGGGGCCTTTGCCGGTGCCATTTCAGTCCACCCTAATTTCTATTTTCGAAGTGCTTATGGGATAATTAGACAGGATCCAAACAAGAACATAAACAGAACATTACGAGAACGTGAAAATAGCAGGGTGCATGCAGCCGCCTCTGAGCAAGCAGCGTGGGTTTGCATTTGCATAAAAGCTATGCAAAGTGGAAGATGTGGACACAGGGAGGTGCAGGCGGCACAGCCAAAGCCCTTCATACGTGTCAAATGGCAGCTGAGAGCCCTTGTGAGGCTGCAGAAGAGCCCCCTTTGCTGTGCCATCTTGGCGAATGTTCTGGAAAACATTACCAGGGATATTTTATTTTGGAGGTTGTGAAGCACAGGGATGTGGACGCATGCTCTGAATAAATAAAGGCTGTTTATATATCACCGGCACTGTGGCAGGTGCCACATATTGCCAATAAAAATTAATACATAAATAAAGGACCTACCCACGTGATGCCGACACGAAATCCTACACAAACACTATGTAATAGAAGGAAAGAACATTGCCCCCCCCTCGTCTCTCTGCCTCCCTCCCCTCTCTTACCCCCCCCCCCACTGCATGATGCATAGCTGTCAACTGTTCCCTTTTTTTAAAGGGAAATTCTCTTATTCCGAATAGGATTCCTCGCAAGAAAAGGGAAAAGTTGACAGCTATGGCATGATGTCTATGACAATAGTGTTTCATACCAAACATAAGCGAGCTGCGAAAACAACTCTATGAATCAAAAAAGGAGAGGCTATCCAGTGGTACCTCAGGTTACAGACGCTTCAGGTTACAGACTCCGCTAACCCAGAAATATTACCTCGGGTTAAGAACTTTGCTTCAGGATGAGAACAGAAATCGCGCAGCAGAAGCGTGGCAGCAGGAGGCCCCATTAGCTAAAGTAGCGCTTCAGGTTAAGAACAGTTTCAGGTTAAGAACAGACATCCAGAACGAATTAAGTTCTTAACCCGAGGTACCACTGTATGTGCTTTTATTTGTTTAATTGTTTGTTTTGTGACACAAGAAAATATCTAATAAAAAATAATTAAGAGAGAGAAATGAGAGAAAAGATGAGAAATGAGAAAGAGAATACACCTCCCCCCGATCGTTTCATTGTTTTCTTTTTGTAAACCACTTTGAGAGTGTGTGGTTTTTAAAAATAATAATAATCAAGCAGTATATACATATCATGAAACAAATAAATAATCTAGAAAGAAATTTAACCTGCATACAGCACACATTAGTTATTACGGGAATTAGTAATACCGTAATACGAATTGCTAACGAATACTGATATAAATTCCTTCCTCTGACATGCTTCCCCATTCAATGTCGCTCAGCCTCCTGGCTCTCAGCCACAATTCCCCCCTGGCTCTCTCCCTGGGGCCAAACCATCTCACAGATCACCCCCAAAATCTCATGACTATAAGAGTTTCTGAAAGAAATTGACATCACCTTAGTCTCTCCCTCTAGGCTTGTGTGTGTGGCGCTTTCTCAGGCTTCTTGCTGCTGTGCCCCTTTCAGACCTCAATCAGCTGTGCTGCACCCATCCAGCTACAGGTGGTTTTGGTGAGTATCTCAGGGGGTTCCAAGGATGGCAAATAGACTGGTGAGAAGAGGAATGTCCCTTCTCTCCCAGCCGCAGGCCTCTCCTCTTCCAAAGCTAGCAAGTCAGGGCAGAATTATTCTACCCACAACCGTTTCCAAACGGCCCATTTTCCCACATGCTTGCATTTTTATTTATATTTTGAGCCAGCTCTGATGATTTAATCGTCTGTCTTGCTTCTGCTTTGCTTTTTTTTTTTTTGCTTTTTAATTGCTTTAATTGTTGTTCTACTGGGGTTCTGTTTTTTTTGGAGGGGGGCGTTGGAGCTGTTATCCACACTGAGCACTATTGTGTTTTCTGGAAAGGCTGGCTATAAGTTATCCTAATGAATAAATTAATAGTTATATCTGCTAAGGAAATGTGCTGCGAACGCCAAAGCAGTCAGGTTTGGTCCCTGGTATCTCCAGGCAAGTGGCGGAAGGCTCCACTTGGAATATTCAGAGAGCAGCTGCCAGTCAGTGTAGACAACCCTGGAAGAAAAGGACAACCAGATGGATCAAGGGGTTGAGCCACCCAGCTATGAAGAAAGGCAGCAGCATTTGGGACTCTGGTTTAGAGAAAAGGCAAGTAAGAGGGGACATGACCGAAGTCTATTAAACTATGCATGCAGAGCCTCCAAGTGTCCCTGTTTTCCAGGGACAGTCCCGGCTTTACAGAAGCTTTCTTGGTTTCTGATTTGATCCCAGAACCAGTGGTGTAGGAAGTGTGGTGAGGTGGGTGCGGGCCGCCCCAGGAGTCATCACTGAGGGGTGTGACAAAATCGCCAAGATGTGTGTTTTTGAAAAAATAACTCCCGCACCCACCGCACGCCCCTTCCTACACCCCTGCAGGAGCACCTTCCCCTCGAGCGATTTCCAGAAACCAGAAGCGTTGCCGCCTCCAACTTTGCAGGCAGAGCACAGCCTTTATGGCTAATAATAATAATTTATTATTTGTACCCCGCCCATCTGGCTGGGTTTCCCCAGCCACTCTGGGCAGCTTCCAACAAAGATTAAAAATGCATTAACATGTCACACATTAAAAACTTCCCTGAACAGGGCTGCCTTCAGATGTCAGGTAGTTGTTTATCTCTTTGACATCTGATGGGAGGGTGTTCCACAGGGCGGGCGCCACTACCGATCTCCATGTCCGGGCTGAACGATGGGGGTGGAGGCGCTCCTTCAGGTATACTGGGCCGAGGCCATTTAGGGCTTTAAAGGTCAACACCAACACTTTGAATTGCGCTCGGAAACGTAGCCTTTGACAGCCCTCTCTGCCATGAATCTGTCTAATCCACTGCAGGGCCTGCAGCATGCCTAAGCGTCTCTCCTGAAGGGGAGGTAGCAGGCGGACTGCCTGCAAGCTCTGCACTGCTTTTTCGAGCAGCTCGGGGCTTGTGTCTGCCCACCGCCTCAGCCGCCCTACAGCTGAGGGGGAGGCTGCAGAGAGGCTCCATGCAATGCGCCCTGCCTTGGCTTGCCCCGCCCCCATGGGTGGCTCGCTCTGCCCCTGGCTGCAGTGCATGCGTGCAGCCCCAGGCACCCAAGCGGCTAGCTACACCGCTGCCCAGAATGTCCTGTCTTTGCTTAGGATGTCCTTATTTTCATCAGAGAAATGCTGAAGGGTATGATGTGGGAGAAATTGGGTATAGAAAAATGTTTTTTTTCCCTCTCTCAGAAGACTAGAACTCGTGGATATCCAGCTGAATGTTGAGATAGCCAGGACAGACAAAAGAAAGGACCTCTTCATGCAACAGTTGCGTGGAACTCACTCTAATGGGACTTAGTGATGGCCACCAGATTGAATGGCTTTCATAGAGGATTGGGCAAAATCACGGAGAAGGCTTCCAATGGAAGTCACTCGCAGTCAGAGGAGACACTACTGAACCAGACAGGCAAATCAATAGACCTAAAATAAGACAGCTTTCTATGTATCCCCTCCCATGAAATCCTTTGCACATTGCATAGGATACTGGGGTACATTCTTAGTTGCACAAAAGAACATGTTGCACATAGGGCAGGCCTATGGGGTCTTGTCACCCCAGGACACAGTTTGAGTTTTCTTTTGGCTACACACTGCAAGGTATGGTGACTGGTGCCTTTCTGAAAAACCAGTCCACTCCTAGGATCCTCATGAGCTACAAAAGCAATGTCAAGGTTCCCCAGACTATAATTTTAGAACCACTGTTCTAACCACGATGCACCAAGAAAAACTACTAGTCATTCAATGAGGGATGAGGAACCCGTGGCCCTCCAGATGTTGCTGGCCAATCAGATGATGGGGACTGTAATCTAGCAACATCTGGCAAGCCACAGTTTCCTCATCCCTGGCTTAGATAATGGACTTTGTAGACTTTCTGTAAGGGCCTTGTTGCTTTGGTGATGGACCAAATGACAACATTACCAACGCAGATTGATAGCCACTTGAAAATGGTTTCTCCGTGGCTGAATCACATTGCCTTAGTAGCATACGAATGCTGGAATCAAACAGGTCCATGTTGCTGTCATAAATGCCCAGCCTGCTGTTCTGATGCAATCCAGTGCTGACACTTTCTCCAGCAAGCAGTAAGAATGCCTGCAACTATTCCATAAAATCCCAGCAACTCATTCAGTGGCTCGGGGAGAAGGCTCCAGCAACAGATGATCGGCCACAGGACATCCATTTTTAAAATATTTAAGCTAAATCTGCAGAAACGAAAAATGGGGAAGGGCGTAACCGTTGGCTTCCTGGCAACCTAAAAATGTTTCTGTGGGTTATGTGATAAATTGCAACTGACCTGTTTCAAGGAGGGTTGAAACTGGATTGTAAAACATTTCTAAAAGTGATTTATAAACGGCAAACAATTAAAAAAAATGCTACTTAAGCAGCACAAAACTGAAGCTGGCCTTTGGGATAAAAGAGAAACGTACGGCTTTAAACATCTTAATGCTTTTCTTCTGTAACAGCATTGTGGGTAGCATAAACATGAGCTTGAAAGAAACCCCACAAAGGAGTGAGCAAAGTTGGTCTCACTGATAAATTCCTTAGGTATACTTGCTGGTTGTCCCGAGCCCCACCTAGGGCTTGTTTTGGCTGGCTCAGTATAATCCTAATAATAGGTTTTGCAGAAGGGAAGAGGGTGGTGTCAAGTAGCAGCAGTGGCATGATAAAGTCTGGCTAGCTCTTAAAGCACTCTGCATTTGCATCACCCGACCAGCCTGTTGCGACGTGCAACTGGCTGCTCACTATGGACTGAATGCTCTCACATGTTCCAACACAGCATAAAGAAAGGACATCCCTTTGGCGAGCTGCATTTAGTGTGGCGGCACTTGCCCTTTGGAACTCCCTCCCACTGCATATCAGACAGGCGCCTTCTTTGCAGGCTTTCCGGTACCTGCTAAACATATTCCCCTTTCAACAAGCCTCCTAAAATATTTATCCCAGTTGATGTGTTTTATGTATGTGTTGTTGTTTGAAGCTTTTCAACATTTATAGCTGTTGTTTTTCTAATTCTACACACACACACACACACACACACACACACACACACGTATATGTGTCATTATATTGTAAATCAGTTTGATATGCATCATGAGAAGTGATTCATAATTGAATTTACCCTCCAACATTTCTCCGATGAAAATAGGGACATCCTATTCAGCAACAATGACAACAACAATGATTTTATTATTTATACCCAACCCACCTGACTGGGTTGCCCCAGCCACTCTGGGCAGCATATAAAACATTTTTAAAAAACCTTCCCTATACAGTGGTACCTTGGGTTACATACGCTTCATGTTACATACGCTTCAGGTTACAGACTCCGCTAACCCAGAAATAGTACCTCGGGTTAAGAACTTTGTTTCAGGATGAGAACAGAAATCGTGCGGCGGCAGCGGGAGGCCCCATTAGCTAAAGTGGTGCTTCAGATTAAGAACAGTTTCAGGTTAAGAACGGACCTCCAGAATGAATTAAGTACGTAACCTGAGGTACCACTGTACAGGGCTGCCTTCGGATGTCTTCTAAAAGTTGTATAGTTACTTATCTCCTTGACTCAGGGGTTGCATAACTCCATACCCACCAACGTTTCGCCAATGAAATTAGGGACACTCTAAGGAAAAGCAGGACATTCCAGGATCAAATCAGAAACAGGGACAGCTTCAGTAAATCTGTGGCTGTCCTTGGAAAACAGGAACACTTGGAGGGTCTGTGATAATGATAATGGCTTCATCCAGGAAACCTTTGCAGCCACTTCCCGCCTCTCCCTCCTCTGTTACCAAACTACTCCTACAGCCGTCTCTCAGATGCTTCCCATGCTCTTTGCCGTCTAGCTATTTTTGGTTACATCCAGGAATGGACATGCCCTGAAAGCCATTCATTGACCCGTGCTTTACTCAGGTGAATAACTGAAATTGAAATCAATGGGAATGGCTAGCATAGGTCTCTTAATTTCATAGTAGCACTATCTACATTTTCACACCTGGGATATGCCTTTCACAAGCTTTTGGGGGCACATTTTACTTATTTTTTTGCCATATATTTGCATGGTGCTGGTGATGCTCTTGAATCAGGCCTCATTCTGGCAGTGGGTCCTGAGGACCCAACAGTTAAAAACCAAGGGTGATGCTAAAGGGGGTGTAAGCTAAATTTTACTTAGAGCTTAGAGTAGATCCACTGAAATGAATGAACCTGACTATGTTTACGCCATTAAGTTCAGTATGTCTGCTCATATATATATATATATATATATATATATATATATATATATGCTTTCGTAGATTTTCACGGGTACAGGAATGCAGGTTTTGGTGTCCTCGGGTGTCTTCCCGTGTAAAAGTTGGGGTGTCTAGGCGGATGTCTAGGCTGGTGCTTTCGGCTTCTTGTTACTGGAACAGGGCAGGATCTCAGTGTTTGAGTTCCTATAAATACTGTTGAGGAGGTGTGGTGTATAGCCTCCAATGTTCTGGGCAGAGAGGAAGTTCCCAGGCTAGTGTGCCTTTTCTTCTTTTGTTCCTTAATTGCTTGAGGGATATCTTGAGTGATTTCTTGAGTGATATCCTGAGTACCACTTAGGTGGGTCATTAGGTGTGGATTAGTTGCTAAAGCCTTTGTGTCTTGACCTCTTGAACTTTGTGCAGAGTTTTTCTGAGAAGATGGCTGTACTGCACTTAGTTGTGCTCTGGCTTGGCTTTTTCCAACTGGATTTTATCCTTGGGGTTTCTGAGGATATTGGCTATCTTTTGGTTGGCGCAAAAGGCTGTTTTGATATTGTGTTTATGGAGGATTTTGCTAATTTTATCTGTAGTGCCCTTGATATAAGGAAGGAGGGCCATGCCATTGTTTTCTTCTGTGTCTTGGTTTTTGGGGGGTGTTTCTTTTTGGATTAGCTTCGTAACCCTGTTTTGCTGGTATCCATTGGCAATTAACACATTTGAGAGATTTTGTAACTCAGTTGTCAAGTGGTCTTTGTCAGCCAGGCGTTTGGTTCTGGAGATGAGAGTCTTGGCTACGGAGTTTATTTGTGCAGGGTGGTGGTGTGATTGTGCATGTAAGTAGCGGTTGGTGTGTGTTTTTTTCCGGTAGATAGTGTGTCCTAGGGAGCCATCAGGTTTTTTGTAGATTAGGACGTCAAGGAAGGGAAGTTGGTTGTTGGCTTCTATTTCCATAGTGAATTGTATTTTGGGGTGTAGGCTGTTGAGATGTGTGAGGAAGCTGTCCAGTTTTTCCTTCCCGTGTGGCCAAATTACAAAGGTGTCGTCAACATATCTGAGCCAAAGTTTGGGTTTGTGTTCTGACTTGTCTAAAGCATTGGTTTAAATCCACACCTAATGACCCACCTAAGTGGTACTCAGGATATCACTCAAGAAATCACTCAAGATATCCCTCAAGCAATTAAGGAACAAAAGAAGAAAAGGCACACTAGCCTGGGAACTTCCTCTCTGCCCAGAACATTGGAGGCTATACACCACACCTCCTCAACAGTATTTATAGGAACTCAAACACTGAGATCCTGCCCTGTTCCAGTAACAAGAAGCCGAAAGCACCAGCCTGAAGATGACGAGTGAGACCTCGTCGAAACGTCGCCTAGACACCCCAACTTTTACACGGGAAGACACCCGAGGACACCAAAACCTGCATATATATATATATATATATATTCAATTTTGGATATATATTTTTACAGACATACAAATCCAATAGCTTCCTGATAAACATATATGGTTTGACTTCCCTCCACCCCTTTTGCGGTTTCCTTATAATGTTAATTTTTAATACTGCATTTCCTACATTATTCCATTTAGTAGTTACTCCCTGATTTTTCTTTAGCATTACCCTTAAAGGTAAAGGGACCCCTGACCATTAGGTCCAGTCATGGCTGACTCTGGGATTGCGGCACTCATCTCGCTTTATTGGCCGAGGGAGCCGGGTCATGTGGCCAGCATGACTAAGCTGCTTCTAGCGAACCAACTACTTGCTATTCCTGTTACATTAATCCTGTTAATGAACTTAAATGTATACATTTTTTTTTCAGATGTTCCACAAATTTTCCCCATTCCTTAATGAAATTCATTTATTCTTGGTTTCTTATTGTTCCAGTAGGTTTTGCTGCTCTCAGTAAAACTTAGTTGAACACCACGTCAGTGCTCTAATATGCACCATGACAGGGGTATTTGGGGTTAAATCCACTCCTTATATTTATTTATTTTATTTCATAAAATTTATATGCTGCTTGATTGTAAACAAACAAACCCTAAGCAGCTTACAAAGGGGGAGAAAAACAATGACATTATCAGTAAAAACAATAAAAAATGATTTAAAACATTCAAAAATAATTGTAATCAACAATAAGCCAAAAACCCGATTAAAGCACATAGCACCTGTTTACTGAAGTTGTTTCAAAGAAGGAAAATATCCCCATTAGATACATGGATGGCAATGATTCAATATTTCCCTACATTTCCACATTATTAAATATTATTCTAAATAACAAAGGGAACATCTGTAAATCAGCAGCTAATATCAGCCTTTGGCAAAGAAAAGAAAAGAAAAGACCCTTCAAATCATCTTAAATTGACTTAAATGTATGGTTCTAAAGGAAACAAAACCTATGGTTGAATACTAACATGAAACTTTTTGGGTTCCAGAAGTTTATAAAGTAACTGCTCCTCTCAATATATTTATTGCCAGCCTTTATTTTACACCTTTATTTTGGATTTTTGATACACCGTTGCATTGCATTTGGCCCATTGGGAGATTTTCAAATTACCCACAGCTATTAATAATGCCATAGCAAGCTCTAATTCCCCCTTGTTAACAATTCTTTGGAAACAACAAAGGAGCATTTGCTTTGGATTTAAAACTACATTACACCCAACCATGCCACTTATATTTATAATCTCTTGTCAAAAAGGCCTTAGTTGGGTGCAGTTCTAGAATGTATTCATTACGTCCGTTCCTGGGTTCCTCACATATATCATGCTGAAGATTATAAATTATTTTTAACCTGGTAGGTATCAAATACCATGCATTCAGTGCAGTGTATTTTATAATGGCTTTCTTTTCCCAGTAAGTGGGATTACATTTTTCACTATGCTTTTTGTAAACCCATTTAGAATAATCCCTGGAAATTACATCACCTATGCCTTACGTCGTCCCGTTTCATAATTAGCTACCCTTCGGTCTGCGTCAGGTAAGATCTCATAGAGGTGGCATCTGCAGAATACATTTTAAGCACTGTGATACCAATTTAACAGTCATGGCTGCCACCACCATCTTGCCCAAAATCAGGAAACTATAGTTTAAGGGTGCTGAGAGAATTGTAGAGATGGAAGGCCCTCTATGGATCATCTGGTCCAACCTGCTGCAATGGAGGAATCACAGTTTAAGAATCCTTGACAGATCCCCCCCTTCTGTCACAGATGAGCATCATCATCATCATCATGATTCTACTTAGCTGGTCCCCCTATTTCCCTTGCAGAGCTACCTTCTTCCCAGAGAACTCTGAGAACGGTCACTCCTTGGACTCACCATCACCTGGACTGGACCACATCCCTGGTGTCCACACCCAGCTGTGGATACGGTTTGGGCCCATTCACTGGTCTGACCAACCAACCACATGGCTGCCCACACGGTCAGCAAGGCAGCCACTCCCCGTGCCCCAGATGAACCTTAATGCCCAGATTCCCAGCTTTCAATAAAAAAAAGAGAGATAGTTATGTTTCTAGTGTTTGTGGAACTTCAGATATGAGGCACAATATTTCAGGCACTATTCTCCTCATTTGTTTTGCAAGAAGCCTGTCCGTTCCCAGCTTTCAGTTAAGTTTGTTTGTTTATTTGTTTGTTTGTTTGGAGTATCTACTTTGCATGTGCATGCACATACACATATGAAAAATTCCTGTGGATGCACATGACCAAGCAACATGTTTCAGGATTGGTAAAATAAATTTACAGTGGTACCTTGGGTTAAGAACTTAATTCATTCTGGAGGTCTGTTCTTAATCTGAAACTGTTCTTAACCTGAAGCACCACTTTAGCACTGCCGCTGCACGATTTCTGTTCTCATCCTGAAGCAAAGTTCTTAACCCGAGGTACAGAAGTGTGGTCTATTGACCACTGGTGGCCTATGAGCTCCATTCAGGTGATCTAAAGAAAAGCTGTAGAACAACGGAAAATATGTGTACTTGGGCCTCACTGGAATCTTTTCCCTTCTTCTGATAATGGCTATTGAAGTTGTTTGGTCTGGGACCAACAATTTTCATAATACTGTTGGTATTGGTACTAACATATTAAGTACCCATACACCTCAGGACCAGGTAACTTGAGAAACCGCCTTATCCCTTATCCACTGCCTGCCACCGTCTATGGGAGAGTTTCTCCTGCAAATTCGAAAGATCTCGGAAGCCCTCTCCACATTAACACAGAAGAGCAGGGCTTTTAGTGTGACTGACTCCGTTCTGTGGAATAGCAGTCATGTTGAGATTTGACAGGTGCCCACTACTGCACTTTCTCGAAACGGTTGAAGACATTTTTGTTCTGAAAGGCTTTCCTTTCCCAGCAGATAAATGGGTCTTTTCCATGAAGGTCCACTTTTAGGATTTTAGTCTTCTACTTGTGGCTTTTGTGGTTTTATCTGCTTTTAATTATCTTACGTGCAAATCACACTGAAACAGCAGTTTAGAAGGAGATTAATAAATCAGTTGTAATAATGACAATATGGCGCTGGTTCAGCCTACTCATTTTTCTCTAGAAACCTTCCAGTTTTAGCTGCTTTTGTCAGTGGCCTAATTCTGGGTTTGTGGCTTTCACAATATGGTGGTGGTTTTGACACAGCTGGGGGGAGGGGAGGAATGTTAAGGTCTGACAAGCCCCCCTCACAGTTTTCAAGGGGTTTACAAAAACAGCTGGAAAAAGGATGCTTTAAACTAGGCATAGGCAAACTTGGCCCTCCAGATGTTTTGGGACTACAACTCCCATCATCCCTGACCACTAGTCCTGTTAGCTAGGGATGATGGGAGTTGTAGTCCCAAAACATCTGGAGGGCCAAGTTTGCCTATGCCTGTCTTAGGCCCACTCATCTGCACTATCCATGTAAAGCTGTATCCTACCAAATTTCCCAATCGGTCTCCCCCAAAGAATCCTGGGAACTGTAGTTTGTTTAGGATGCTGAGAGTTCTTAGGAGACCCCAATTCCCCTCACAGGGCTACAGTTCCCAGGGCTCCCTGGGAAGTGGGATTGATTGTTAAACTATTCTAGGAGTTGTAGCTCTGGGAAGAGAATAACGATCTCCTTTAAAAATTCTCAGCAACCTAAACAAACTACAGTTCCCAGGATTCTTTGGGACAAGCCATGACCGTTAAAGTGGTATGACACTGCTTTAAAATGTTAGTTCAGCTGGGGCTTTCATTGCAATCAGCACTGTTTCCGTTCTGCCACAGTCTGAGTTCTGCTAAGACCTACATTATTTGTCACCACTATCCACCAACGTAATTAATCACATCATTAACTTCAGCGCATTTAGATAGGAAAGCTACTATCATGGCTCCCACTAAAGAATTCTGTAGTTTGTTAAGGGCGTTGAGAACTGTTAGGAGACCTCTGTTCTTCCCACGGAGCTACAATTCCCCAGAGTTCCCTGGGAAGAGGGATTGGCTGTCAGATCAATCCAGGAGTTGTCAATCAAGAAGTCACCACTTCATAACGCAGCAAGGAAGAGTCAGCATTATAAGCAGTAAAAAAACAAATGCGAAAATCCTCAATGTCAGAAGGTAGACTTAATAATGCCCATTAACGTCAGTGGATCTACTCTGAGGAGGACTGGCACTGACTGCCACCCCATATCATCCTCCAATCCTGAATCCATTCTGTGCCACACTTTGCATGCCAGGGGTACATCTAAGCACCTGAAGGTGCCTTGTAAAAGGTGAACCCAGCAGTCCCTACTGTGGCTGATAGCACTTCTCCAAGATCCTTTAGCCAGAGTGCCAGAACATAGCTGAGCCCCAGCAAAGCCAGCAGCTCCAAACTTCACCTCCTCCCTCCCCTGCAACAGTGAATAAAACAAAAGGCACAATGTCATTTTTCTGTGCATTTCTCCACCCTCCTACAACTTTCATTGGCTGCTGCATTCATGGGTAGGGAAACTAGCAAAGCACCGGAGGAACATTGCCTGTCTTGCTTTGCTCAATGTTCTGGGGGGAAGGCAGAGCAGATGTGGGGCAGATTGCTCTCCAGGGCATCCACACTGTGTTGCAGTGTGCAGGCTTAAGGTGGGGCGGGGCGGGGGGGTCGTCTCCTGTCCTGCTACCTGAAATGGGATCACTGAAATGAGAGACAAGAGCACAGGAAACAGTCATATACTGAGTCAAACCACAATCAGTCCTGCCTACACTGACTGGCAGCAGTGGTTTCAGGCAGGGGACATTCCTAGCCCAATCTAGAGATGCAGAGAATTGAACCTGGGACTGTATTATGGTCCTTAAATAAATGATGCTGGAGAGAAGCTTGTGGCCTTCTGTGTGCAGAAGTATTTGACCTTCTGCAGGCAAAGCCAATGCTTTGGCCCTGAGCTCCAGCTCTCCCCCAGCAAAATCAAAGTGAAGCAGTGGGAGGCATCTACAGATATTTGAAAAGCAAGGTGCAAAACCAGACATCCCATCTGCCTATTTTACTTTCCTGCACAGCCCATCCAGAGTAAAATAGACTCTGCATAAGTGGTAATTTGACAACCAGCGTCCACATACTGCCCTAGGCAAGGAGGGTGGGTAGATTTTAATGCTTTTGGAACAAACTGCCTTGGGCGTGGATCCTAGAATTGTAGAGCTGGAAAGGCTCACGAGGGTCATCGAGTCCAACCCCCTGCAATGCAGGAATCTTTCAGCCAACGTGGGGCATGACGGAATACAAATGCTTTAAATGAAGGATTATATCATGCCGTGTCCAAGTAGGCCTTCCAAGCAAGCTCTGAGGCTCAGGCTCTGAGGCTTTGCTGTTGCTTGTCTATGCTGCTGTGATATCACAGAATGCTCACAGAGCATTCCAATCACTCAAGGTAAATGTGGTCACAGCTGAGTGTTAAGCGACAACACAGCTTCTCTGAAGCTCTGGACTGGGGGTGGGTCAGGGACTCATAGGTTCAATCGACGGCATTGACGGCAAGATCAAAGAAGAGGTACAACTCCTGCTATTGATATTCTCAATTTCAATTAGAGAACAGTCTCTCTCTCTCTCTCTCTCTCTCCCTCTCTCGTGCGTGTGTGTGCACATACACACACTTTATAACAAGGAAACAGCAAGCCCACTCACACTATTCTAAAGCAATGGAACAACTTGGATTTCAACAGCAGCTGCCAAAATAGCAATCTGAATTAGGGGGTGCGTAAAAAGTCCAATTAAAGGAGCGAAAGAACTGCAGAGTGGGAAGGCTCAAAGCACAGTTCCTCAGTTGGACCAGAACCATTTACTATTTACCGGCAATTTTACAACCCACAGCATTTTGAGCAGAATGGTCAAGCCAGCTCACAATGGCGCACTTCTCTCAATGCGCTTGCACCTCGATTTCATTCCTCTGCAGCTATCGGCACCTCCGGATGAAATATTGCCTCCATGCAAGGCCACACTGAAACACCCAGCGCAGGCCTGCATTTCACAGCACACACATCAAACTCTTTCCACTGCTCGGTTTCCATCTGTTCACAAGAGCCGACCGAGGGAATTTGCTGCCTCTCCCTAATGACACCCACACACACAAAACCCATTGGGCAGAATCAGCCAACGGCAAATGTGCAGTCTCGTGGCCTTTGCCTGTATCAAACACAGGACAACCCAGACATGAGACGCACCCCGTGCTTGTGAATGACATGCTGTCACTCAGATCCAGCAAGGTGAAACAGAGCGAGAGGAGGAACAGAGAGACGGTATCCCATTCTTCCCTCTTCCGATTTGCTTTCCTTGGCTCAGGTACATCTGACATCTGATCTCAGGGCAGGACAGCTGGTCCCCCGATCAAACCCATTTGCCTTGCGCTCTCAGATTCCAAACGCAACCTTTTATCTCCCACCCCATCCCCCCGCCACCCAAAAAGTGTGTTTGTTCTCACTCCATCATACAAAGGGAAAGACAGCCGGCAACCCCAGAGCAAATGCTGAGTCACTTAACGAGAAAACCAAGCTTGCTAATAGCCACCCCCTGCTTGCAAGGTGGTCTGCACTGGAGATTTGCAAGCCAGGTGACTGCAGAAACCTTTCTCCTCTTTTGCCTTTCCCTGTTTCCCTTTCACCTTCAGGGCAAGGACTCAGGTGAGAAGCTCATGGCTGAACGCAGGCCCTAAATAGAACTGCACTGGCTCATCAGAAAAGAACGTAAGAAGAATCTAGCTGGGTCAGGCCAAAGGCCCCTCTAGCCCAGCATCCTGTTCTCACAGTGGCAACCAAATGGCCCAATGGGAAGCCCCCAAGAACGACCTGAATGCAACAGCAGCAGACCCCCCCCCTCAGTGTCCCTATTTTCCAGGGATAGTCCCAGATTTACAGAAGCTGTCCCGGTTTCTGAGTTGATCCAGGAATGTCCTGCTTTTCCTTAGGATGTCCATATTGTCATCAGAGAAATGTTGGAAGGTGCGGAGTTATGCGACCCCCTGAGCCAAGGAGATAAGTAACTATACAACCTTTAGAAGACATCTGAAAGCAGCCCTGCATAGGGAAGTTTTTATATATGTTGGAAGCCACCCAGAGTGGCTGGGGTGCAAATGTTGTTGTTGTTGTTATTAAATAGGATGTCCCTATTTTCATCAGAGAAATATTTGAGGGTCTGCAGCAGTCCAGAGGTGGTTTTAGGACAGTGCCACTGATTTGCTCGCACTGAGTGCTCAACCAAGGTGGACGCCTTCTCAAAGCCCAGTGAGGACTTGCCTGGCTTCAAGAAGGAAGCACGAGGGCTCTGGCAGGGTCCTAGAGTTCTCCTCACTCCTTCCCAAAGCTGGGCAAGCGCTTAGCGGACTTTAGGAAGGAGGTGGGAGGGCTCTAGAACTCTGCCAGAGCCTCACACCTCCTTCCCAAAATCTAGCACTTGTTTACCGGGCTTAAACTAGCACCTTGAGGGCTGTGGGGAGGGCACCATATGTTAGCCTTGCATAGGACAGCATATTCGCAAGGTTCACCCCTGACCCATTTTCTGCCTCTACTGTAGGAGGCAGTGTGCCTCTGATTGCCAGTTGTTGGGAATCACAAACAGCACTGCTGTTCTTTGGGCTGCCCTTCTGGGAATCTGGTTGGCTGCTATGAGAACAAGATGCTAGACTAGAAAGGCTTCCGGCCTGATGCAGCAGGGTCCTTAGCATATAGCCATTGCTGCTAGCAACTCTTGATAACCTTTCCCCGTTGCCAGCAAAAGGTGCAGGATGGAGACAATTATATTCACATGATAGCCTACAGTATATAGCTGTACATTAAATTATTATTATTATTATTCACAGCTAAAATTATATCAGTCAACAGGATGGTCAGGAAAAAGCCAAGCCCCTGCCCCACAAAGCTTACAATTAGGGTTGCCAGTTTTTATTGTCTTTATTTGACCAGTCCTTGTGCCTTTAAACAGCACTCTGGTGTGAATATGCTCCTTTCCATGGTCTTGAAGCACTTCAAGCTGCTGATCACTGCAGATTACAAGGCACAGTTAAGGATCTCCCCCCCCCCCTTCTGTTCAGCTGGTAACCCACACTTAGAATGTACAACTTGAGAGGAGAAAAGGGTAAAGTGGCTTAAGCAAATGCAGTTTTTGTGCTCTTAGGCCTCATTTCGCAGCATGCATGTAGTTGGGGGAGAAGGGTTTAATCATACCCAACTGTGGCTAAATGTCCGGATGTACCTTAACTGGGATACCTTTATGCCAGCCTTGTAAGGCGGGCTAGAATACTAACTGCCCCCTTTATGAATTGGCAAGGGGGAGGCCACAGCCATCATAAAGCAGTAGAGTGCATTCCTAGCCAAGGCGACATTTGAACCAGGGGCTTCCTGGCTGTCAGTCACCATGCCAGCTAGATACACAGATGTCACTGCCTCTGTTGGTTCAGCTTCTGTGTGTCAGACCAGAGCGGGTAGAGTTAACCAGGTCACGGAGGGGTTGACCCACAATGGCCTCTGCTTAATTCAAGTTGATGATTACAGTTATTAGCATTAGGAATGTATATCCCCTATGGACCCCTCAGCCACAGCATCTCTACTGCATACCACCTAGGAAAATATGGGATTCTTTCTACCCCACACTGGATTACTTCGGAGCAACTACTGCGGCCAGGGCCAATTACTGAAGACGCTCCCATGCAGCTGTGTGTGTGTGTGTGTGTGTGTGTGTGTGTGTGTGTGTATCCCCCATTAACTGCGGGCAGGGGAGGCCACGCTTCCCCCTCTCTCGCTCATCCCAATCGAAGCTCAACGGCAAGGCTCAGGATGCCCGGAGGAAGCCGCCGCGGACAGCTTGCCTGGGCACCAGGAGGGAACCGAGGCTGCTGGCTGTCCATCAAGCCACCTGCACCAAACACGCCCCTCCTCGCATCACCTTCCATCCTGCCGAACCTGGCACGGGACCCGGAGTGAGAGGTGCGGGGGTGGGGGGGAGTCGGAATGAGAGAGATAGAGCGAGGGTCCCTATCCCTTTCGCCCCCAGACCCTCAATACCATCCGCAGCCTTGGCTGACGCTACAGCGGAGAGGGGCTAAAGATGCCACCCGCATGCCCGATTCCTCTCTCTTCCTCTCCAAAAGAGGGTGGCACCCACTTTCCCCCATCGCACTTTCCGCACACCCTCTCCGGCTCCCCCCGCTCCCCGGCCCCGCTGGCTCACCAGGTAGGCGCCCACCGTGCCCTGCGCCAACATGAGCGCGCACTCGGAGACCAGGAAGATCTGGATGTTGGAGACGCACGGGGAGCTCTTCTTTTTCCTCTTCTTGGCGCGCTGCGACTCGTCCCCTTGCAGCTCCCCGCCGTCCCCGCTGCTGTTGCTCCCGCCGCCGCCGCTTCCTCCTTCTCCCGAGGAGCCGCGGGGCTTCTTGCCCTGCATCCTCCTCCTTGGCCCTCTCCGCGTCCCCACCGGCCGCCCGGGAGCAGCGGCGGCGGCGGCTCCGGGGGCCAATCAGGCGCGCAACGACGGCTGCCCGCGCCCGCCTCGCCTCCTGCGGCGGGCTCCTCCTGCCGCCGCCGCCGCTGCTGCTCGCACCGCTGCCATGGCCGGCCCGCTCCCTCCTTCCTTCCTTCCTCCGCCCGCTCTGCTCGGCTCCCTCCCTCCTGCTTTCCTTCCTTCCCTCTCGCTCCCTCTCTCGGCCGCCGCTCCAGCGCCGGCTCCAGAGCGCGGCTGCTGCTGCTGCTGCTTGCTTGGCCCAACCCGCCTGCGCCTTTGCTGGGCTGGAGCCAAGAGGGGAGAATGGCGCGCCCCGAAGAGGAAGCGGGGCAGGTCGTCGTTGTATTTTCTCCCCCCCCCCCCACCCCCCGGGAAATACTGGTTCTGCGCTGTTTCTGGAGGAGGAGGATCTACCTTGCATGTAGAAGGTCCCAGGTTCAACTCTCAGCATCTCCAGGAGGGGCTGAGAGAGACCCCTGTCTGAAACGCTGGAGAGCTGTTGCCAGTCAGTGTAAGCAACACTGAACTAGGTGGGCCATGGTATGAGGCAGCTTAGCCAAGGGCCCAAGCTCAATAGTAAAACATCTGCTTGGCATGCAGAAGCTCGCCGCTTTAACCCCCAGTATCTCCAGGCAGGGCTGGGAGAGACCCCCTGCCTGAAACCTGGGAGAGCTGCTGCCAGTCAGTGTAGATGATACTGAGCTAGATGGAACAATGTGTCTGACTCAGTATTAGGCAGCTTCCTGTGTGGCAAGGTTTTGCCAGTCTGGGAAGGAGTTTCCTCTTTGGCCCCTGAGTAGCATTGGAGTCTTCCAGGAGAGTGGAGCAGGGCCAGCTCTGCCATTAGGCAGAGGGAGGATGCAGCTCCAGATATACAAACCTAAGAAGAGCCCACCCAGATCAGGCCCATCTAGTCCAGCATCCTGTTCTCACAGTGGCCAACCAGATGCCTGTGGGAAACCTGCAAGCAGGACCCGAACTCAAGAACATTCTCCCCTTTAGTGATTTCCAGCAACTGGCATTCAGATGCATTGCTGACTCTGACCATGGAGGCAGAGCAAAGTCATGTCGGCTAGTAGCCATTGGTAGGCCTCTCCTCCATGAACTTGTCCAATCCGCTTCTGAAGCCATCCAAGTAGGTGACCATTGCTGCCTACCCTGTACTCCATGGTCCTCTCTCCCCTGACTCTTCTGACAGTCCAGTCAGCTTCTGCACATGGAACAGGGTGGGTGAGATGCCATCTTCTGCTTTGCCCTCATGCAACAAAATGGCTCAGGTGAGGCTGTGGGCTTGGGCAAGGCCGCGAGGCCTCCACCACCCCACTGAGGATGGAAAAGGAGGACCATTTTGGGAACCAGATGCAGAGAAGGAAGTGAAGCGAGTGCTGGGCTGGACAGCAGAGGTCAGGATGAGACTCTGCTGTTCCTGGAAAATGAGAGGAAGGGTCCAAACCAGGCCTGGCCCACTTTTGAGGCAGGGTGAATGACAATGATAAATGTCTAGCTGTGCTGATAATTTGCCGCCATGTGACTTAGTAGGGCTCTGCATCAACACCCCCCCAGGCTAAAAGTTCTGCTCACCACTTCTAGGCAGTGATGGACCACTGATGGCCGCTGGCTTGCTCTGCAGACTACCATGCCTTGGTACCACCCAAGAGACCTCAGGCTAACCAATTGCCACTTGTCCAAAATGGACTAACTAATTTCTGGGCACATTTGCTTATTCATACCATAAGCTTTCCATCCCAGCCTCCTGCAGATCGTCTGGTTCCAATTTCCTCGGGCTTCTCCGTGGCCTCTCCCCAACTGACAAGGAGAGAAATTTTCAAGGAGAAACTGTCATTAGCCAGCCATCTCTACAGGATGTTTTGTTCCAACTCTCTAGTCCTCCAGATGGTGCTTTTACAGTGCAAGCTCCTGTCAAGCTTAACCTGGGAATTCATTCCAATGGAGGGTGCAACACCCCTGGAGCAAACACACCTTCACACCACACAGGCATGTGCAAAGATCTAAACATTTTGGAATTATTTATTCACAAAAAGTTAGTTTAAAAGATATATTTTTAGGACATGAGCTGCCAGGAAATGCAATAGCTGTGCTGTTTGGACTACCTCACAGGGTTTTCCTGAGAGTAAAAGAAAAAAGGGGGAGAACCACAGAAACCAAATCATAGAATTGTAGCATTGTGGAGTTGGAAGGGACCCCAAGGGTCATCTAGTCCAACCCCCTGCAATGCAGGAATCTCAGCTAAAGCATCCAGGACAAATGGCCATCCCACCAAATATGGAGAGGATGGGAAGTCATAGATTTGAGTAGAAAACACATAGTCGAAATCGTATGTATCTTTTGTGAGCATTGATATCTTTATTGGCTTGATGGAAATGAATATGATTACATGTTGTATATATATGGAAAACAAACAATAAAACATCAAAACTGGAAAAAAAGAAGAAAAAATGAGAGTCCATAACCTGTTCCACAGTTGAACAGCTCTTACTGTCCAAAAATTTTTCCTAAATGCAAAAGCCCTACATCTGTCCATTGGTAGCTATGCATAGGGCTCATTCACAATGCCACTGAATTTGTGGCCAGCATGTGCATTATTATTTAACTACATTTATTTCAAAGTATTTCTAAACCACTCTCTGTACACACTCCCCAAGTGGCGTAAAAAAATACCACCAAAGAACAGTAAAAAAATATAATTCAGCACAAGAACATAAGAACAGCCTATTCTGGATCAGACCATTGACTCATCTAGCCTAGTATCACATTCTTACAGCGGCCAACCAAACGCTTGTGGAACCTGAGCACAAGAGCACTCTCCCCTCCTGTAGCTTCCAGCAACTGGTATTCAGAAGCACTGCTGTCTCCTACAAGGAAGGAGGGACACAGACATCATGGCTAAAGGTAAAGATAAAGGGACTCCTGACCATTAGGTCCAGTCGTGGCCGACTCTGGGGTTGCGGCGCTCATCTCGCTTTATTGGCTGAGGAAGCCAGCGTACAGCTTCCATGTCATGTGGCCAGCATGACTAAGCTGCTTCTGGTGAACCAGAGCAGCGCATGGAAACGCCATTTACTTTCCTGCCAGAGTGGTACCTATTTATCTACTTGTACTTTGACGTGCTTTCAAACTGCTAGGTTGGCAGGAGCAGGGACCAAACAACGGGAGCTCACCCTGTCACGAGGATTCGAACCGCCGACTTTCTGATCGGCAAGTCCTAGGCTCTGTGGTTTAACCCACAGCGCCACCCGCGTCCCATTAATTCGTCTAATCCTCTTTTCAAGCCAACCAAGCTGGTGGCATGAAGAAGTCCTTCCTTTTATCTGTCCTGAATCTTCCAACATTCTGCTTCAGGGGATGTCCTAGTGAGTCCTAGTGCTGCGAGAGAAGAGAGAGAGAGAAATTCTCTATCCACTTTCTCCATGCCATGTATAATGTTTTAAATGTCTATCATGCCACCTCTTGCTTGCCTTTTCTCTAAACTGAAAGATCCCAAACACTGCAATCGTTCTTCATAGGGGAATTGCTCCACCCCCTTGATCGTTTGGGTCACCCTTTTCTGAACCTTTTCCAGGTGTTTCAATGGAGCCCATTCACTCGCACAATCAACGTTTGTCATGTACAAAGAAATCAAGCAGTAAGCCTTGATGTGTAAACTAGTTAGCAACAATTTGTCCAAGGATGAGTAGAGTTGACATCTGGATTGTGGGTGTCCAGAATCTTGGCAAGCCTGGCATACCTGGTCACCTGAAAACATGCTGCCATTCATGGAAAAAACAACACCTTAAACCAGTGCCTTTTTTCCTTTTAAAAAAAAATGTTTAGGGGTACTCTTCTTTTCCTAGGTAAAGGGACCCCTGACCATTAAGTCCAGTCGTGACTGACTCTGGGGTTGCGGCGCTCGTCTCGCTTTATTGGCCGAGGGAGCCGGCGTACAGCTTCCAGGTCATGTGGCCAGCATGACTAAGCTGCTTCTGGCGAACCAGAGCAGCGCACGGAAACGCCGTTTACCTTCCCGCTGGAGTGGTACCTATTTATCTACTTGCACTTTGACGGCCTTTCAAACTGCTAGGTTGGTAGGAGCTGGGACAGAGCAACGGGAGCTCACCCCATCACGGGGATTAGAACCGCCAACCTTCTGATCGGCAATTCCTAGGCTCTGTGGTTTAATCCACAGCGCCACCCGTGTCCCACTCATTTTCCTACTTATATTGAAATATTGCCCCTCAATGAAGCCAAACTTAGATTCACAAAATGTTTAGGGGTATGCGTACCCCCAGAAAAAAAGCACTGTCTTAAACCAACTTTCCCCAACCTGGTGCCTTCCAGTTGTTTTGGACAACCAATCCTTTCAAGCCAGCCCACAATTGGGGAAGGTTGCTTTTATCTATACATTTCTTAGCATTACCAACTGGAATTCTGCAAGAACCTCATTATAAACTATGTTTGCCTGGAAGCCTGATCGGTTACCTGCCCCTTCAGTCCTAGATTGTAGGTGTGCATAGTCATTAAAGTCCATGGTCACCTTGAATTCTTGTTTGCAAAGCTCCCATTAATTTCAAATGGGGCCAGGATCCCATTCTGCAGCTGCACTTTACCACTGCAGAAAGCATTTCCAGCATATAAACATTTTGCAAAATGATCAGGCCAGAACCAGTGAGAAGGTAATGAGCTGAAATAAAGATGCCAGTCACGTACAACATTCCCCCCTCCGCACTCATAAATACACTCATAACATGATATATCAGCAGAAAGGACACACCAGAGGTCATCCAGCACCACCCTTTGCATAGAAATAGGTATCTGTGCACCTACAGATCTTTGCACATCAAACCCAACCCAGCAAGATGCAGTAATCCTAAATCCATGTGGCAAGATGGGTTGTTTTTTTAATAATACTAGAATTTGGGGATATCCAATGAACCTTGGAGAATTCAGGGTAGACAAAGGAAAGTCCTTCACACAGTGCATGGAATACTGGAATTTGCTCCCACCAGAGATAATGATCGCCACCAACGTGGATGACTTTAAAAGACGATTAGGCAAATTTCTGGAGGATGAGGCTAGCAATAGCAACGGTGGCTATATTGTACCCCCCCATTGTCAGGGCTGCCCTAAGACATTTTGGCACCTAAGGCAGACCCCAAAATGGTGCCCCCTCCCCATCAGAGAAGAAAAGGTGGGGGAATATCTACACCAGGAACAAGCGGGGAAGAAAGATCAAAATTGGAATCTGCTGCCCTGATGGATTCTGCCGCCTGAGGCAGTCGCCTCATCCTGCCCCCTGGGTGAGCCAACCCTGCCTGTCGTTTGAAGCAATATGCCTTTGAATCAGTGCTGGATTACCAAATAGGCAGAGTAGGCACCAACCTATGGGGCTCCACAACAACGGATCAAAATAATATTGATTGGATTTAGAAAGAAAGAAAATTGCAATCAAGCTTTCTTAGTTCAGTGTGGGGAGGGGGCTGAGATTTTGACTGCCTAGGGGCCTCCACAGGGTTTAATCCAGCACTGCACTGAATACCAGGGAATCAGAGAAGGGGAGACCACTTTTGAACTAAGGTTTTGCTTTCCGGCTTCCCACAGGCATCTGTTTGGACACCGTGGGAGCAGGGTGCTGGACTAGACCTGATCCAATCGGGCTCTTCTAAAGCTCTTATTAATTGCATAGCTCATTTCTATTCCTCAATCCATCAGTATTCATTTCTGGCCATAGTGAAAATGCATGGAACCTCCCCCACAAAAAATGTGAGTGAAAAGCTGGGTGGGTGGCAAAGTGAACTGGCTGATTTCTGTTCTTTGCTTGGCAGACTGAACTGCCAGCCTCAACAGCACAGCCAGTTCACCAAATGTTCTGTCTTTTGCTAGCCTGGAGAATGCTGTTCCTTTGGGTCTGCCTTGCA